>NC_133871.1:16589482-16978480 GCF_044706935.1 Curcuma longa | reverse complement strand
TTTTACTTCTTTGATAGTTGCATTCTTTTCCCTTCTTATAGATGACCTTCTTTGATACATCTTGACTAAATAATTTACTATTATCTTGTTGAATTTATTGCCCGAGATGGTCAAATTTTAAGTGTGGGGAGGAGATGTACACTTATAGAGGAGATGTGGTTGAATAGAGGAAATGTGGTTGAAAAAAAATGAGGAGAAATGATGAAAAAAAATTGAGGCTAGATATAATTGATAGCATGAGTGAGTTGTGTTTAATCACCATGGTTGAGTCATGCTTTATTTTCTTTGAAGTCATATTCTTGTTTAGAAAGATTTGATTAATGTTGTTGAGAGACTTATATTGATAGCACATCATATCATGATTTTTTTATTTTTGGTTTATTGTATTTTTAGATAGGTTCCTCATTCTCTTTAGATGGGTTGAAAAAAAATCTGAAAAAAAAGAGAAAAAATAGAAGAAAAATTCATTCATTGGAAAAAAAAGATTCATTGAAAAAAAAGGGAAAAAAGAGAAGAAAAGAAAAAAATAATAAAAATAAAAATAATTGATATGTTGTGTAAATTTTTCTAGAAGTGGAGTGTGATGAGTAGTAGATTTGGATGCGCATCCAAGAGAGGAGGATGAGAGTTATTTTTCTTTTAGGGAGAAGGAAGTGAATTTCTTGTAATGAGCATGTTTAACATCATAATAGTTCATTGTTTTATGTCTTCTTTCTTCCACATTCATACCATCCTTTATATATCTTGCTTTCTTGTGCTTCATTGTGATTTACGTACATGAGTGTTCTTCATAGAGATGATAAGCCTTTGGATTCATGGATAGTTGTGTTTATAGTGGTGGAGAGTAGGAGACATGCAAGCATATGGTAGTGAAACATCATGAGTTGTATTGAGTGGGAACTCCATTTACTTACATGCTATTGAGAGTAAGAGCACCACCATATATATACATCATATACCTTGTGAGGATTACATCAAGTTTTAGTTTAATCATGTGCTTGAAATCATCATGCTTGTTGACTTGTGTATGAATTGGGTCTCTTTATGCCCTGGTCCATGAAACTTGATATCCTAAGTAACTACCTTTTACTTTCTTTGAAGTATTGATATGAGTTACTTAGGGAGATGTTTGTTTTCTTTGCTTGCCCGAGACGTGCAAGGATAAGTGTGGGGGAATTGATAACATGCATAATTTTATTAATTTATTTTAGTCCTAATACTTAATATTTTGGTCCTCTCATTGTGTAACTATTGAATATTAACACATATTATGAGTAGGAACTTATTTTGGACTCATATTGCTTATTCCTATAAATTTTGGGTTGAATCTAACATTTTCCATGTGTTTTTGTAGGAGACCTAAAGGGTCATGAAATTGGATCAAGTTCAAGCGAAGTGAAGAGAGCTCAACCCAAATTCGGATTAATCTCATCTCATCCCATTTCGGATTCGGGTATGGGCTCACAAAGGATCCAACCCGCTAAGGAAGCTAGAGGAGGAAGCAAGTGGGGTTCATGAGAGCATTCTTCCCTTTGGAGCAACCCTAGCCGCCCCCTTCATTCTTCATCATGCCCTTCATCCACCACCACCAGAAAGAAGGCGAGGAGATTTCCTTTCTTCATCCAGCCATGTTTCGTCCATCGAGGAGTCAAGGGATACCTTCTCCATCACACCATCTCATCCACCCGCATCATCTATGAATTGCATCGGAGTGTTCGGGATTCCTTTCTTCGGCGCACCATTCGTGGAGTTCGCTTTGCTTCGCATCCACCTTCAGCTAGCGACATAGGGAGAATCATTAGATTTGCTTTCCTTTTCATTTCTGAGCTTAGATTAAATTGTGCACTTTACATGTTTGTTAAAATTCCTCTTACACTTTGGATATTGATGTTTCTTAACTTTCTCTTATTGTTGTTCATGCACTAGTTTAATTTGTTGATGCACGTTGTTCTTAATGCTTTCATTTCATTTTAGCAATTATGTTTATTCAGTTTAGTATTCTTTCTATTGTTAGATGATTTAGAACTTAAAACAACCCCCCCTGTCCAATACAAAATGAAAACTCAAATTCGGCTACAATAACCACTAGAATTACCACACACCGTCTATAATCGTTGGGAGACGACTCAAGTTACCCTATACTACTTTAGTTAGGGGGTTCGATCTTATTTAAGTTGGTGTGCTCATTTAGATGACAATCTGAGCCTCGCATCAATACTGTGATAAGGCGACCGGTAGAATAAGCTGGATTGCAAAAGGTCAAGGCCTAACTTGGCAGGCAAAGAGGCTGTAAAATTTCAAGGGCACCCCTGAATGAGCTAAAGAAGGCTTTATGATACCTAAGCTGTAAGCAGTAGAGAAATTAGTAGACCTGGAGTTAATATAACCCTAAGTGTGTTAAAACGGCTAGAAGATTGGAAAAAGGAATACTAGTGATCGCCTGAGGAAGGCCCTACTAATCTGCTTAGAGTGGATAGTCAAAAGCTCTAGCTTGGTAGGCAAGGTGGATAGCCAAAAGCCGAACCTATTAGAAAATCCTTTAGATGTCTAAACGTTGGGAGAAAGCAATTCAAGAATGGTATAAATCACATACTTCAAACCTAGAGTACCTTGACTTAATAGAAACAAAGCCAACAACCAAAGAACTAGCTCACAATTTGTCAATCATCCACGATATAATCTATCTGTCTAGTAAAGTCCATATCAAACATCTCAAACAAATTTTGGAAGAAATAGAGTATCTAAAGCAAGAAAACAAAAGATTAGTTAACTCCTTGAAGGAGCTGACTCTGGAAGTAGTAGAAAACCGTCCTCTTACAGGGAAACAAGTACAAGAACTAGTCTTAAAAATAATTGAACAATCCAAACAAACAGAAAGAGAAAACAGAAGGGCATCAAAAACCTAAAGCAAAAACTTGTACGAGTAGAAGCCCTACTACAGAAAGTAGAGGCTTGGACCTCTTCATGAACTATATAAACACCCAGGCCACAACTAGCTATCAAGAAGCATTAAAGGCAACTGAAAACATTGAATCTCCAGCATTAGGCTTCTGCAGACCAGCTGAACAAAATAAGGGAGGTATATCAGGGACTAACGCCATAATCAAACAAAACAACACTCAGATTCAACTTTTGGTGCAGGTATTAGAAAAGCTTGAAAGCTTGGAAGATCGAGTAAGAAAGCTTGAGGCCTCTAAGCCAACCTCAGCAGTCCTCCCGAACGACACCATTTCCAGACTCACTGAAAAGATAAGCTCTCTCAGAATCTCAAAAAAGCCTAAGGAGAAAAGTGGTAAGTTGCTAATATTTGAAAGTCCACTTGCAATTCTAAAAGAAGAAAAGGCAAAACAAAAACAGAAGCATTAAGATGGCAGCAAGAACATCAACAAGTGAACCCCCAGTGACCACTGTGATGCGAAGAACAGATGAAGCACCCTTGTTTGAAGATCAGATTCGAGACTATCGCCGGAATCAAAGGAGGCGATATAATATGTAGAGAGCAACCCAAAGGATCACCAGAAACATCATCGGAGGCCCTTATAATCAAACCCTGGAGCAACAGATAGATCCTCAAACTGATCTGAGGACTTCTCTTCGAGAAAGAGCAGCAATTGTCCCTGCAGAGATTTTGTACCACTCCAGGAGGGATGACGCACATCACCGAGTGTACGTCCATCGCTCGGAAGAAGCAATCTTGGACACTAATAACCAAGTTGACAGAACATTCATCCAGCAGAGAGTTTCCAGCAATTGCAACGAAGTGGCATGAAATTTTTACATATTGGAGTCATCCAAGTTCGTGTGCAAATCTTGCACCGACAGGAGGAAGCAACACTTGCTCTCATAGTATTTCGAGACAACAGATGGCCAGGAGATAGAGTCATCCTTGCCACCATGGAGATAGACTTAACGGGTGGAAATTAGTTAGTATACTTAATCCCAGATGTTATGCTAACAATTTCTGATTTTTTTAGTAACATACAAATTTCCGTACTCACAAGGGGGTACGAGAATTGGAGAAACAGTGAGGCCAATCTCCTCATAACCCGAGAAATGGTGGGCAGATTATCCAACACTTCCAATGTTGGATTTGCTTACAAGATACAAAATGTTGTTGACTATCTTACTAGTCATGGCATGAGAGCACTACCAGTCCGGAGTTATAATACTGATGAAGTTCGAGGACAAAACTGGGTAATTCAGTAATCGGCGGTAAGCATACCCATGCAACCCACAGAGGTGGCAACCAGAGATTTGCTTGATGGAAGAATATCCATAAAATTTGACAATTATCAAGCAGCAGCAGCATCGTCACCCCCAAAATACAATAGCAATGATGAAGAGGTATAGAGTGATGAGGAGCACATTATTGCTATGCTCAAGCAAGAATTCATTGAAGGAGTATTTGACGAAGGGTTGGACAAAGCAATATATGTAATAAGGATAACAACAACAACCAAACTACCTCAACAAAAAACAAAAGGGGCTGCTAGTTACGACCATGCGGCTGACTCCTTCGTAACAATTCCACCCTAGGGAAGAGCTTTAATCCCCACACGGTAAGTATTGAAATTCCCTACAACACTTATGCAAGAATAGCTGTAAGATCCGGTGCAGCCTGGAAAAAGGGGATATCCATCAGAGCAGGAGTTATAGATTCAGACTACTGAGGAGAAGTCAAGATTTTTGCCTTCAACCACACAGGGAAGGAGGCTCTTGTCATACCTGGTGAGTCTATTGCACAACTAATCCTTGAAAAGATTCATATTGGTGCAATTTATGAGCGGGAGACATTGGGAGAAATAGTTTGAGGTAATAAAGGCTTCGGATCAACGGATGCCAACTCCACTCAAGGAATTATTACCCTTGACGCTTGGGAACAACGTCTAAAGCACGACTTGGGTCTCCTTGAAAACTATGAAACACGAATAAAAGAAGAATCATCTTCCAACAACACTGTGTCGGCAGTTCTTGAGGATAATGATGTCGATGAGGATTATATGGCATATCTATCTTATTTAGCACAGCAAGATAATACATCAGAACTGTCATATCCTATAAGGGAATTTATAAATCCCTTCGCAGCACAAGGTGGTGGACATGACGAAGTATGGGATACGCTGGGAGAACCTAGCAGAAAGTTTGAGTATTATGTTCGTGACACTCCACCAAAATACATAGAGTTTATTCCCCCGACCAAACCATCATGGGGAGATGAGGAAGATGGGGATGAACAAGGTAACTCTATTCCTGAAGAAAGTAATCCTATTCCTAACAAAGAAATTGTAGCCGCAGGAGAGGAAGAGTTTGTAGGATCGAGAAAATACGCTAAAGGGGGGGTGAATAGCGTGTTTACACTTTTTTCGATTTTTGATTAACAGGCGAAAGCAAAAACACAGAAGCAAAAACTTAAACAGAAAAGGAAAAAGACAAAGGCATACTTTTCTTTTACTTGGTTCACAACCCAAGGTTGCTACTCCAAGGCCCACGGTCCTTGACCATTTACTGCGGGCAATTCACTAAATCAACTTGCTTCTTACTGGCACAAGTTAGCGATCACAAAAACACTTTCGAATTTGGCAACAATTAAAGTAAATTACAAACTAAATTCTCACTGCCAAAATCAATGTCGGATCATACTGGATCTTCAATTTTTGGCGAACTCGATGTAGCGACGGCTCTTGGGATGCACGGGGACAAACAGGGCGCCGACATCTCAAAAATAGCATAGAGGAATCATTGAAAATTCTTGTATTCAGCTGCTGCTCGAGATGCTCTTTTATACTGCACTCGAGTCGACTCTAATGGGATCTCGAGTCGACTCGAGTCCTACGTGGCCTCTTCCCGATATCTTTTGCTTTCCCGCTCGCTATCCGCTATCTGCTCGACTCGAGTCGCCTTTCGAGTCGACTCAAGTCACCTTTCAAGTCAACTCCAATCTGATGTGGAGTCTTCCGGATAGATTTTGACTCTGAGTCGACTCCTGAATCACCTTGAGTCGACTCAAGTCCCATCTGGCGGAGAACCAATTGCGCTGACTTTCGAATGTTGGCTGACTAAGCTCGAGTCGACTCGAGTCTTCCGTTGAGTCGACTCCAACAGCAAAACTTAGTCAGTTTTGCTCAGAGTCCACATTTTTCAGTTTTTTCAATCCTACACAAATGTTAGTGAAATAACATGCAAAAATAAATGTCTTAGAATCGGTTCCTTGAACTTCCTCTAGGTCTTAACTTCAGGTCTCCAGTAAGACCCTAGGTTAAACCGACGTCTATTGTTCCCCTAGGGAACACGTCCTCACTCACTCCTCTCAGAAGAATTTACTTGTTGCTAACCGAGTCCTCTTGACTCACTAGACTTTTGCTCGGCTCTGTCCTCAGCCCCCAGGGTTTGTGTTGCGGCTCAGTCCTCTCTGACCAGCCCAAACTTCTGCTACGACTCGATCCTCCAAATCAGTCCAGTCTTCTGCTACGGCTTGGTCCTCCAGACCAACCTAAACTTCTGCTGCGGCTAGGTCCTCCAGACCAGCTCAGACTTTACCTGGTGCTTTGACTCTGCCAAAGCTTCTGCCTGATCCTCCAGATCAGGACTTTCCAATGCCTAGCTTCCACTAGGACTTAGGTCAAACATGTGCTCCCTGCACACTTAGATTAATATCATTAGTCCAATACACACTTAACTTGAACCTAGTGTCATTATCAAAACTAAGGTTTGATCTGCTGGTGCTCCTGTACCAATAGAGTGGATCACTGAGTATCCACAATTAAAAAGATTGATGGAACAACTATGCTCTACATCACAGTCTACCATATCAACCTATCGACCATCAACAGACAGTGAAATGGGTCCAATAAGATATCCTCCTGCCAAAACAACAACAGCAGGACCCAGCAAGCCTTCCTTTGAAGGTTATAGCAAGCAGGGCATTAAATTCAGGTCAAAAGACTCTTCAGAATGGTGGAATTTGCCCTCAACCCAATAGCAGAATGGTGCAATCCTGACGATCCCTACACAATTAGGGATGTTTGATGAAGTCTTTATGAGGTGGGAAAGCATCACCAAAAACGTGATAGCTGCCCAGGCTTTTACTGAAGGGAAAGACAAGGTGGAGTTTATTGAAAATTTACTCAGAGAAGCAGAAAAACTCTCTTGGATCCAATGGAGGATGTCCTTCCCTGAAGAATACCAGGCCCTGCTTAACTCTGCAGATGGCAGAGAAGGTACGCAAAATATTATTTCCCAAATATGATGAATTTTCATCTTGGAAAATCCTTTTCAGGGGTCCACACTTATGCAAGATGAAACGTACCGAGATCTTGAAAGGTTAGTATGCACTAACCTTAAAAATGTGATACAATTTATGAATGAGTACATGAGAAATACAGCGAAGACTAGAAGACTCTTTACAAGCCCAGAACTGTCTGAAATATTCTGGTCAAAGCTGCCCGAAGACCTTGGCCGAAGAATAAAGGAGGCGTTTGAAGTCAAATATCAGGGTAACACCATAGGTGTCCACCCAAGAATCATGTTCACTTACCGATTCTTGGAAGAGGAATGCAAGAAAGCGACATTCAGCCGGGCTTTGAAAGGCTTGTCATTCTGCAACCAAATTCCAATACCAGATTATATCACATTTTTGGTGATGTTTTCCCATCTCATAAAGACTTCATCAAACATCTCTAACTGTCTAGGGATCGTCAGGATTACACCATTCTACTGTTGGGTTGAGGGCAAATTCCACTATTCTGAAAAGTCTTTTGACTTGAATTTAATGCCCTGCTTACTATAACCTTCAAAGGAAGGTCTGCTGGGTCCTGCTGCTGTTATTTTGACAGGAGGATATCCTACTGGACCCATTTCGGTGTTTGTTGGTGGTTGATAGATTGATATGGCAGACTGTGATGTAGAGCATAGTTGTTCTATCAATCTTGTTAATTGTGGATACTCAATGATCCACTCTTCCTCTCAGGCCTTCTTGTTGGGCTTGATTTTGATCTGGCCCAATGCTTCCTCCACTGCTTGAAGAGCATTCTCCGCGGGTTGCCATGTTCCAAGTAAACTGCATACAAGGCGTGATAATGCGTCAGCTAATAAATTATCTTTACCTTCGATATGTTGAAAATGGACTTTTATGTTGAGGCCAATGAAAAGTAGGATTGAACATCGATGGAGCCCAATAAGCACCCGATTCATCCTTCTATTCTATATAAGTCCTAGAATTACTTTTTGCAAGGCATCGAGTTGCATCTCAACATAGGCCTTACTTAGAGTCAAAGTCTGTAAAGAAATCTGTAAGTGTTCCTATTTTATAATTAGAATCTTACAGTTCATCTTTCTAGTATTCTGTATGAGCCTCCTGCTCTAGGATCACAAAATGCTTTAATTCGTAGTACTCTTTGAATGATTTCCAGCAGCCTTTAGTGCCACCGAATTGTTTGGAGAACTCTGATTCTGCTGGTTTCCTTTACCCCCAACACATTCTGATGTTGCTCTCTCATAGCTTTCTTTTTACCCATTTCCAGCATCTCTCAGATTCAGCAAAATGGTATATGGATAACCAAAAAACTGACCTGTAGTTACGTTGGACTGGAGGCGGTAGTCTTCTTCGTCCCCTCCACTCCAGATGGAACGCCTAACGGACTAAGGTCTGTTGCAGGTTTTTGTTGAGGTTTCCAGGCTTCTCACCGTTGGGGGATGGTAGTCCGTTGTTCCAACAATTAACGATCGATCCCGACGGCGGGAAGCGAAACTGAAGGCTGAAGCAGCCTTGCGAGTTCTCCTCGTCCGCGGTTGGCAGACCGTCAGCTGAGGACGCAGGAGGGAGTAGGGCCCACCGGAGAGGGATGAGCTGAGCGCCGGCCGCCGTTTCACACAGAATGAGTTTCGTTCCTTCTCCTTGGCGAACAAAGACCTGGACCGCATGGCCAGAGGGCCTTTTTCTAGTCAACTAAAGTTCACCGGGAAAGAAAGAGCTCCGGCGGCGACGCGGCGTTGAGGGCGAGGAAGAGGCAGCCAAGTTTGGCAAGGTCGGCGAGAGCTTGAGAAATTTTATAACGTAGTTATATAACTGCTGTAATAACATTAATACCGAAATGAAACTATTTTATAATAATAAATATATAGAGAAGTGTTTTTACCATAAGTATTTTTGTTGGCAAACAAATAACGTACGCCGTTTTCATATTCATCATTGTATTTTTATAGGGCAAAAATAAAAATTAAAATCGAAAGGATAAAATAATAATTTTAGAAAAAACTAGTCAGCAGCAGCTGCCAGCATTCTTGGTCCGCGCCCGTAGAAGCTCGACACGTGATTATTCCGCGGACATAATGAAAGAGGCGGCCGCATTATCCTTGTCGGCGTCTGGAATCGCGATCGGAACGAAAGGACGAAAAGGTCCCCGCGTGTTTCTGGAGAGAGAGAGAGGGAGAGGAATGGCAGCGTCACCAAACCCTTACCACATCTTCCGGGTCTGCAAACTCTCTTCACTCCACTAGCTTCGCGAGGAATCGGGTCGGAACGCTAAGTTTGAGGTGAACTGGTGGCACTTGCGTGCTCCAAGCTTGAGGGGGTTCGGGAAGATTAGGACTAGAACTTTGAAGAGCTCCGCCGACATGACTAGGTTTTGGCAAGGAAAATTGAAGCGGAAGGACCTGGAGGAGGTGTACGATGATTTCGCGGAGTTTTCACTCTCCTCCCCAGCTAGAAAGATCAGAAGATTGGTAAGACGTGCTCTTCTTGTGTTCAAACACTGCGTTTCCAGCCATTCTTTGGATTATATGCCTCCTGAGTTTTCTGTTGAATTATGGGGTTTTCAAGCTTGATTCTTATTAGGATCTTAGTTGTAATTGTTGTTTATGCTATTGATTTACGCCGAAAAAATGTATTTTTTATTTATATCAGTAATTAATTGATATGTTGTCAAGCATGCTTGAATTTCTAGGCCTCACAAATTTGGTGCTAAATTTCCTTGTCAAGATTTTATGGTATTGTAGTCAACTATTTTAAGTGGATTGGGTGATCTTTGTTCCATCTCATAGCTATTTGATAACTGCCGCTCATTCCAAATACTGAATGTGATGGTCGGAGTTTCATTCATTTAAATGAACTTTTGTTGCTCAATGGCAGAGTAAGATCCATCTAGTCAAATCCCAATTAAATGGGACTCATTAATTCTTTTACACAGGTTGTGAGTGTTAATCATTGCTTCTTATTTGCTCCTTTTTGCTGAAGGATGCTGATCTGCCGCCGATTCTGGAATTGGGTGAGCCAACATCTATATCCACATGCAACCAGCCGTTTCAGCAAGAGAAAAGTAGTGCTAGTTCAAGTGATGTGCCTAAATTTGAAACTACAGTAAATGTGAGAATGCATGTGCACCCATTGGATAATGAGGAGAGAGCTATTGTGCTTTACAAACCTGTGGAAATTCCATTGATGTTGTCCCCTGAGCCAACTAGCTTTTCTCTGCAAATCAACCAAAACTTTATGGTTGGACTGAGTAAGCACTAGATTACATTTTAACTACTCTTGTGCATTTGTAGTCTCAAATTGTTTTTTCAATGTAAACTGCAATGATAAATCCAAATCCAAAATAGTCAGGAATAACACAGTACTGTGATGATGATGATGATGATGATGATCAATATGACAATGAAAAAAATAATAGCTCCATCTATCTGTGCTAGTAAAATCATTAATAATATGTTCTTCCTGCTGCAAGGGAACGTTCTAAGTTTGTTGGACATACCGATTCCATTTGTGTATTTTTATCATGAAGTTTGTTGGACTCCTGCAGATCATGTCTTCAAGCCAGGACATCTAGATTCTAAGCATAAGGATCAACTAGAAGGAGCCCAGGACAGCTGCTTAGCGGTCATTCCATGGATACCATCTCAAGTTTCTTCTAGCAGTGGAACTGAAGGATTTGTGTCAGGGAGCCAGTTAACACAGGAGCAAAAAGAGGCTGAAGATGATGAAGTTGCTTTCATGGAAATTGAAGAAGATAGGCAGCAAGCCACGAGTGGTGGACTAGGCAGTGAGGGTTTCCAGCAGCAGCAACAACATTGCTTGAATGCTCAGCTCCCACCCAAGTCATCAAATTCCGTAATGTGGTCATGGTGATTAGGATCTTTCACAATGAAGGATGATCCAAGTTGTTCCTAATGAATGGCAAATAGAGCTTGATGTATTTTGCTTCTCCTGCACATCCTTAAAAACTGATGATTTGATTTGCCACCAGAATTCGTAGTCCGGTGGCTGTGGAATCATCAACCCTTTTGTCTATTTTTGTCGTACAATGAAAGCTTATTTTCTTTTCATGTCGTTTTAGTAGTTATTGAAGTCGATTGCTCTTCTCGAAGGTTTTCCACCAAAGTGTCAAGTGGCGGTATGAGAAACCTTTCGGTTCTTAGATTCATTTAGATTTTGTAAGGTGTACAGTATTTTTAAAGGGTAAAAATTAAGAAGATATTTTTTTTTTCTAAATCATGGAATAGACCTCTCATTTTGATTTTTTTTAAAAAAGATGTCTCATTCTATTGTTGCATAATTATTCAACTGTTCTCTGGAGTGCTATTTAATATTATTATTTTTTGAAATTTTTTTTTATTATGAAATGCATTGATAATTACGAAATCGTAATTGCTAATGAGTAAATTGAATACTCGTTATAGTAATTTTGATTTCATAATTATTACAATGTGAATGATGGCTAAACATAGTTCAATCTACATTATAGTAGTTATGAAATTGTAACTGCTACAATGCATACCATCGATTTAGAATTTAGATGAGTAACAGTATTCAAAGGTAGTTGATAATTATATATAGTTGAATAGTAGAATGGAATGTCTTTTCAATAAAATATCAAAATTTAAAATTGATACGAGAGATAATTGTACTTTTTGAGTGATTATATATGATTGAATAGTGAAGTGGAATGTCTTTTCAATAAAATATCAAAGTAGGACGTCTCTATGATAATTTGATAATATATATATATATATATATATATATATATATATATATCCTTTTGACTTTTGCTCATTTTTAAAAGAACAGTTTAGTTTAACTAAATGGACCTTTAACACCAAAGATTTCCATTTTCAAAATTTAAGAAAGGCTTGCCAATTATTTCCTAAAACAACCAACGATCATCCCTTTGTAAACTAACCTCCTTGCCCTCAAATGTAGCGCAAACGATAGATGCATGATATTACTGCGTAATGATCAGAGGTCGATTCCCAAAAAGTGATGACTTGCATTTTCGATTCTGTTATGCGCCTAACACCTATGCACCTAAATTAGCCTTCCTCTATATACGTGAGACCGACTCTAGAGGGACCGTTGAAATAGTAGATCTGTTTTTTTTATCTAGCCTCCTCCCATAATAATACATACACAGACATGTATGGCTTCATTCATGTCAGTGCATGCTCGGCTTGCTCTTGCTCACCTCTACACAACGGGATGAGGGTAATGAAAATTTAAACAGAGTTAACCATAAATATAGTCGAAGTTAGGAGAATTAATCAATTATTTGTTGGGATTTAGTGGATTGATAGTTGAGAAAATCACACATCAAGTGTCTTAAGGTGATGTTTACGCTTGTTTCCTTCCTCCGCTCGTCGTTATCTCTTCAAGGGTTCTATCTCATAGAGTTGATTGCCTTCATGTTTCCATTGACCCTATCACCTGCACGCTAACTCGGTTAAGAGGGCATTGACGATGGATGACTAAACCCCTTAAGTCAGAGTTGCAACCAAATCAAGAGGAAAAATCATGAAGAGCATGCGTGTGTATGCTTACCTTTTTTTTTCTTTTTTTTTGAGTCACCTAACTTTTTATATTGTGCCCATTCAGACTCCCACATGGGCCACAACCCTCCATCCTAGTTAGCCCAAATAAAAGGATATGATGTCCCTAAGATGGCATCGTCGGCTTCGTAATGCCCGCATTGTCACTGTCTGGGCCCCCACATCAAGTACTATTGGATGCTTACTAGCAGTTACTGAACTATCAGTTATACATGCCAGGACATGTCAACAGCAGTTTTCCATAGCCAAGCGAGGGTGGACACAGGTCTATCGAGAGGGATTGTATATAGAGCAAGGATGTTCTCGATCGAAGATAGATGTTCCCATGGCTTGCAAGTGAAGCGGAGATGTTCTCAATCAGGGATATTCTCATGATGCACAAATGAAATAAATATTTTCGAGGATGTTTCCATGTCTTGTAGGTGGAGTAGAAATATTTCTAATCGGGTAGGTTCCCATGGTGCACAGACGAAGCACAGTTTGTTAAGGTGTGACCCCAATATATCACATGTCTTTCCAGTAGTTGAATTGCGGAGTGTGGTAGACAAAACCCAAGTGTTGCTAATGAGAAGGGCACTAACGATTCCATGATCATTAAGCGCAAGTGAGCCACGTGTAAATGGATAATTGGGAAGTGAAACATTTAGCTACAATTCAAAAGTAACTACTGGCAAGGTTGTTGTTTCAGAGGGGGTGTGGGCATTAATCGCCTAGCAATGAGACCGAAGAAGATAACGGCAAGCATAAAGTCATTCACTTAATAAAACTATAACCTCCCTAAACTACAATCGCCAAGGAACTAACTGAAATGTAGAAAAACGCATTATGATATAATCTAACCTACATGCGATTTGTATTCCAAATGCATAACATAAACTTATAACATTTAAACAAAACCAAGCATTGCAAATATTAAACAAATTGAAATGCATTAACTGAAATAAAAATAATGTAAGGGAATCAAACCAAATTCATTTCAAATAATTGAGCTAAACGAAACTTAGTGCGATGGAGTTGTTGATGCAGGGAGCACCAGATAATTAAATCGATATTATGATAATGGCAAAGAGTTTAAGTTAAGGTTGTGGTATGTGCTAACGAGCTGAAATGAGTGTGCAGGTAGCACAGAAAAAATTCTAGTTGAGGCTGGGCAAGGAAGTCCTAGTCTGGAGGACTAGACAAGAAAGTCCTAGTTAGATGGACTGGACAAGAAAACTTGGTAGATCAAAGCACCAGGCAGGCAGTCTAGGAGGGTCAATGGACCAGATGTCTAGTGGGTTGATAGGTCAGCAAGGATTGGACATCGGGAGAAAGTCCTGGGGGTTAAGGATTGGATGCTGAGTAAAAGTCCAACCATGTCTGGAGGACCGGATGATTGGTAGAGGTAATCTCTCCAGAAAGGAGTAGGTGAGTGCGCATTTCCTTGAAGGAAATAATATGCATCGGTCTGATCTAGGACATCACTAGAAACCTAAAAGTCAAAACCAGACAATTAAAAAACTATCCAAGTTTCCTGTTATATGTTTTATACTAACTTTGGGGTGTAGGAAACTAAGGAATCTGAACTTCGAGTTTCAGGCGCCGCTATGGATCCGGCGATCAATCAATCCAAGAGTCTAGATTGGGTTTAGGTGCCCGGATATCAGCCAATTGAGTCAGCGAGGCGGATGAGGTGGCGAGTCAGAAGTGGTCGGACACACCTCAGCTTTTAGGCGCCCGGAGAAGGATAAGGTGCAACAGAGTTAAAGCTGACTCGACAAACTCCATGTCAACATTCTAGGTGCCCGGAAGGGATATAGGTACTCGGAGATGCTAAGTCAACATCGAGAGTGGATCGATGAGATGACGTGGAGGCATCCAGAAGGAGTTCTAGATGCCCGGATCACTCTATAAAAGCAACGGCAAGGAGGAACCCTAAAACATCAATTTACACAAACTCGACGGCCATTCTACACGAGACCAAAGCATCTGAGACGCCGTCATAAGGCCGGAACGCTGCACCGACATCCGCACACCATAGTAAACTCATTGTTAATTTTATTTTCATCTATTCTTGTACTTAATTACTAGGACAGTAAAGTGTTATCGATCCTAAATCCTTATGTAAAGGCGAGACTCTTTCTCGAATGAGAAAGAGTTTTATAGTAGATTATCCAACATAAGCGGTCAAGGACTGCAGGTCTTGGAATAACAGCTAGTAACTGTGAACCAAGTAAAAATAAACTTGTCCATTTTTGTTTGTTACTAAATCTTCCATTTTGTTTTATATACTCTATTTATGAATTTTACAAATAAGTGAAAAAGCGACAAGCGTGCTATTCAGCCTCTCTAGCGCTCACTTTGATCCTACAATTAGTATCAGAACGAGAGGCACTTGAAATTAGTGCAACCATTAATCGAGCAAGTTTTCCATTGCTTTATATTTTTTTAAATTTTAAACTTCTTCTCGCATTACTAATCCAAGACCAAGTCTTTGAATATTCTTGTCGTTTGTTTTTGTGCAAGACTTTTTTTGCATGACCCCATCAAGAAGGCTACAATACCACCATACCTTCTCTATTATCTGGTGAGGATTTCATGTACTGAAAAGGAAAGATGGAGTACCACTTGAAGACTCAAGTAGAAATGTGGATAGTGATTCAAACCAATTTCATTCTCCTAATCGAAGCAGATGACATCTCACAACCTTGCGAGAAGTGGGACAATGCAACAAAATGCAAGATCGAGGCAAACATGAAAGCTACGCAAACCTTACAATGCGGTCTCACCAAGAAAGAGCTCAATAGAGTTGGGTCCATTCATAAGCTCAAATGACTTATGGGACAAGCTCATTGAGCTACACGAAGAGACCTCTGACACTAAGGTAAGTAAGTGTGACTTACTACTTAATAAACTATAACATTAAAATGCAGGATGGAGAATCTACCAGTGGGCTACATGCGAGGATCCAAGACTTACTCAACGGTCTACATGTCATTGGACAATCAATGGAGAACCAAGATATCATAAGGTACGCTTTGAAAGCATTCCCACGAAACACCTTATGGGCATCAATGGTTGATACTTACAAGGTTTCTAGGGACCTTTCAAAAATCAAACTTGATGAACTTTTTGCTGAATTCGAACTCCACGAATAGACTAATGCTAATTCGGCCGAGAGAGGGATTGCACTTCTTGCAAGACAAATGAAGAAAAAGGAGCAAAAAGAAAAGCATCAACCCGAGCTCGAATCCGCAGACGAGTTGGATTCAGACAACAACGACGAAGAAACCACCGAACTAGTCAACCTGGTTCAGAAAATATTCAAGAAAAAGAAGGGCTTTAGAAAGTTGAATATAAGGAAGGTGATCAAGAACAAGCAAGCTGGATCAAGTCGAACTGCACTCAACAAGGTCGAAGTAATGTGCTACGGCTACAATAAGAAAGGACATTTCAAATCAGAATGTCCTAAACAAAAAAAGGAGAAGAAACTGAAGAAAAAGGTGCTAAAGGTGACATGGGATGAGTGTTCCTCAGAAGACTCAGATGAGGAAGAAAACACAAGTTTCCTGAAGAAAAAAACAACAAACATGTTATTCAATCCCCCCTTTAGCGTTCACTTTGATCCTACAGATCCTAGCTCAATACAACCTGCAAGTAATTAGGCTAGATCTGCGTCATGTGGGTCGAATGTCTTGAGATGGAATGGGATCTTTCCCTTGGTACCAATACTTAAATTTTCAGTAATGTTAGATGAGTCTCTGGCTATCTAGTAATGTTGATTTCTTTGCACGCACAAGAGTCCAAATTATTTGTTGTGGAGGCCATATATGCCCGTTGTTGGCTTAAAAGTTTAAACTTCATTGCTGAACCTACATTTTGTATCCATATATCAACTTTCAATTCTTTGATTCACAAAGGTTTTTGGATCTTGCATAGGTGACCATCGCTTATGCCTTTTTTCCATTTAAATTTGCGAATAGTTCTTCATGCTCTCCTAAGTGCTACTTCCATTTTCCTTAATTGTGACACGACATCTATATGCTCATTCCCATGGATGACGACTCATTCGATTCTTCATCATATTGGTCATGTTTCATCATCATCAAGCGTGCTTGTTCTAACTCTTTAGGCCACTTACATGAATCTTATTGATCCATTAATGCTTGTCAATCTAAATAGTTTGAACTTTTGACAGTACTTTTTCCTCCCACTAGAATAATTTCATAAGGATAATCATCTGATAATTAAGCTGGATAGCATGACCTCCATGAGTTAGTGATCAGTTTCTGATTCGAGCAGATTGGTATAATACAGATAAGTTGTATGCTTGTTTAGCGAGGACTGCCTATATACGGTGGTCGAGGCACAATTTCACATGTTGTCTTGTTACTTGTGGACTATTATAATTGAGGTTTTGACGCGAGGTCAAGTCTCAAGCGAAATAGGTTGTGATATTCTACTTTAAAAAAATGATAATCCCAGTAGCCACATCTCTGGGGTGGTCGGCCCGGTCCCACGGAGTTTTCCACCGACCACCAGGATAAATCGGGAAGCGCATACGACGGCCAATCAAGATGCCCAGCATCTTTTGATTGCGTTCCCCATTTGGAGGAAAATTCCTGCAAATACGCCGTAGCTAGGGATCGAACCGCGGATCCCTGAGTTACAATTCGGATGTCCTACCGTTGCACCATTGCCCCGGGACGTGATATTCTACTTTAGCATCATATAATGGGTGGTGTGATTTAGATGAGCTATCTATTACTAACTTGGCTTTAAGATTTCTCGAGTGTCAAATCTTAACTTATTTGGTTGCTTTGTTATAGTGGATCGTTATCCTGGCTAAGTGTTTTTGACGAGTATTGTCTGTTAGACATATTAAATAATTGTTTCTTCATTTGTGTGGTTTGTTATTGCTTTTGCATAGAAAACTTCTCTACTTGTGTGAGAGAAGATCTTATCATAGCATTGTTAAGGAATTTATATATTAATACGATTGCATGAAGAAGTTCATATGTACCTAAATAGCAATTTTTTTCCCTTTGATGCATAGGTTATTACTAATGGATTTTTCAATCATCTGCCGGATGCTCATGTCACAACAATCTTCTTTTGTGAAGGCAAAACATGGGAGGTCACGTTCCATGGAGGTCAAGATTATAAGTATTTTGGATGTGGACTGAAATTTTTTTTCATCGATAATGATATACGCAAAGGAGATGGAGGTGTGTTTGAATTGATAGATAACAAGAATTTGCATTTCAGAGTGCAAATTTTGCGCGTGGATATTCATTTTCATGCTAAAGATGGCGATGATGGGGGCTCCACTGACAACCCTATTTTGATAGATTAGATGTCGGATCATGTTTTACGTCGACAGATAATTATAAGAAGTCGTGCAAGAATCAATCAAATGCAACTTTTGTTCTCCTCTTCCTTGTCTAGGTTATGTTTTAAGCCATGTGGAGATGTTGCATCTTTTTGTATTACAAACAAGTATGAATACATATTACATGATATTACTAGCTTTTGTTACCAGTATTCTTGTTATCTGATCAGTGGACTTGGCATCCCCACAAAACTTCAATAGGTCAGTTTGAAGTTGCGTGAACAAGACACATTGTTTGACATTTATCTCTTAAAGTATGCGGGCACTCACACATGAAAAATGACCTTTTTAGCTAGCTCAGTTTGCCATCTGGCTTTTGCTTTTTTGTTTTCAGATCTAAGAGGTAGCTTCTTACTGGTAGTCTTCTGTTGGAATCTTTTAGTTTTGTTTGTCATTATGTCCGAAAGAGCTTGCTTCTATCACTTGTATTTATTTTCGTAGTCACCCGAGCTTGTTTTAAGGGACTACAGTAGAGGAAAGGCACTTCACCACTCACATCCTTAGTTTGTTATTGGAATATCGCAACTTTGTTATACACTATTCTATGCTTCTTGTATGATTACTTCTTGTCCCCGGGGCAATGGTGCAACGGTAGGACATCCGGGTTGTGACCCAGGGACCCGCGATTCAATCTTCAGCTACGACGTATTTGTAAGAATTTTCTTCCAAATGAGGAACGCAATCAAAAGATGCTGGGCATCTGGATTGGTCACTGTATGCGCTTCCTGATTTACCCTGGTGGTCAGTGGGAAACTTCCGTGGACCGGACCGATCACCCCAGAGATTGAGTCCATGAAACTGATTGGGATTATCATTTTTTTTTGTACAATTACTTCTGTTAAAAGTTGAGCTTATATATTATATATAACAATCTAATTTGAGTTATGACTTGTTTTGTACAGTTTGTGATTGTGTCTAGTTTTCTTATGATGAAATGCTTCCTTCTCGAAAGAAAAATAGGTATTTATCAACTACACTTGGTATTAGAGTTTCACATACAGTGAATGAAATGTATTAGAAATTGATGTCGAATGTGTTTGTTTTCAGATTCCATCTAGTGTGCCAAGAACTACCCTCGCAATGTATGTATCAACTATAGATCCATACTTTTCATCAGTGCTAGGAAGGAATGGCTGTCTGTGCCTTAGACACGACAAGGCTCGATCAATGTTGCAGCAACTTTTTTTCTCCGAACTAATCTGACGTTGAGACCTTTCACGTCGGAATAGCATGCAGTTTCGATCAACCTTCTGCCTGCCCTATGATCCAACAACTTAATTCGCCCCAATCCCAGATCTGTCGATTAGTAGCGAAACGAGATTGGAGTAGATGCCAGATCCTTCAAACTTGCCTCCACGAAATGTGCATCAGATCCCCTTAAACATGCCAAGATAAATGCACAAAAAAAAAAAAAAAAAGAGCAAACGAAATACAAGATCTCCTCACTTGAGTAGAACTTTTTTTTTTTTTTTTGGAGGAAAGTTTCAATCCTTCTCAGTGTATATGAATATGAATCTTTGGTGATGCCCATGAGCTAAGGGATGGATATTCTTGTCCTTTACAAAATCTAAATCAGTTCCAAGTCATTGTTATTGAATCCACGTAAAAGGAACATATATTTTTACCAATTGTACAGCTTCAATCAATGTAAATGATTTCTAAGCAATGCTTACCACAACTTAGTCATTTTATGTGACTTAGAGGAGAGACGGAGTCAAGCTGGTTAGAATCTTCATTGTCCAAGGTCCTCGATCAATCTGATCATCCATCGAACCTATCACATCTATCCTTCAACATGACAAACTTGAAGTGGGGAATTTAAGTGCTCAATCCAAATAAGCAAGATAAAGTAGATATAGAAGACAAAAGAAGGTGCATCGAAGGAGGTAGCCAACCCTTCTTTGTTCATCAGGTCTAATATGAAGATGTCAAGTATTCCATTGAGCCCACACCAAAACATTTTTCAAGTTCCATAAGAAAAACTGCACCTCCAAGGAGATGGAAGTTTAGCCCTTTGCATTCCACGCTACATGAGCAACTTACTTCATTTTGGGACATCTTGGAGAGAGTGGTGGATGTTCCCACTACCAAGATTCTCAGGACCTTCCTTGTTCCAAATTCACCAACATGAAGAGAAGGAAAGTTGTGGAGAAACCTGGATGCTTCAGTTAGTTGATTGTTATAGTGGGCATTTTACCCGCATTCATAATGAATAAGTTGCATAATGCAGAAACAAAATAGCATGCTATAACCATTATCTTTCTCATGTGACATAACTTGACGAGATAATATGATTTTTTAGCATTGGACAAGTAGTGCAGAGTAGTAGATAGTAACGTACACATGGGTGTGTTTAGGTAACTACTAAATACTAACCAGCATGGGTAGGACTTAGCAGGGGAGAAAACACATTAATTTTGCATTCAACAGTGAGAAATTAAATATATTTGTGATGTATGATATTACTCTTCGCATCAGTGTGTGGCGTTCATATAAGGAGAATACATCACAAAAGATTCTCTTAAAAGAAAATAATCAAAAATACACACGCATCCATTCATATCAATCAAGAAAGCCATTGGTTCAATTTCCTGATAGCCAAGAATCCATGCAAAGTTCAAATTTAGCATGACAGTTTCCATAATGCTGAGTAACCAAATGAGATTCTACTGAGTTGATCTGAAATATTCACGTCTTGGAGGAGCTCCCAATACAAGGATATAGAAAAATATTCAAGCAGAGAAGCCAACATGGAAGATGGATCCATAGTAGGTACATATAGGTGGCACTATTCCATGACCATAAGATTTGTGCCCATTCCCAAAAGTCACCAATATCTATATTTCCAGAAGCACCAAAAAGAGTTTTTGCTATTAACAAAGCAGCTGGTGGGAAACCAACCACCAGCAAAGCTAAATTAGATGTCAATATCAGTGCCTTTGCAAAAACACCTTGCGTCTGTTTTCTGGCAGGTTGTACTAATAAACACATTGGAAGAATTAGCATGGCCCCAATCTGTGCAGTTGAGAAATTGATCACTGACATTAAGCTCAGACCTATTGCAGCAGCAACAATCATCACAGATTTCAATAGTTGCCACCCACAATCAATAGAGGAACTCCACAAAATTGAGTACACGATTAACAGAAAACAGATGGCTAGTCCAGCCCAAGCTGATGTGAACAATACTGGGGTTACTAAGGGGAGTTGCAAGAGCATATATGGAAGCAATGATGTAATCATGGCCCAGAGATGAATCATAAACACCACCTTGGCAGCTTGAAGCCATTTCCATGATCCATCTTTATTGCTGGAACCATTATTACTAGAAAAGAGAGCAGCAGCAACTATTGGTAGAGGAGATATTAGGATTCCAAAGGGAATCATGTAAATTCCAACTGAAACATACTTATGAGGAGCTGTTAAAAAGTAGAGGAAAAATGACTGATGGAACTTCTCGAGAAGGTTATTTACTGAGCGGATAACTCCTTCAATTAACCTGGAAAATCAAGAGGAAAAAAAGAAAGATTTTCACTATCTGATAACCAAGAAAACATTACATTGTTCGTCTCCAATATGCACAGTTAAGAATTTGAGTACAAGATCATAACGGTTGTGCAATGTCCAATAACATCCTGTTCTATTCTATATAGAAATTAAAGTAAACTTTGATGTTGTCCTTCTAATGCTTACTAGAGTTTGGTTCACCAATGAACGGGACATGTAAAGAAGTGTAATATTCCCTTTTAGTCGCAAGACAGGATGGAGGCATCTAAACAACTACCTAAATGTCAAAGATCACTTGAGACACCCCTGAACCAATTCCATTGCACAATAATTCCATAAATTTACTAAGAAACACAGATTTGGACCTCCAGCCTAGTACCATGCAAGCAGAAAGAAAATGGTTGCTATTAGCAATGATGCAATTACACTTGAACCAGAGAAACTATAGCCAACTTGAGATGAAGCCATAAAGGATATTTAAGGCATTATCAAACACACCATTGTTTAAGAGACAATGGAACTTTATCTCATGTTAATTAAACAGCAATGTTAGTGTGCATTTGTTTTGGGGGGGAATCTCAGGTTTATGTCCTCTTTTTCAAAAGAAAAGACAAAAAGATTGTAATTTTTTCAAAAAATAAGTGCAATCAAAATAATAAGTAAATAATTCTGTGTAAAATATTGTTATATTTTAGAGAAGTCAAAAAGGCACTCACAAAGATATTTTTTTTGTTTTTCTTTCATTTTCCAGATTTTGTTTTTCCTCGAAAAAGGAATCTTGGAAAAATTATCACAAAACAAATGCAGAAATTTGCCCATAAAATGAACTAACCTGCCAGCTTTAAGAAGAAATGCAGATCGAACATTCTCATTATTCAGAGAAGACCTGGGTGAGAACTCAAGTGTGACTGCATCTACTTGGTAATCACGGAATGCTCCATGAGATCCAGTAGGCACACCAAGCGCCTGCAGCAATGAAAACAACCTAATGAACTTGATAAACAAACCAGAATACCAGGCAACTAAACATCTTATATGCTACCTGATAGTAAATTGAGCTTGCAAGTGTAGCTGTTCCTTCAACATAATCAGCAGATGTGATATCAAGTTTCCATTTTGGATTCAAACGTTTAGCCAATGTACTAATATGCTGCAACATCTCACCAAGTAACTTAACCCACGAAGCTTTAAGAAAATAAATTATAGATCCAATCTTCACACGTAAACCTTGTCTGTGAACTGCCAAATAATGAGCAATATTGATAAGGTCAAGGTTAGGCATTTGGCCATTTGAGGCCTCTGCATAAATAGATAGGCTGTCTCTTTCCTCCTTTTCTTTCTTGTCTACAACCTTGAGCACAAGAGCAGCAGCCATTGTTCCAGCACGCTTGTAAACATAAGAATTATGGCCTTCAACCTTGATATGATCTAGAGAATCACTATTGTTTTCTTCAAAGCATGCACCATCACCAATTTTACTCATCTCACCAGGGAAAGCAGGACCATGATAATCTTTTAGCCATGAATCAACTGCCGTATACTCCCCATATCTGGAATCAGCAGCTAACCAAACAATATCCTTTGCAAGCCATGTAACATGGCTTAGAAGTGAAAAAATTGAGAAACCGATCCCTAGTGAAACAGCATCACTGTATGTGGTGTTTTGTGAATTGTAAGGAGTTACCAATACAATAGTTTCTTTTCCATCACCACGAGGAGCTCGTATGATGCCTACAGCATTTAGAATAAATGATCCACAACTAGGGTTAGCTTGCAACTCCAAATTATCAGTGGTGGAAGAGAAGAAATGAAGAGGGTTGAACTTATTTGCACAAGGCACAAATTTGTGGTAATATGATTCAGCACCCACAGCCACTATATACTCACGCAGCAATTTTGCTATTTCTCTGTAATTTTAAGGAAGTTTGTGATTAAAAAGCATTGGAAAATAGAAGTCAAAAAAGAAAAACTCACAGGGTACAGAGCTTAAACATGTTATGAAACATGGACCTATCTATAATACCTCCAGTAATGGTGCACAAGATTTAACTTTGAAATTTTAACAAATAAATAAATAAAATAAGAAGTGAAAAAAAATTGCAATTAAGCACAGTAAGATGCATGTTGGTGCATTTCTAGGAGTTCCACCTGCAGGTGTTTGGAAAATGCCTCTTTTAGTCTATTGTGAATGGTAAAACCCTAAGTTTTCATTCATAATTTGGACCAAACTGGACTACTTTTATTAGGTCTATTCAAGGTCCTGTGCCTAACTTCTATCATCACTAAACCAATGTTAAAATCCTTGTTTGCATGAAATGTTTGAAGTCATATACATTCAGTGGTGGGACTATTTCAACCACTGCAGTTATGTAATTAGTCTTTCCTACATACATTTGTATGCATTTATTATTTATAATTAAAAAAATCGGTTTAATTTACTCAAAATTCTACAGTGAGTTTATGATCATCCACTAGCCACATTCAGACAACATAATCGAAGTGGTAAAGAAATTCCACCTTTGTGTATCAAATGAACAACTTTCCAGTATGCATATCCTTCAATCAAAAACCCTGATGAATCACTAAAACCTGTTGTTACGAGAGCTACTAAGTATATAGATGATACAGAAACATCTTCAAGCAACTCAGTATAATTGTTTTGATGGAAAATCTTAGAAGCTAATGCCTAAAAACCTCTAGCAAGTGATGAGTGGAAGATACTGATGTGTATAATTGCATTTATTATTCATAAAAATTGTGAATTGTCTTATCAGCCCATGTTGTGCAAGATTAGTCTCTTTATTCACCACCATTACAAAAACAACAAACTATTGATGGCTTTGATTCTCCTCTATTCACCATTGTGATTGTCAATGCCATAACATAAAGGTTTTAAAGAGTATGCAGAGCAGTATGCAGCCAATACGCTAATGCAAGCATGGAAGCATATTGAGTCCAAATTCTTTTAAAAGATATCAAGTATGCAGGCACCCTTGTGGATGCACATGTGATCCATTTTCTTTTGAAAAATAACATTAGTGACAGAGTGATGCATAAGATCATGTGTCCAAAAATAAGTTTACAACTACTGCATAATATATCAATTTAATCATTACAATTAATATAAACAAACTATACCACTTAACAATTAAATTAATCAACTTAAGCAATATTTCATACAAAATATTGCATATGAATCTTATCAATACATGTGCCACAAAATCCATAATAGAAAGCATATTTGACTTAGACTCAATTTTATGTATCAACACGGATGTCAAGTGCCTAAAACTGACATTTCTAAGAATTTTTTCATATGATAGAGTTGTTGAGTATGGACTTTGAATGTTACTGTCAGTGTCATTTTACGACATGAGTATGGAGGAGTTAAATGAAGAATCCAAAACCAACCAATGCAATCCATCAAAAATAGATAAACAAATAAATAAATAATAAAATATCATATAAATGAAAAAATTAAACAAATACATACTGATCTAATCAATTATCTATTTGGCAGAATTAATTTAATCAAACCAAAATCACTTTCATAACTTGGAATTTTGATGAGAAGGGGATTGATTTAGCCTCCATAATACTTGACCATCAGCAGATGCAATAAGTCACTCTTTGCATAAGCCTATGCAGATGCATGTGCAACTTATCACCAACCTTTTTATAAAAGTGCATACAAGATCAACTTGTACACAATTGTCATACGGTGATGATATCCTTTGGCATGTACATAATATCCCAACAATTTTTTATGAATGTTAGTTGATTTACAAGACTTGCAAAATTTGCTTGAGATTGAAAATGTAATATCTATCCTATAAGATATAATCTTAGCATGTAGCATACTGGGAGGGAATAGTGGATGCAAACAGCTAAGTAAATTTGGATATAATAAAAGGTAAAAGGTCTAAGACAATGTTATAATTCATCCATGAAAAAAGTAGCAAGTAACTGATGTGTGTTCATTAGTGGTTTCAGTAGATATCTATGAAGAGAATAAATGAAGCAGATGAATCTAATGCCACATATGGAAATATCCACATAACAAAGAATGATCTAGTTGACAGGATATTAAAGTTTTCAACAAACCAAAACAGATTAAAAATATAAACAAAAAATGTAAATCATTTAATTAACTTCCAGAGGAAAACATATGAGAAAATATGATATACAGAAGTGAGGATGGTCATACATTCCTGAAGCTTTTGCAGCTCCTCGATTTAGTATGTCCATGGTGAGTCTGTTGGCATCTAGAACTTCTTGTGAGGAGAAGGCTGGATTAGCTGACCCTGTACCAGATCCAGTGCTTTGTCAAATTGAAATGCTGGTGTAGTCAGTAAATTGCATGATATATGCAAGTGCTTATGGATGAATTAAGGCAAAGAAAATAATCAGGAAAAGGAAACTCCAACTTAAAGAGTAGCTGAAAGGATGATTGAATAATTGACTCGTAATAGGTATAGTTCATTAACATTCTTTTCCCTTTTCTTCATTCAGTTTTATGAGATTTGTTATATTATTTTACCAGCAACCATAGAAAAACTCCCAACGTTGACAGTTGCAACTTGCAAGGCCCAAATGAAGGCTAAGTTCCCTAAGGATCAAAGCACAAGGGTAGGCTAGAACCACTTGCACCATCCTGTTATGTGGATATGGTTTTCACACCATCAATGCCTTTGCAATTCCTTGGCAAAGGTCAGATCTACCTTAGAACTGTCACATCATGACCACAGTCAGCAGCCTTATGGTTCCACTCGATTGAAACCTTGAACTGTTTTGTTACTTTTCAAACGCTTTCTCATGAGCTAAAGGTTCCACCTGAGTGAAACCTCCAACGTAACCATGAAAAAATGTGGGAATTTTGGCTGGTTTTAGTACCAACAAAAAGTTAACACACGCGTGCAACAAAAAAAAAACAATGAACTACCAAATAATATAATAGTCGACTGGTTACTGATGATTGTTTTCAGTCAAACTGATGGTTGAGTCGATTTGGCAATCAACTCAAACTGGAATGCAAACGAATAAAATATTTTTGTTCGACTAATGAATGATAAATTGTATAAAGAATCAGTCAACAACTCAACTAACTGTTGCAAGTTAGAGCAATCAACTACATACAAGTTCAATCGATTCAGTTGAAGCAATAAATCAAGTGGATTTTAGCCCCTAGTTGTTGAGAGAAAAGTTCCAATTGTATAATACATTTCTTGTTGTGTAATTGTTTTGTTTAACAATTGTATTCTTCTTGTTGCACTGTACAAGTGTAGATTTATAAGAGGTTTTTCCACATACGAAAGGTATTCAAGAAGGAGAATACTCCAACAGGTAGCCAAAAAAGATAAAGTATAGAGGAATTCCTCCATAAGTGATCCACTGACGACTTATAGGTCATGGAGTAAGAGTTAGGGGTTGCCAAACCATATAAATTGATTTGTCTTTTTTGTTTGTGTTTATTGTCTTTATGTTTTCCGTTGCATACTAACTCAATTTGTAGATGAACATTCCACAGCACCAAGCCAAAAGAAACAAGGCTTGTATTGATTTTCAGTAACGAAAGTGGAACAAACAATCATGAAAAATAGACTTTCAAACTCCTAAAATGAAAATTAAAAGATAGATAAGCAATCCTACAATCTAGAATGAATTCAGAGTTAAAACACAGAAAAAGGAAGATTTATGAGATGACTATAAGAATTGCAACATCTATACTAAATATTATACATTTGTGGATATTGAATAAGAAGGCATCAACATATCAAATTAAATAGCCAATTATGAATTCCTTCAGTAAATAGTAGCAAGATTTGATGTAGTTCATGAAGCAAATGAAGCCAACTTCTATAGGCAGCTAGTGTTATACTATAACAAGAACTGATTGAAAATATTAAAACAAGAAATTTTCCAATAAATGTGATATAAAATAAAACAATCCAAGTCATTAGATCTGGTTTCCAAGATGCATTGATCAAAACATGAATTACTGATAAAAATAGAAATTTTAACCCATTTGGACTTGGAATTGTACAGTAAGGTCAACTAACTCATTTACTTAATCACAGATAATGACATAGCCAAGTTAGATTTCCTGATCTGCAAAAGGATTCATGGACCTAATGTTGACTCTTCAGTTGTTTTTTGTAGATGGTTCAGTAAAAAATAATATTAACAGTGTTGATATAATGGTCATGTTAGAACCTTGCATTCACCGTAAATGTAGCTGGAAATGTAAGTAAGTTATCAAACCATTTCATTTAACTTCTAATGTCAAACCAAGGTGATTTCATTGCGTGAAATCATCTATTGCTATAACTCAGGATTCATAGCAATTTAAGTCATGCATTTCGAAGGACACAAGTGGGGCAATAGCATACTTTTCATTGGATTGAAACTCAGCAATAAGTACGATGCTCAATTTAAAAAAGATGAGTTCAAAATAATAAATATGGGTTTTCGGCTATCAAATAGCCATTTGAAAGTTGGAAACTGCACAGCATTCTACCTATTATGTGTCGTTGCCTAATCTAGGAAATTTGACGCCATTTAAACATCAAAGAATCAATGAGCGGGTAGTTAAATTGGGGAAAACGTCTACCTGAGAAGAAAAAAATTGGCAATTTTTACACGGGTCACTAACCTGGCATCAGGGCGTTCTCAGAAATATATGTGTTATTGGCCAAGACGGGGAGGAGGAGGAAAGCGATAATCCCAGCGGCACAACACACCACACTTAACTCAGATTGGGACCATCGAGGAACAGTAATGAACACGATCAGCATCAAATCAAACAAGTATGAAGTGATGACGAAAACAAGAAAGTACCTAACGAGACCGCTGTGAGCAACGAGGAGCGCACCTAGGCGAAGGATGAGTCTAGATCTGGACTTCTTTCCCTGTTGGGATGTATCTCCCACTTCCTTGTCGGCCATGACGTCAACCACCGGATGGAGGACTCTTTAATCGCTTCAGATCGAGGTTGAGGAGGTCACACGATCACTTATCTTCCAGATCGTCACCCTCATCAGTTTGTCAATATTGAAGCAAATCGAACCATGTGTCATTTAATCGCCTATCAGCAACTGTCAACGACCATGCCCTAGCCTAAAAGACTGTTTTTTCACCACGATCTCGAGTTCTCGACTCAGGAAGCCATAGAAATAGAAAATGGAGTACCATTAAACTTGGGGAAAAGCGAATAGCCAAAATGCAAGAGATGCTCACAATGAACGGGGGAAGGAAGAGGGCGTGTGTATCAAACGCGAAGCTATCGATCTCATTCTCGGATCCCCGCTTCTTCTTCTTCTTCTTCTCCCTCTCAATAAGGCGATGTCTTTCTTCGTGGTGATCGAATCGCTGTCGCAGCTTCTCGAGCGAGCGACGCCGTTGCTTGCTTTGTCGTTCTGCGTGGCGTTAAAAAGGAAAGCGTCGCCGAAGGCGCATGTGGCCATCGACCGGCGAACGCAGCAGCCAAGATTGATGGGTCAAAAATTAAACCGGTTTGGTTCATCTGATGAATGGTCCAAATCTTTGGTTCATCTGTTAGATTTACTAACATACGAGTCCGGTTCAAATAAGGTAAGATCGGGTTGAGTCAGTTTTCTTTTTAAAAAAAAACAGAAAAGGAAAATAATTAGAAAAAATTATTTAAATTTTATTTAAAATTACACGTGGATCCATATATTTTACCCATTTAAATTACTCAATATCATGAATTCGAGTACTAACAAAATTGCCCCCGGGATATTATTGAATTGATTACGACATGACGAAATCAGACAATATCCTCTTGTATCGTGACCAATTACAGTTTCTCGATTTACTTGTAAGATCGTTAAGGTGACAGATTCCACATTTTTGCACAAAAGTACTAACAAAACTAATTCAAATATCAGAAGATTCCACCAGACTAGAGGAGTGTTCGATCATAAAGGGAGGCACTTGCCTTGAACACCAACAATGGTCGAGAAATCAACTCAGTTTATATTGCAAAAAGAAACGAAAATTCAACAAATATCATGCATTAATGGCATGGTTGTTCTTCAAATGCATTCATAAAGAACACGTCCAACTAACTTATCATAAACTTAAGCCTTCCTTTTTTCTTTTGTCTACAACTCAATTCAGCAAGTTGACAGATATAACTACGACAATGTTTTGCAGAATTGTTGAGTGAATCTGAAGGAAGGCCTCCATGAAACTCCAACGAGCAAAAACACACAGGTCACAGTTCCTTGCCCAGACGAATAATGCTGTATAGATCGACTACGCCAGGAGAAAATGTTGGATCCGTTACACCTTTCACAATAACCTTTGCGACTTTGAACACGCTAACTGGAGGTGTGAAGACAGGACCGATGAGTGGGATGCGTCGAAGTGGTTCCGCATACTGGAGAACCTGCAGAAAACATGACGATGTCATTTCAAGTTTCAAAAACCATCCTCTATCACAAATATATTGATCAATGGGATGTACCTTCTCAAAGGGTGCAAAGATTATGGATTCGGATTTACCGTATATGTAACCTGGTCTGAGAATTACTCCTGTAGAAAGAAATTTTTGAAGAATTTTATGGGTTTTATGAGTTTGAGTGATTGTAGACATTCAGAGTATGGTATAAATTCAAATTTATTGCATATGTAAAAGAGGAAGACTGACCTCCATTTGGGAACCTGGATGATATTGCTGCTTCAGTCATTCTCTGCAACATAAAGAATGTTCTTCCATAAGAAGTTCCAACTTCTAATATAGAACCAAAATCAACGCTATGTTTTCATTAGCCATGATACCACTAGTTTTGTGCTTTTGAAATATTTGTCTTAGGATAATTTGCAATTATATATGGAACCATGGGGGAAGTCTCACGTTGGAAGTTTAGTAATCAAAGGAAAGTCTATATCATTCATGTCACATTAGTTGTATTCAATTAATTGGGATTTTTAGATGTAATTAATGGGGTCACATGGTTAAGACTGATTTAAATTATCTTGACAAGTGCACTTAGGCACTTGGGTTAATTCCAAAATAAAAAATCATTTCTATTTTTATCCCAATTTTTCAGATTTATTGAAATATATTTATGCTTTTGTAAGAGTTATGCACATTTAAAAAAATTGTACCTCTTGCACATGGTGACTGCTTGAAGTGACTTTCTAGATTATATAAAAGAATGGCTTCAATTGGGATTATGATCATTCAAAAATTTCAGCATCTTGAGATAATTTGAGCAGCTTAGTTGTATCCTGAGGCAATTTTACCTTAAGAAAGTGATAACACGCCCCTACGCCATCCATCACTTTGAATTCTCCTCCTCTTTTTTTTTCAATGTTTTACAACACAAGTAGATCTCTATGTTTTCACTAGCCATGATACCGTTAGTATTCTACTTTTGAAATATTTATTAGTCTGACAAGATAAGGCAGATTACAACGATGAGATGAGAGCAATTCAAAAGACAAACCTGCCCATCATAATATCCTTGAAGAAAGTAATCTATGACACCAAAAGAAGCTGCGGATACATATCCAAATCTTTGTACACCTGTCAAAACAAAGAAGCAGTGAATTAACTAAAAGTCTGGCTTCAGATCAAACATTTCTCAAGAACAAAATTTAGCATCATAAATAGAGAAATTGAATCAATTAAGAAAGCGAGCAAAGTCAACCAAAGTCTGGCTATGATCATAGAGTTTCTTGAGAGAAAATTATACATTGTCAAAATTGTGTCATTCAATTAGGCTAGAAAGCGAAGAATAGAGAAACTAAACAATTGTGTTATACCGATCCCATTTCTAATTGCAAATCAGAATTCTTACAGGCTCATAAAAGTGCTCAAAGAGTTCAATCATCTGATGTTGTGGTTTATCAGAGAACATATTGCTCTAATGCTGTGAGCAATCAAGTCAAAAGTATTGTAGAAGAAAACAAGCAAATTTATCAAAATAAATTAAACTGGCCTGGGATTGCAAAGATAAAAATCTAACAAAGACATCAGTCAGCATATATTAGCAAAGAAAAATAACCAAGTTATTCTATAAGTTTATCCAACATTAAAACTTTAAGGAAGTTATGTTCTCAATGACATGAATTGTTATTTGAGCAAATGTAGCACCCAAATCCTGCCTCAACAGTCTCTGTTATCTCCTAGAAAGATTCAGAATAAATTATTTCCCACATGTGAAGCGGGTTTCAAAATGCACTAATATAGACTAATATCGAACATAAGATAACCTGACCAACAACAAAAAACAAACAGTAAGCACATCAGGCTCCAGCTCTTTATGTCACAGCTATACTATGCAACACAATTCAATAACCAACCTAAACGTCAAAGGTGAGAGAAAGGGTTGTTTAAAGGAAAAAATGCAAGGAATAGGAAACAAATGCAAACATTCAATCCACAACTTCCACCAACATTTGGTAATAGACTCAGTCATTCAAAAGGACTTTCGCATTTTTAGCATTTAATCAGGGTTCAAATGCAAATAACCAGTAAACATTATAGTTCACAAATGTTACTAATTTTTCTAGTTTTCTAAGCTTTTCTTCTTAGAACCCCCATTTATGAAAAACAAAATTGTTATATGAGTGTTCTGAAATCTTAAAAAATACAACACAGAAAAGAGATGTAAACCTTGCTCAGAAGCAACTTGTACAGCGTTAACATTTGCAGTCCCATTAAGTGTGCGCATATGGGAAGGGGTTCCAAAGCCTCCGACACAAGATACCTGTGACAGATACAATTATTCCCATAGGAATATCTTTATTTACCACAATATAATTATTAAAAGAAGCTACCATCAGCTGTCCACTTCAATTGAAGAAACTTTGCTCATCTATCACTTAGCACCACTGATATAATCCCATTTAAACAAGAGGATTCAATCATTATGTTTGTTATTCTCAGTTATTAGCTTAAAGTGTCGAAGTTCAAATTAATAGTAGTTTGCACCTAAGTTTCTAAGATTTTTTCATTAGCCCACAACTTACCATGTGAGACAAAACTAAAATGTCACAGTATACCGACTTAAAGTTTAACAACTCTGTTGAGACCCAAAGTTCAACTCATACCCAAAGTCATTCGTAATCGGCAACATTTGAAGAATAATGACGATTCTTCCATCACACAAGCAACTATTTCCAAATGCCTTGTCATACCTAAGATTAGATCTAATATAATTCCAACTATAAGGCCCAAAATACTTAAGCCCAAACTAATAGTAGTTTACTCATCTAATCCAATAGGCCTTCCTTATTAGCTCACAATCTCCCATCTAGGATTAAAATTGGGCTGTCACAATACAAAAGTAAAAAAAAAAAAAAAGGGAAAAAACTTAGAAGGGACATGATGGAACTAAATATCTATAATCAGTAATGCAATTTCTCATTTGTTGAAACTTTTATATGCTAAGGACAGATAAAAGAAATTTTCACAATGTGTATATATTTTCCAATTCACTGTAACCAATTATCTGACTTCAAATTTCTAACTTCTTCTTTACATCTCCTTATATTCTTCCTGATTTCTTATTCCAAATGTGATGTTTAAAACTTTAAATAAAATCTCACATCTTGGCATCACCAAAAGCGCTACTACCTCCCTAAGGGTTTGGTATGTGAACCTACTTCACTTAGAGGACTTGGTATTCTTAGTTCGAAGGAATGTAATTGGGCACTTCTGGCCAAGTGGGGGTGGATTTACCTATCCAGCTTGTTTGCCCCATGGAGATGCATTGTAGCCTGAGCTTGCTTTTCGAGTAGAGGTTGGGAGGTGGCCTCTCTAGATTGCTCCTGGTCATATATTATAGAATATTGTAGAATATTCTTGTTTCCTTATTTAATTATAGTTGTTAATCTCCTAGGATATCTTTGAGAATATGAACAGCTATTACCTGATTCTCTTATATATATCTATGTATATATGGCTTTTGTAGCAATGTGGGATAGATTTGGGATGCATCATATTTGGCTGTTTGAATGAACAAAATTGTTATGTTACTCTATATCATTTTTTAAAAAAAGAAAAAGAAATATCATCTTACAAATTCCAATTTTTGTAACCAATGCTCTAGCTTCTAAAATCCACTTCACATCTACTTGTATATTCTTCCTAATTTCTATTCCAATTGCGATGTTCTTTAAAAGTTTAAATGACATCATCTTAAGTCTTTATCAGGTTACAAAATACAAATTAAATAGTATGCGGAATAAAGAATTATACAAGCAATTTATACCACTGCAGTTGCATCACTCATAGCATCCCTCAAAGATTCAGGTTCAAGAAGATTCCCTGCAAAATAAAAGAATAACAGTGTTGAACTAGACATATTTTGAGAAGGAAATTTATTCTTTTTCACTAACCTTTGTGCCACTCAACTTTCTCAGCCCAAGATTCACGTGTTGATGGCTTGCCAGACCTGGATTAATAAACTAACGGTCAAAGATCAAGCATAGTTCATTTGTCCTTATAGAAAAATATATCTGTATTGTAACAACTAGCATCTTAAAAGATCAAAATAGAATTTAACCAAGCTATAAGCAAGCAAGAATCTTACATGAGTAGAAATATTCTAAAATTAGGACTCACTAAACAGAAAGATAAACAAAGGTTGATTAGATTAATTAAATGAAAATTTTAATATCTGAAACAGAAATCCAGAGCTTATCTTTAGTATCAAAAAGATAATTAAGATGAGAGTCGGATAGTGGCCTAGAGCATAAACCAGTGTTCCATTCAGTACAACAAATTAGATGTTGTCTGTCACACAACTAGAATCACACTTCATTTTGAGTTAGATTCTCGATTATCTCAAACTGAAGAAAAAAACATAACATTCACAAAAGAATTTAACTTATCATTGGAAATTCAAAGAGTGTTTTCTATTAATACATAAATTCATTTCAGAGAACATAGGAAGAACACAACAAAAATAACTGACAGATAAGCTTTAAAATACACATAAAAATAATTCCAAACCATCCTTTGGCTTAGTTATGTCGAAAACACGGCATTAAACTAAAGAGAAGATCTCATTGTAGATAAAGTGATAACTAGAAATGCAGAAATTGGTTTTGCAGTCATAGACAGATTATACAGGAAGCTAAGCCTACTCAAAGAGTGTGATGCGCATGACAAATAAAGCACCTGCTGAGACTAGAAACAGAAAATCCTTGAGCTAATGCCTCTTTGCAAACATGCAATCCCACGAAACCATTGCCACCCAGTACAAGTATCTGTTATGACAAGCATACAATTTATGAGAAAACAAAAAGGGAAAGGAAAAAGTAGCAAAAAGTTTATAATTTTCATCATGGAACCCAACAACACCTTTGCTGTTGATCTAGACGTTTCTCTTCCTGCTTCCTCCGCTTTAAGAGGCTCAGACTCCGATGATCTTCCGTATCTGGAGAGACCAACACGACAGTTTTCACGCTAATTAAAAACACGTTGCTCAAACAAATTGATCTGATGCAGCCCGCACATAAACAGCCTACTCAATTCTATCCATCGTTTTTTTTTTTTTTTGTAATTTCACATTCATGAAGTCATCTCCATCATCAATTTCTCCCGATTTCCCACCCCAAATAAACGATTAGGAGGCATAAGACGTTACTATTGGTCAAGATCCCAATCGCAAAACCAAGATTATTCTTTTTCCGTGACCTAGAGTTATACGAATCACAAATCAACAGGAAATTTGGGAGGGGGAGGGATACCGCGAGGCGACGGAACTCATCCTTGATCCTTGAAGCCCTAGATCTGGTCGTTCTCCTTCCGAGGGTCTACGCTTGAGATGGAAGACGGGGATCGATGGTGGCCGACGGAGGCCCTCTTTTTATAAGCGCTTGATCTGCTACGCCGAGACGATGCCGCTTTTCTTCTAGAAGCGAGGCGGTTGACTAGTGGATCTTCACATCGTTGAGCGCCGTTAAAAACGTCAATTAAGACCTGAAGTACCTTACACATCACCTTTTTCAAAACCCGAGGCACGTGACTGTTTCCATATTTTGCAACATGGTTCATGTAATTTATTAAAAATATAAAAATTTAAAACAATCAAATAAACTTGAATTAAAAATTTAATAACAACTAAATAAACCAAACTCAAATGCATAAAAAAGAAATCAAACCAAGAACAATCACTTCAACAACTTAATTCATTTATGACTCAGCTCAACATGACTTGATTACTTTATCAAACAGACTTAAATACCATAAAACTTGAATCAATTTCACTTATTTACAACCCTAATTAAGCTTACATATTACAACTGTGCAGACGATCAAATTATCTTTCCAACAGTGATGATAACAAAATCACCCAAAAGAAAAACCCAACAATGATAAATAACTACAACAACAATAAACAACGTATAAGGAATAAGTACACAATAGATACAGAGAGCCAGAGCTTGTTTTGATGAAGCACGAGTGAAAACGCAGGTCAGTTTTGTTTGCCCAAACGAATGATGTTATACACATCAACTATGCCGGGAGGAAACGTTGGATCCGTAGCGCCACTCACTACCACCTTTGCGACTTTGGCAACATTAACAGGAGGTGTGAAGAAAGGGCCTATGAGGGGGATCTTGCGCAGGAATGGTGTATGCTGGAAAGCCTGCAGAGGGTGCAATCATATTATTTCAAGTAGTGAAATCTTGTTTCTTTGCAAAATGTATCCAATAGGTGATAGGTTGTACCATCTCAAAAGGTGTCCACATTCGCCCGAACGGTATCTTCAAAGGCCCGATGGGGCGTGTTCCATATATGTAACCTGGCCTGAGAATTACTCCTGCAAAAGAATTTTCAAGAGTAACAAGCAGAGAATCATGCGCTTTCAATTCAAGATGCAACCATTCACATTCGGAAGAACAACGGTATTCTAATTGTTTGCACAAGAACCAAAATTTAATAGCACATGCAACACAAATAGGAAGACTAACCTGCATCAGTAAATCTTTTCTTGATTTCTGCTTCAGTAGCTCTCTACATCACAAAGAAAGCATGATGATGTAGAAGATGGCATAATAACATTATAACCAGCTAACGAGAATTGTAACGATCATGAGAGCATTGTTCAATTTTTTTTCCCAATGAATTCCTCTTTTTTGGCTAGTGGTTTTGTTAGTGTTTCCATAATGTTGTGTAGAGAGGGGATGAAAGCAACAATACAGTATCTTTTTTCACTTTTTCTTCCGTAATGATCTTGCATTGCCATGTTACAACACCTGGATATAGAAGTTCAAACACAAGCATTATCTTTTCCCGTTTAATATTAAATTGAAAATTAAGCAGTTATTATACAGGTGGCCCAATTTTTGGTGATTGCAAACGTAGAGGGTAAAATAAGCATTGTACTGCTAAATAATCGTCGGTCCATGCCACAACATAAATTTTTGTTACTGAGAGTTCACTTAGCAAGACAGAACTAAAAGAAAAGATGAATTCAGAAACTGCACCTGTCCATCATAATAACCTTGTATACAATAGTCAATTACACCAAAAGAAGAAGCTGATATGTATACAAATCTTCTTACACCTGCTCAAAGAACGAAGCAGTTAGTTTCGATGAGAAGTCTCAAACATTAAGCATTTGGAATAATAGCATTCTGCAGTGAGGGAGTAATATTGGAATCCTTTCAGTCCAATCAAACTGTTAACTAGTAAAAAACTTCCAAGAAATGCACGATCCAAATTTTGTAGTATGTCATGTAAAACATATAAATGATCACATCCCAACACCGAACTGAAAGAGGAAAAGCAAGAAACAAGAGGTAGATGGGAAGTTGATCTGCCAGCGTTCACAGAATTTTTTTTATTTGCTCAACTATTTATATTGCGCTTTTGCATGTCAATTCTCAATTCAGGTTTAAGTGCACACAAGTGATTTTGATTTTTTGTTCTTCCACACATCTTTTCAAGCAAAAAGAAAGTTGGTTGAAACCGAGAAGGCAATACTATAATGTTCTCGCTTACTGAAGAAAAGTCCAAGAAAATAGAAGAAAACCATTTTCTGCAGCAGCTTGCACAGCATTGACGTTTGCAGTCCCATTGAGCGTGCGCATGTAGGAAGGGGATCCAAAGCCTCCAACACAAGAAATCTGTAACATTTATCTTTGAGTCACATGAGTTCATCAACAAATAGCATCACAACAAACATTTTACAGCTCCAAAAATTTCCATATTCTTTACGTAGCAAATTTCCATTTCTCAAAGAATCCATTCAACTTGTTACTTAAACATTGCAAATAAATGAATACTATTCAACATCAACTCTAAGTCCATCAATTTTAGACATTTAACAACACATGAACAAGGTCTTGGAATTAGCATCAACCTAACTAGCAAGTTGTCTGACATTACTGTCATTAACACTTGGATTATAGACTAAACCAAAGTTAGCTTCAAGAAACATAATTTGCCATGAACCACAACTGAATCTGTAGTAATATGTTCAGTTGTCAGATCAGATCTTTCTCAAACAATGCAGATGAATGTCCATCCTGAACACCTAAGCCTGGATATTCCTGACATACATCCTTATGAAACGTATGAGAATGTCAAGCAACCACAGCATAACCTCAAGATTACATTATTCCCAATTAGTTTTAATGGGTGTCAATTTCTTTTGTTCGAAAATGTATCTCATCCGTGTTTGCAGTTTGAAGAATAAAGCCATGTAAGCATACCACAGAAGTTGCATCACTCATAGCATCCTTCAAAGATTCAGGTTCAAGAAGATTCCCTGTCAAATGAAAACAATTGCCTGAGATTGGAACTGGATATATTTTTGAGATGGAAAAGATTAGTCTCATAATTCCCGACCTTTGTACCACTCCACTTCATCGGCCCAAGGTTCTTTTATTGATGGCCTCCCAGACCTAAGCAACATATCAAATGTAAATGATTAAACATTGCAACTAGCATGTGGAAGATAAAATAGAATGTATCTTTGAGTCAGGGCACAAAAATACGCAAGTGGGTTAAAAGATGTTTTAGAATAACACAATAACACATACAAGAAGAATAAAAGAAAAGAGACGTACAAGAAGAAAGACATGTAAAGCATGATTGGATCGATTAAGTTTCAATATGTGAAAGTTTTGACAAGATTTTTTTAAGGTCTTGGATAGCAGTGAGGAGTGTACCTATGGGATTCACTTGGCTATCAGTAAATTAGATAGTTCTTATTTCAATTTGGAACAATAGTTTAGGGGCACAGTTCTTAATACATGAAACTGATTGCATTTGTTTGATCATGGATATGAAGTACCTACTTTCATTATTGATAAATAACCAAGTGATTTGGCTCATTAATATGAAACACCAACTCTTATCATAGATAAAGTTGCAGTTATAGAAATAGAAGAAGTGGGTGTTCTAACTATAGACAAAATACCCACGATGATAATGCTACCAAAAGAGTGTGGGAAAAAAATAAAACACCTGCTGAGACTAGCTACAGAAAATCCTTGTGCCAAAGCTTCTTTGCAAACATGTGAGCCCACAAATCCATTACCACCTAATACAAGTATCTGATATGAGAAGCATAAGATTAGAATATGTAAGCAAAACTAGCAAACAACTTCTAAACATGAGTGACTAAAATGTCCAGCATGCAATCCAAAGTCACCTTGATTGATGATGGTGGTGAATTTGACTCGATTGACCCATACCTGAACAAATTGGCACAGATTTTGGTCAATCATTAAAAATAAGAAAAATGTTAGATAAACTACTGGTCTCCTAAAGTCCAAGTATAAACCAAAGCTTCCATGTGGAAATTAGCAAGTTTAGATAAACTTGAATAGATAGCTACATATGACTACATTAAAAATTTGGAATCATCCACTTGTTCAATTAACGGGCACAATCATTGCATATCATTCATTCTTCTCCACAAGATGTTAAATACAACAAATTTAAGTTGGTACAGCCATCTCTGATCATGATATAGCATAAACGACCAGATGCCAAAATCAATATTGAAGCTCTTATTACCTATTTGTAAAACAGAGCAGCATGTACCAACAATTGATTGGTTTAGTGGTAAACAAGCTAGATAGGAGGAATTTTAGCTAAAGGTCAGGGATTTGATTTGAATCTGTATAACGGCATATTGGGAGGGATTTAGCCTTATCACTCCTGTTCCAAATGGAAAATTGTTGCACATCCAATGTGGTGTGCGGCCATCTAAAAAATAAGCAAGATCTCCAGTCAATTCACATTCACAATCCATATATTTCTTGCATTCTTACACAAAGTTGTTAAATTTAGAAAACAAATTGTTTCAAGCATCTATGCACATGGTGTAATTGACCAAATCACCAAGACTAAGGACAAAGCTCAACAACACTATCCTACTTCATAAAACAAGTGAGTTTGTTAGAAAAACTTGTTCAGGGCACAGTTTTGTCCGCTCTTCCCCTCGCAATACTATGGTATGGTGTAAACAACCGGATCCTCATGAATAACTACCTAGCTCAGTTATTATTATCCCATTTGTTAAAGAAAGAGCGGGATCTCTATTCAAATCGCACTCATGGCTCCATAATCCCTCGACTTCCTACGTCCCAAGCTCAAAATTTGCATCCAGACTCAATACTCATCTTTACAGTGACGCAAAGTTATGGTCTTATGGAACCACAAACTGATTGCCCGAGATCAATAGATCACTAGCAGTGAGTCAACAAGCTACTCACTAAGATAAACGCAGGCTCACCGTATCCTTCCTTTCCAAAAAAGGAAAAAAAACAGTCAAACAACAGAACTGGTTTGCAAAGAAAGAGATGCTTACATGGAGCTCATTGCTGCAGTCCGAAATGGATCTCCGGCGGAGGCGGATAAGGAGTCGGCGGCGAAGGGATCGAGTGCAAGGGAGGGCGAACGACGAATCCTCTTTAGCGAGAGATGAGGAAGCAATCTTCCCGATGCTAAGGCTTCTAGAAGCTGTGCCTCGGTGCTGTTAAACCGGACCGGTCCTATCCGGCCTGGTTTGTCCTAGAACTCAGAAAAGAATCGGCTTATCTCCCAAATTCAATTTAACCATTCTATCATTTTAAATTTAAACGTTAATTGCTAAATATATTAATAAAATTATCGTATTTCTTTTTAAAAAATTGTGTCGGTGAAATTTCATTAAAAATATAAATGTAAAATTTGTTAAGAATTTGTACCATGAAAAAATATATTAAAAATAATTTATTAATTATTAGACATTTGTTTACCTCTGTCTAATCCAATCATTGATGCGGGCCCAACTTCTTGGAGCATAATCTAACAATTTTGCTAATCTTGCTTTACTTATAATTTATTATATTTATCATATTTTTTTAAAAAAAAAATTAACAAGTTTATTGTGGAAACAATTAAGTTGCAATGTTGCATGTGTTCCAATTGGAGTATTCGTTTAGTGATGTGTCAAAATAAGAACTAGGAATTTAATTGAAAACTTATAAAGAATAAAATAAAATGATGATTTGTATTTAAAAATTAAAACCAATAAAATAAATAAGGTAAGTTTATTAATTATTTTTATAAACCTAAATTAATTTTGTTTCCGCTATATTTTCTTTTGGCAATTTTTTAAATTTGCCAAAAGGCCCTTAATTGAAATTGTAAAGGGTCTATATAACAAATCACACGCCGAGCAGCGAAGCGGAAAGAGAGGAGACGTTTCGCCGAAGGAGAGTGATGGAAGCGGAAGGCGGCGCTGGAGTGGCCCTCGAGAAGGCAGCAAGCGGGGCGGCGGCGAAGGAGGAGGTCGCCGGTGCGTCGAGCGCCAACGTCTCCGTGGGTTCGTCACAGGACGGCATCTCGAGCATCAAGCTCGGATGGTTCTCCGAGATCAGCCCCATGTGGCCAGGTTTGCTGCGTTCTAATCCGCCCTTCTTTCAGGAGATTTTAGCCATTTGGAATTGATCTCCGTTCCTTCTTCTGGCACTTTTCCCTTTTTATGTTATCCGTTTGATCTCCGCTGCTTCGGGTTTTGTTCTGTCGATCGAATTCTTATGGTGATGTTTTTGAGGGTTTTTTTTTTGTGATTTATCTTCATTGCTAGAAGGCTATGGAGAAGGAGGACGTGCAGATTGGTGGGAACGTTTAATGATGTCTGTATGTCTTGCGAGGTTCCATCACTCTAATTTTTATGGTTTTGAAAGTTCTACCTCTTCATGATTGTGCTTTTGTTTTGTTTCTCTTTTCTTGATCAGAATCAGTACAAACGTATCTCTCCCCATTTTATCTGCTTGCTGTAAATCTATGGTCAACAAAGTTTCAGTCCTTTTGCCTTGGTTTAATGATATGCATACTTATAATTCACCACCAACCACCCTTTTGTTGTGTGAATGCTTCTGGTTTGCGAAGCTATCAATCCAAAATTTCTAGGATTTTGTCTTCTAAATTATTCATAGGGGTGGTCATGTTTATTATTTTTTTCCTGAGAAATTATCCCGGAAGCAATATTTTCTTTGAAGCATTTAGTGGGACTTAACATGCTTAAATTTTGAAGACGATCCTAAAAACTTGGAAGCATTTGAAACAATAAAGGGAAAATTTTTGGAAATTGTATTGAATGAATGAAAATGACTGTGGTGCCTACTAAGATTGCATTTATATGCGATGTGCTTAGTGCCTAAAAGTTCTATTTTCATTCTTGATCCTGTTGATAGGAGAAGCTCGTTCCTTACAAGTGGAAAAGGTGTTATTTCAAGGGAAATCTGATTACCAAAACGTAATGGTGTTTCTGGTAATTAAAGATGGAAGTTCATTATAAGTTCAATTCTTTTGGTGGCCATCAATAATTTATTTATTTATTTAATCAGAACTCAGCGTATGGCAAAGTACTTGTCTTGGATGGAGTCATCCAATGTACAGAGAGGGATGAGTGTGCTTACCAAGAAATGATTACTCATCTTCCTCTTTGCTCAATTCCTAACCCCAAAAAGGTGAATTTGTATTGAATGTTTCATGTTATTTCATGCAATTATCTAAAACTCCAAGATTCACTCTTCTGTTCCTATGATATGCCTGACAAATAAGCTTAAATCTTACACTTTGGACAGTCAGTAGTAGAGTTTTACTGATTTTTTCCTTTGCTTCTACTGACATTACCACATTAAATTTACCTAGAAACTTGCAACTTGTTTATTTATATGCTACAGGATGATGCTACCCTTCCATTGTAACGAGATTAAGTTTTCCTTTCAAACTATCCAAATTGTTTTTATTCTGAGGATAATCTTTTAAACTATCCTCTGTCCTCTCTAACATAGACACTTTAGGGGGGATGCATGAATTTGAGGATAATTGTGTATCTTTGTCTAACTATCCCCAAGTGTTGTTAGAACTATTATCGCTCATAGAGCTCACTGACAGAGAAAGATCCATCTAAACAGCCCATTGGATTATGTTATTGCCCTTTTAGAAAAAGGATTCAACTATTATTTCCTGTCGATGAAGCAGTTTGATTGGAAGAAATCACTAGTAGCCATCATACTTTAACATTTTGAAGTATCTGAGTTGTGTATCTCAAGGATTTCTTTGTTGTTTTTGTTTTCACCCTTTTATCTTCTGGGAAATCAATTACCAGCTAAAATGATTTTTGCATTGTATGCATATATGTGCTCACACTCTGATGATGCTATTATTTCAGGTTCTGGTTATTGGAGGAGGTGATGGTGGTGTCCTCCGAGAAGTATCACGATATTCTTCAGTGGAGCAAATAGATATATGTGAGATCGATAAAATGGTTATCGATGTGAGTAATTACCTTCTTCCCACAGTTGATAAAGAAATCTTGCTACATAAATGTTATATTATTATATGTTTGCCTGTGTCAAATTAACTATGTAAAGATTGAAGAAAAAAAAAATTGCTGTCATAGAGCAAGGTGATGAAGATTACCTTCCTCTCAAATATGTGGCTTGAATATGAAGATTACCTTTACAATCAGATATAATGTTGTTCTCTTGCAGTCCTTTTGATGATCCTTCACATCATGAAAAATCTTCCTGGACACATCCTCATCCAATTTCTCCTCACCATTTGTTAACTAGGTTTCGAAGCAGTTCTTTCCCAAAATGGCTGTCGGATACGAAGATCCTCGTGTGAATCTTCATGTCGGTGATGGTAAGCAACTTATGGTTCTGTTATCTGGTTATGACCTTTGTGTCAATCTGGTTGCTAAATGATATGATCACTGCCACTTTTCCTAGTCTTCAACTTCCACCAAATCGAAACTTATCCCTGGATATCGATATAACTATACGCCAGCAAGTTGGTATTGATTTAACCATGTCAATTTGTCATCAAGTTTTGTCACATTTTGGTTCAACATACACAGGAGTTGCGTTTTTAAAAGATGTCCCCAAAGGAACTTACGATGTAATCATTGTCGATTCCTCTGACCCAATAGGTAAGTTATCTTCTGCCCCTCCTTAATGCTTCCTTTTGGACTTGCTTATGACTTGCTTCACTGCTTGCTCAGGTCCAGCTCAAGAACTTTTCGAGAAGCCTTTCTTTCAATTAGTCGCTAAAGCTCTCCGGCCCGGAGGAGTTGTATGCACTCAGGCCGAGAGCATATGGCTTCATATGCACATCATTGAAGATATCGTCTCGAATTGTCGCCAGGTATTCAAGGGCTCTGTCAACTACGCCTGGACGTCAGTGCCCACATATCCAAGGCAAGGAAAATATCAATATCGAGTAGCCTTTTTTTCTTTCTTCCATATACTGAAATGGTTAAACGCTGCTACTTCCTTGGATTATGAATTCAGTGGAGTGATTGGTTTCATGATCTGCTCTACCGATGGGCCGGCTGTCGATTTCCAACACCCTGTGTACCACATAGAAGAGGAGGACCATTTGAACGAGTCTTTGGGACCATTAAAGTTCTATAACTCAAAGGTGCCTCTCGTTCTAACAGATACGTTAGTGCCTTCTCCAAGTCTAACAAATACCTTTTCTCGCAGATTCATTCTGCTGCTTTTTGCTTGCCTTCTTTCGCGAAGAGGGTGATCGACAATAAAACAAACTAAACAATCCTGTCTCCAGCGATGAAGTAGGAGAACGATGAGGTTTATGCTGCAAACAAACCATCATTTTCTGTCACTATTGATGGTTTATTAGAATATGCATATGGGAGTTTGTGGCATTCAGAGTTATCTAGGAAGCAACATGCTCTTGATCATAAAATTCTTCTTAATAAATCTTATTCCTCTAAATTAATTGTATTAGCTGGCTGGTGTTTTCTTTTCTGGGATTTGTCTCAAAACAAGTTATCAATCTACTTAGCAAAAATTTGATGGCCAAAAGAATCTAAATGTTTTTGATGGCATTGATCATTAATCATTAAAGGAGCTTTTATTAAATAATAAAACATTCCAACAAATATTATAAACATTTCTGCGTGCCGGAATACTAGCGATCAACTTATTGTCACTGGAATGCGAACAAATATTATAAACATTCCAACATCATCCAGAAACACAGTAACCGTCAAAATATTAATAATAATAAAATCAATTCTATTCATTTTAGTAATTTTGAGATATAAAATTTTCTTATTTATTTATTTATTTTCAGACGTTACTGCAAAAGATCAACTGTGGAGCAACAAGTCACATGAAGAGTTTGAGAAGGCCCACGAGGCGGCCATCAGCCATGCAGCAGAATCTTCAAACTTATCATCACAGCAACTTATTATCTAAGATATAATATAGAGACAAAGCTTAGGTTTCTTTGCAAGGGCATGCAATATTGTTCGAATGATTATAGGTACAATTAACAAAAATAAAATTCAAAATCAACACAATATTTAAGATGATCTAAATATGCACAGCAATTTAAGTTTTATGCTGATAAATGAACATACTAACTTTATGGTTCACTTGCTAGTGAGGAATGGAGTTTCATGGTCTGATATGATTCTCTTCAGCCTTTCATAATATTGGAAGGACATAGATTGCTAATTTTGTTAGTTTTTAAACATGAATTTTGTGCTCTTTATATTCTTTTATCAATCTATCTTCTATCTTCATTTTAACTGTTATTTCAGGTTCTTATTGCTTAGCAGAGAATTGGTTGAATGGCTTGAACATGATTTATGTTTGTTTTTGCTACTAATCTCTTTCTTTTGCTTCATTTAGGTACATCCAATACGTTGTCGAAGAAGAAGCAACTAGAGAACCGAAAAGTAGTAGTCGACTTAAAAAGGCAAGATTTCATTCAGACCTCTAAATCTCTCTCATTAAACTTGTGTCTGAGATTAAAAGGTTCTTTTTGTTTATCAAAGGAGGTTTAACCTTCATCTTTAACTTGCTGAATCATAAGCTTATTGATTAGATTCTTACTCAAATCTTAATTATAGTGGTGGTTGAGATTGCATTTGTCCATCAAATGATATAATTAACTAAGCCCCTTCACATAGTAGTAATCACAATTGACAGGTTACCAAGTTTTAGCCATAAAATGCTAATCCAAATTCAAAATTAATTAAATCATATTGTTAGCCTTCTGTGAATTTCTTAGAGTTGGTCCATATATAACTCAGGGAAGGTGTATCATTAATTAATGGTGAGGCCATAGTGATTTGATTGATCAATCAATTCAAGGTAACCCCCACCATATGCAATTAACCAACCACTAAACCATGGATTAGTTTTTTTTTTTTACATTGTATGAGAAGCAAAAACTATATGACAATGAAGAATAAAATTTTACTCGTCTACTTGTGATAATAATATGTTGTAGACCACTTCTCTAGTTTGTTGGTCTCTCTTCAAAGCAAGTCGTGGGGCTGATCGTGTGATGGGTTTCACCTTTACTGAAGAAATGGTCTCTCTTCAAAACAAAGTGTGGCTAAATTTGAGTTTGGAGTCTTGGACCATGTCAGTGTGTACTCACTTGGGTCAGTGTATGTGATTTGGACCCAACTTGACTTGCTCTAACTTGACCCCATCACCATCGTGGTTATCCACTTCATGGGGCCCTACAATCGTACCATCTAACCCCGATATTGTCATAGGAGTCATGTTAATGGTTGCCCATATGGATTAATTATTATTATCTTGTCAAGCCATTTATATTATATTCTTAAATAATTAATTAATATGCCTTAGAAAATGATTTGCTAAATTTCTAATTTAATAGTTGATATCAAAAGGACAAGCAAATTCACTAGGTGCATCCAAATGACAGATGATCATCACCTCCCTATTTCAATATTTAATTAATAAAAATAATTAAACATTCTCAATGTTTATCTTCCAAAACATGCTGCTTTATTAAACACATTAGTCTACTCTTAAGAAGTTTGTGTGGAATGAAAGTGATAAATAATTGTGCAAAAATAAATCTGTGTTAAGTTTACTTTTGCACAAATGTGATCAAGTATCTAATTCTTACAATCTGATTAATTTTGAAAACGGATGGTCCGGCCTCACAGATCTAATATCAAATAAATCTATTTTATTTATTTTTCTTTTTCACTTATTAATCCTCCTCTCCTCTAGTTCAAAAGTCATCATATCCCTATCCCTTCTTTTTGCCAAGTCTAAAAAATTAAAAATCTTCTTATCTTGCCATCAACCTCAATTATCACTTTATAATGGCAACTTTTTTGCCCTTTTGACAAAATAAATATAATGTTCAAAGTAATTAGTAATGATGTAAACTTTGGTAATTAAGTTAGGGGCCCCATTATCAGGTTGGAAACAGAGAAGCCATGAACCTTTATTAATTTGTGGGCCCTAAAATCTAAATCGCACATGTAAAAGATGGTTTAATGCCCAATTTAATCATTGCCATCGCCGATTAACCGGTTCAATTCTCATCCAAACCAAATATATCCCGACTTTTTTTTTTATATAGATAGATTTTCAAATTTATTAGGTAGTGATTTAAATATGAGAGGGGTTTTGTCAGGATCCATGTAGATTCGATGAAAGTAAGTTTGTGGGTCTTGATTTTATTTAAATATATTTATCTAGAGAAATGTTATGCTGCCCGACGAGAAATTTGTGACCCGTGTGTGACACCCGCGATCCACCGCCGTTGCCGCCGTCCTTGCCGCGCTGTCCGGCCACTGCCGACCTCTCCCTCGGGCGTGATCGACGCGCAGCTCGCTGGCGCTCCGTCCGACATCGGATTTCGGCCGGATAGTGGTCGAAATTCGACGAATTTCGATCGGAAACAGCGAAATCATGCGTGAGGCCACTACCGACCGCGATCGACACGGATTCCAGCCAATTCGCTGTTGTCGAACGGCAAAGGATGGGCCGCCGTCGCATGACGGTCCTTCCTCGACCGATCTCTGATCGCAATTTGATCGGAATCTGATCGCGGCCGGTAATGGCGCACGCCACTGGCGGCCGCGATCGGGCCGGATTTCGGCCAAATCGCGATCGGAGACCAACCGAGGAAGGACCGTCGTGCAACGGCGGCCCGTCCTCTACCGTCCGACGATCGCGAATTGGTGGAAAACAAGGCCGATCGCGATCGGCAATGGCGCGAGCGGCACGTCGATCGTGGCCGAGTCGACGGCCGGCGGTAGCCGTACGGGGTGGCGGCAGCGGCAATGAATTAGGGCGTCGCGCACGGGTCACGCAGAATAGCAATCTCGTATTTATGTAAAATTAGAAAATAAATTACTTTTGATATATTTATTTATTTTTAGAAATAAAAAAACACATGAAAATCACTGCTTTTGGACAGTGACCATGTCCTTTCTTTAAAGCGCAGCTCCTCTTCTCTTAATCTCCTAATCCTCCTCCTCCTCCCACCGTCAGTCTCCTCTTCTCCTCGGTGAACTTAACTTCCCCTCACCGCCTTCCCATCCCCCTCCGCTCCGGCCAAATGGGCGGCCACTCCTGTTGCCACAAGCAGAAGCTCCGCAAGGGCTTATGGTCACCGGACGAGGACGCGAAGCTGGTCGACCACATCACCAGGCACGGCCATGGATGCTGGAGCTCTGTTCCTAAGCTCGCAGGTCACCACCATCTCATCCCAGAATTTTTCTTGCTAAAAATCCGATTTTGACGATGAGTTCGCGCTCAATTCAGGTCTGCAGAGGTGCGGGAAGAGTTGCAGGTTGAGGTGGATAAACTACCTGAGGCCCGATCTGAAGAGGGGCACCTTCTCCCAGAAGGAGGAGGACCTGATCGTCCACCTCCATGAATCTTTAGGCAACAAGTTAGTCCGTTTCTTGGAATTCAATTCTGTTTTTGGAAGTCTCAATTCGGCTGGCTTGTCGTCTCAGGTGGTCTCAGATCGCGGCGGGATTGCCAGGGAGAACAGACAACGAGATCAAGAACTACTGGAACTCGTGCATGAAGAAGAAGCTGAAGCAGAGAGGCATTGATCCGACCACCCACAGCCCACTCGACGGCGGAAGCGAAGACAAACAAGGCCCGTCGCCATTGTTGCCGGCTAAAGAACACTTCGCGGAGCCTCTCCACGACCCGCTCTGGTTTGCGCAGGACCTCGCACCATCAATCTCCCACGCCAGCGTTAACGCCGGCAGTGAATTCGAGTTGCAGAGCAACAATGGCGGCAGTCTCTTTGATGGCAGAATCTTGCAATGGACAGGATTGTCGCCGGACAAAGCCGCTCAAATCCAGTTCAACGGCGGCGAGCCGGAGGATTTGAAATGGTCCGAGTACATCAATGGATCCATTTCCATGTCCGCGAGTTCAACCTTCTGATTCAGAAATAAAAACAGAGATGTTTCATTTCCAACACTGGTCTTGCAGGAATAAAGTTTCTTTCTTGTTCTGCGTCGATTGCTTTTGTTTTCGAGCTCCATGAACTCTGTTTGGTTTGAGGAAACAAGTGTGGGAATCGACTTGGTTTGGTTCTTAATTACTCATCAAAAAGTTGCTGAATTATCACATCGATTTCGAGCAACGAGCCTTTCGGAATCGAAGAGTTGTGGACTTGTTTCAACAGTTGTGATGTGGTAGATAGGCTGTCTTGCCCTGACACAGTCAAGTCAAAAACCAAGTCTAACGATAAGATGAGACCACACTCAGTCATGATAGAGGTCTGAGTCGAGTCAAGATGAGTCCGAGTCCGACCTAACCACAGATAAGCTTCATCGCCCTACTCGGCGCTGATCCTCCCACTCGGAAGTAGATAGTGGCATAGGCAATGCTGGACTGCACTGGACTCCAATCCAATGCAATCCAGTAATTTTTAAATTAATATATCGAGTTCAAATTTAAAAAATTAAAATAATCTAATTCAGTCCTATTAATTTTATCTGGCAGTTAAAGATCCTGATTACGCATTTGAAGTAGATTCCTAACTCCTCAATACTCAATCATTTTTGACTCCTTGACACTCGGTCATTCTCGACTCCTCGATATTCAATCGTTCTCGACTCCTCGACACTCGATCATTCTCAACTCCTCGACACTCAATCATTCTTGACTCCTCAATATTCATTCGTTCTCAATTCCTCAATATTCAATCATTCCTAACTCTTAAACACTCAGTATTTCCTCCTCGACACTCGGTCATTATCAACTCCTTGATATTCAATCGTTCCCGACTCCTCGACACTCAATCGTTCCCAACTCTCCTCGACACTCGATCGTTCTCGACTCCTCAATATTCAATCGTTCCCGACTCCTCGACACTCAATCATTCTCGACTCCTCAATATTCATTCGTTCTCGATTCCTCAATACTCGATCATTCTCGACTCCTCAATATTCAGTCATTCCTGGCTCTTGAACACTCAAACATTTTTGACTCCTCGACACTCGATTGATAAACCAGGCATGGATCGACACTCTTGAACACACACATGCACACACACGCACTCACGCCCGCGCACACACACACACATGCGCACGCACGCACATGGACGCGCACACACACACACGCACACTGACTCCTCGACACTGCAGGCATGGACACACACACACGCACCCACGCACACACACACACATGCGCACGCACGCACATGGACGCGCATGCCCACACACGCACACACACACACACACGCACGCGTGCAGTGCTAAGAAGAAGGAGAGAGTCTGCACACTGCCAGTGAGATTTGTTTTAGCAGTACAAGGGGAAGAAGACGAGGGCAGAAGGTTGAAGGAGGGACACCGCCGGTGAGATTTGTTTTAGCAGGACAAGGGGAAGAAGACGAGGGGAGAAGGTGGAAGGAGGGAGGGCGTTTTCGAGGGGCCAAATGGTGAGGGCGGAGGATTTAATTAAGTTATGATTAAGAGGTGGAGATGGAATTCTTAATTATTTGAACACTCTAATTTCTTGACAAAAACCTGAGCATATGAATTATGAATATTTTTAAGATTGATGTCATCCCATTTTAATGGCCATGAAAGTGATTCAATATACAGAAAATCCTATCGAGGACCTCCATGAGATTTGTGTTCTAAGAGGAGTACCGAGCAACACAAACACACACCAGTTATATAGAAAGGTAGACGACAGAAACAAATGCAGAATTAAATACACAAAAGAAAACAAAAACATAACATACCAACCTTTATATGGTTTAACATAAGATCAACTGCTACACTTTCTTCAGAAAGTTAAAGCACAAAACACAAACAAATAAAGAAATTCCTGCCACAGCAACAGGGCTCCATCAAGATTGATATGGTATCGTGCCAATTTTGATCAAGGTATCGAATGCTATTGAACTAGAGATAAGAGAATTAATCTGATATCTAACTTTTAACACACTCTTATTCATAACCGCACGGAGGATTTTCTAAAAAAACACACGATGAAATTGTAAGTAGGTGCATGATTGATATCATCTGGAACAATTGGTCAAGTGCTATCATCTAGAACAGAGAACAGTAGTGATATATGATATTTTTAACCTAGTCAAACATCTAAACCATCAATATTAGAAGCTTGAAAAGTGTCGAAGAACAATAATGTAAGGGAAGTTTAAATATACGAACAAGGATGTAACACACGATGAAATTGTAAGTAGGTGCATGATTGCTTCCAATCCATAACTAGCTATTATAGAACTTGCTGCATCAATTGGTCAAATGCATATCATCTAAAACGGAGAACAGTAGTGATGTATGATATTTTTAACATAGTCAAACATCTAAACCATCAATATTAGAAGCTCGAAAAGCGTCAAGGAACAATAATGTAAGGGAAGTTTAAATATACGAACAAGGATGTAACACACAATGAAATTGTAAGTAGGTGCATGATTGCTTCCAATCCATAACTAGCTATTCTAGTACTTGCTGCATCAATTGGTCAAGTGCTATCATCTAGAACAGAGAACAGTAGTGATATATGATATATTTAACATAGTCAAACATCTAAACCATCAATATTAGAAGCTCCAAAAATGTCAAAGAACAATAATGTAAGGGAAGTTTAAATATACGAACAAGGATGTAACACACGATGATATTGTAAGTAGGTGCATGATTGCTTCCAATCCATAACTAGCTATTCTAGTACTTGCTGCATCAATTGGTCAAGTGCTATCATCTAGAACAGAGAACAGTAGTGATATATGATATATTTAACATAGTCAAACATCTAAACCATCAATATTAGAAGCTCAAAGTGTCAAAGAACAATAATGTAAGGGGAGTTTAAATATACGAACAAGGATGTAACACACGATGATATTGTAAGGGAAGTTTAAATATACGAACAAGGATGTAACACATGAGTAGGTGCATGATTGCTTCCAATCCATAACTAGCTATTCTAGTACTTGCTGCATCAATTGGTCAAGTGCTATCATCTAGAACAGAGAACAGTAGTGATATATGATATTTTTAACATAGTCAAACATCTAAACCATCAATATTAGAAGCACGAAAAGTGTCAAAGAACAATGTGAAGGGAAGTTTCAATATACGAACAAGGATGTAACAGTTACTAAAAACATACATTAACTAGCACGAATAATTTGGTAGCAGATGAACGAGATTTTACATGCTCAGGTGACAAATGAGGGACAATGTGAAATAGTGTAACATACAAAAAGAAAGAAAACGAAGTAACAAAAAAAAAAACACTAGTACCAACCTCTAATCTCTGGCTTACCGGATATTTTCTTAGTGCATCAATTTGATCCCATCAGAAAGTACATTTTTTGGACGCCCCCCCCTAAAAGTGTTGTATTTTGACTTCACAATTCATAGTCATCATGCATCCAGCTTGAGCGCCTCAGCGGCAGCCTCCTCCTCTTCATCATCAATGGCAAAATAAGGGTTATGAGCCTCAGGCCTAAACCTGTACCCAGTAAAGACGTAGAAACCAAGGGTGGCTAACTCCCCAGCAAGCACGCTCGTCCACAGGTATCGGTAAGAGGTGATTGTAATGAGGGCGTAAACTACCACCCTAGTAAAATAGATGTAACAGATGACAACGATGTAATACTGGCGGAAGAGGGTGAGCTTCAGGAGGTTGACAGCGGCCTTTCCGTCGGTCCTGGCAGCCTCGCGGAGGTTCTTGATTGACCAGACGATAGGGAAGAGGATAGTGCAGCAGCAGACAACGTCGACCAGGAGGAAGACCTGCTTCCACGTGACCCAGTCGCGGGCGTAGGGTCCGGACTCGTCGATGGCGATCTGGGCGATGTTTGCAACGACCTGGAGTGGGATCACGGCCATGAGCACCTTCTTCTCGCGGTCCTGGAGGTAGGGCTTGAGGAAGGACCAGCCAGTGCCGATGAGGACGATGAGGGTGAAGAGGGATATACCCTTAAGGAAACTGAAGATGTAGAAGAGGACATCCCAACCGTGAGCTGAGCCTGTGCGCTCGATGTACGACTTGTCTTCGGCCTCACAGAGGAGGTTGAGGGCCTTGAGGACGACAACAGCGAGCATAAAGTAGTGGATGCGAAAGATGGAGCGGCGCCTCCGGAAGAGGGCCGCGGCCCAAAAAACGGCGAGAGCAGCATACACGAAAAAGAGACAGGAGTAAACTTGGGGGAGCACGGCGGCGCCCGCAGATAGGTAGGCGCGGGAGGACGGATCGTAAGGGTCCGGGCGGTTGAACATGGCGGAGCGGACGTCCATGGAGACGCGGAGCGGCGAGAGGCAGTTGGCGAAGACGAGAGTGAACTGGCCGGGGCTGTCGGTGAGGTTGACGGCATCTCTGAAGGTGGTGGCGCGGGCGACGGCTACGCCAGAGGGATTGGGCGGCGGGAGTAATCGGTCGAAGGAGTAGACGACGCGGACGAGCTCCGACTGGAGGGCGCAGGTGATGTCGAGGTCCTGCAGCTGGCGCAGGACGTGGATCCAGGCGTCCCGAGTCGACAGAAAGAATCCCAGCTGCGTGAGGTCCAAATCGTCCGTCGACGAATCGGAGGAGAAGGAGATGCCGGAGACGTTGAGCTCCAGGCCGCCCCACCGGGTGAATCCGAACTCGTCGAAGGGGATGACGGACCGGGCGTCGGACCGCACCACCATTTCCCGGATCTCCGCCATCCCCGGCCCGATCCAGAGCGACAACAGTACGAATGCGAACGCAAATCCGGCATTGATGCCGAGGCGAGGTGGAGAACGCGCTCCCGATTCGATCGCCATGGCCGCTCCGGTGCGCAGATCCCGATCGAGAAGGGTAAAGGCGAGATGCGTCGGCGTCGTTCTCCCGCAACGGCGAAGAGAGAGAAAGCGTTAAATTTGGTTTATTATTAGGTCATTTTCTGCCCCTTTAGGTAGAGGTGATGGGTGTGACTTCCTTTTCGCGTCTGGAGTTACGAGAGTGCCACTGGGAAAGTGTTAAAATTACGAAATGGGGACTGTTAATAATATTTTTATTTTCCAAACGCGAAATGAGAGTAAATAATAAATAAATGGTGGATTTAGAAGGCCTCGCCGGATGCACACAAACTGTTCGACGCAATGCCTCGCCGGACTTTGATACCCTGGAACACCAGGATGGCAGCATGAAGTTTGGGACGTAGAAGAAGCTCTTTCGTTTCGGAGATCACTGCGAGAAGTGGCCTAGCGACGCTGCGAGAGCAACCATCATGGTCTGGCGAACATGTACGCCGAGTGCGTGCAGCGTCATTCACTGCGTAGGCAAAGTGTTTGACGGAATGCGCGTGAAGGATTTGCTTTCCTGGAACGCCATGCTGTTGGTCTCCGCGCCGCAAGGCTGGGCCTGGGGGAGAGGGGCATCCCAAGCCTTTCGGGTGCTCGACCAAATGTCGCAATGAGTTTCCTTATCCAATAATATAAAATTTGAGCCCAATTTGACTTAATTTATTAATAATTCTTTAGTTTATTTATAATTGTGTTGACGAGAGGCATGCTAATTTAATTTAATTACGTGAATATTAAATTTTTGCATTGACAATATTCATTATGGAAGAAAATTTAGCTGTTTTTTAGTTGTTGGAATTGAATGCATGGACTAGTGACATTATTTATTTATTTTACATCAAGATTTTCATATTGAATAATGTACTCAATAATGAGAAAAATAAACAGAATATTTAATATACCATCATAAATTATGTTCATGGATAATAATGAAAACTCAACACACTCCACGTGCCATTTACGCCATTTCAATCGGCTATTGGGAAAATTAAATAATTGGCAATGAAAGATTTGACTTCGATTTCGTAATCATCAGCTTAATTAGTGGTTTAATTGCCCCGATTTGTTCCCAAATCCAATTAAAAAACTTCTCTAATTGTTTGTTTTGATGCAATAACTACTTTATTTATTGCCTCGATATTACTTGCGAGTTTCCATATCCATTTCGGAATCTGTTCCCGGTTCGTCGATCTGAACCGGACCGGATCCGCCATTAAATTGGCCGCTTTACGCTTGACTAAATCTGGTGAGAGACCGGCCCCTGCTCGGTGGTTGCTTGTCAACGAAGGTAAGAAAATTGGGTGTGATGTCAGGGTTCGAAATGTTTGCGTCGAGAGGAAACACGGCTGGGAAGTGTATTTTACCAAAAAGGCATCTTATTTTTTCGTATTTCAAAATGCACCCATATAATCCAATTATATGGATAAAAAATAAAACGGTGTCTCTTTATTTCAATCATCGAAGGGAGTCCTATTTTTTTTTTTTTGTGAAAAGGTGTCTTATTTTACTATTCAGCCATGTATAATTATCTAATATTATTATATAATTTTATCACCTATCTAAATTTCTTGTATAATTTCTGAATCATTATAATAGTTATGAAATCATAGCCGCTATACATGTGTAGTAGTTATAATTTTATCTCTATTACAATATAAATATTAGATGAGCATGCATAAATAAATATTCATATTATAACATCTATGATTTCATAACTGCTATCAAACATAATTAATCTGTTTAAAAATATTCACATTGTAATAATTACAGTTTCGTAATTATTATAACACATAATTAATAAATTTAAAAATATTCACGTTGTAATAGTTATAGTTTCATAACTGTTACAATGTAAACAATTATATTTATCGACTATTCACGTTGTAGTTACGAAACTATAATTACTACTATATGGATTTAACTTACTCATTTAACATTCATGTTATAACGACTATTATAATTTTAATATATGTATTATAATAGTTATGAAATTATAATTATTATAATGTTAATATTTTTAATACGTGCTCACTTAATATTTATATTATAGTAGCTATGAAAATATAATGATATTAGCTGTTATAATGCGATAAATTCAAAAATTAAAATTTAAAATTTAAATAAAAGATAATAATATTAAATAGTATTGAATGATATTTAAATAATTATACAAATTTGTCTCCTTTTGATTTAACGAAAACTTTTTTTTGAGAAAATTAATTATTTGGATGTGTTTGGATAAATATTGAATTATGGAAGGTGTGTGTTGGTAAAATGCAAGTAATTGGGAATGGACGCGGAATGAAACGAAACGCCTCTTAAATTCACGCGGCGTCCCCAAAAGCTTTACCCGATTCGTCGCCCTCCTCTGCCTTCTTCCTTCACACGGAAGCGGAGTACGAACGCCGGCCGCCGAAGGACGCGCCCTCCGGCGTCGAACACCTCGCCGACTATCCCATTCATTTTTTCCCTTTTCGCTTGCTTTTCTGGGCATTGAGTGGAGATGGGCGACGCGGAGGCAGCCCGCGGTGACCTGATGCAGCGACTGAAGCCACCGCCATCGCCGGCGACCTCGTCTTCGTGTTCCTCGGTCGTGGTTCCGGAAGGAGGCGCTGTTTTCTTCCGCCACGGTGGCTTCGTTCGCCCCGGCATTCCGCCTAGTGCTCCTTCACCGTCACCTCCGCTTCACTTCCGATCTCTCTCCCAAAACCCCACCTTCTCCACCCTGGGTTCCTCGTCGCCGACCTCCATCCCTCCACCCTTCGATTCTGCTGGCTTGCCTCCTCGCAACGCTCACCGACGGTCGCACAGCGATGTCCCAATCGGTTTCTTCCAGTCTGCTTCCCCATCTGTTCCCATGGCAGCCGATGGGGCCACATCGGCGATGCTCTGGCAACAGCGCCCTCTTCCTCCTCCCCATAAAGTGAAGCAGGAGGCTGAGTGGGAGAAAGAGACGGAGAGCAGCGCGGAGGGGAAGTCGGAAGGGGACGCCGCCGATGACCTCTTTAATGCTTACATGAACTTAGATGCGCTCGATGCGTCGGGAATGGAGGAGAAACACGGGGATCTGGAGAGCAACAAGTTGAGCGGGACGAGGACTAGCATGGCCGACAGCAGTGAGAACGAAGCGGAGAGTAGCTCCATGGACCACTCCGGTGACAAGAGGAGCGTCGAGGGCGATCTTAATCCGGTGACTAGACGCCACTTCAGGAGCCTTTCCATTGATAGTCTCTCAGGGAAGCTTCGCTTCGGGGACGAACCTCCTCAGCTGCTGCCTTCTTCAGCAAGTCAAACGCCGCATCATTCACGCAGTGATTCTTTGGACGGCACTGCAAATGTGCTGAACTCGGAGTTTCTCAATGCCAAGTTCAACAGCTTGGAGATCAAGAAGATAATGGCGAACGAGAAGCTTGCAGAAATGGCATTAGGAGATCCAAGAAGAGTCAAGAGGTGCTTAGCTTCCCCCAAAATTCAACTTCTGGCACTTCTTCCACTCTTCAAAAAGCTCAATAGCTGCTAAATTTTCTATTCTGTCAGGATTTTAGCCAATAGACAATCTGCTGCGCGATCGAAGGAGCGGAAGATGAGATATATATCGGAATTGGAGCACAAGGTGCAAACTTTGCAGACAGAAGCAACTACATTATCTGCACGATTGACCTTGCTGCAGGTCTGTGTCATCCTATATTCTCATTTGAATTGCCTGTTTTTTCTGCACGATTAGTCCTCTTCAATTGATCCTTGTTTTGATTCTTTATATATTTTTGTATCATTTTCGCAGAGGGATTCGGCAGGGTTGTCACGCCAAAACAATGAGCTTAGGATTCGTCTTCAAGCCATGGAGCAACAGGCACAACTGAGAGACGGTAATGTCACAGCATTATCATTTTTCTTCATTGTCACATAATATTCTTATAGCTACAGGTTTACATTAAGGATTTCCTGTGAGTCTTTATCTTTTAAATTGGTTTCATTAGATGAATAGCCTGATCATTTTCAAGATAAATCTTCTTTTTCAATGTTGTTTGCCAACAGCCTTTTGCTGATTGGTGATTGTAATTAGGTTAAAATTCAAAGCTCAAGAAATTACATGTCTGAAGAAAAGAATTGATCAAATAGTCAAGATGGATAGGCATAGATTACTTTAAATAATAAAATGTTTTAGATGTCTTAGATCTATTGTCTTATAAGATTAAAATATTATGAATAGATCGTTACACATTTTGTTATGTAGAGGATTTAACTCATACTGCAAGTGGTTAATGTAGCATAAATGAAAATGTTAACATGGATCCCGATACCAAGATATCTTGATTACAGATCTCTTGCTTGTCTCTAAGTGAAACCTTGATAGAAAATTATGTTATTTGTTGGATATTTTATTCTTTTGCTTAACTTTATTGATCAAGGCTATGAAAGGTTTAAATAAAATTGTGTACTACATTTGTTTTGCCTTTTGCACATTGGAAAAAAGGTTGGTCTTTCAAAGTTTAACTATAAAATGGCACGAAAGATTCTGCATTCTTTGTTGAAACCTTTTGTTTTTATCCTTTATACTCAATTACGATATTCAATATCATTTGTAGGGTCAAGGAATGTTATTTGAGGTTTCTACTTGCATGTTTATTCCCTGTTAAATCCTAACATTTTCCTTTCTATGATTTACTCGACGCTGTCGTTAAAACAGTGGTTTTCATGATTCTTAGTTTCGGCCACTCACAACAGATAAATTTTGGCTGTGGCCTCCGAAAGTAATATGAAGTTTCAATACATGTCACGTTCTTTTGTGTTTCCTTTCTAGCTTAATCTGAATGTGGTTGTAGATTGTTTCCTTTATAATTGTAAACACGCCTACTACTACCGATAAAGAATTGAACCTTCTATGTCATACGATAAGTCGGGATCTTCTTGTGCTTCTTGTGCATTGAAGTTTATATCGAAACCTAGATCACTCTACTTTGTCTAAATCTAAGTTAATTTGTTCTCAGTGTGTCAAAATTTTTCTCATTGAGGTTCTTGTGGCCTTGTTTTGTTGTTCTAGTAAGACTTACTCTTCTTGATTCTCGACCGCGCAGCCATCAACGAGACACTGACCGCGGAGGCTCAGCGACTGAAGCTTGCAACCGGTGAAATCGCCGAGAGTGACCTATCGAAGAGCTGTAGATCAACAATCGATAAATGCTGAGATCTTTCTGCCACATCAGTTGCAACTGCAGCAGCAAAATCAGGTATCAGGTGGTGTGTCTCTCTATCATTTTCAGTCACAACGGCAGCAGCAACAGCAAAGCAGCGCTGGGTTGGATTTGGAATCAAAGAACTGATACAAGACACTAAGAATGACTTGAGACTCTTTCAAGAAAATTTTATCCTTGCATTTAGACATTTACTATTAATTTATGGAGATTGTCATTGTATTTTATCGATCGACCATGTCAACTTATTGCATTATGTAGATTTTTTTTAGTTAATTTACTTTTTTTAAAAAATATATATATATATAGTAATGCATCTTATCACAGGAATCCATTCAAAGGTTATTTGTCCAGATCTTTACCCGCTTTCTTTGCCCAACAAGCGTAACTTACGCTTCAATGGGCCACCACCAGCACATGGACCCCGAGCCGAAGCGGCACACGTGAAGGCACATGTGATGGTCCACCCGCATGGCCCACGGAGCAAGTTTGACCGCACTCGCGCATCGCAAACAGTGTGTGGCAGTGGGGACCGCGAGTTTAATAATTCGGAAAAATATTTCAACGAATTGAAAATTACATTCCGCTCCCTCACGCGCGCACGTGCGCGCCCTCACAAGCGGGGGAAAAAAAAATAGGCAGATTTTTGCATCCGGCACCCTTGCGGAGCGTTCGAATTACAATTCCGCCCTCGGAGTTTAATTAGGGACGAAATTAAAGGGGGAGACGACGGAAACCTAGCCCTCGTCCTCCTCCGACTCCGACGGCGCCTCCTCCTCGTCTTCCTCCGCCTCCGGTGGGGTCCCTCCAATCAGATGCAGCTCTTGCTTCCTCCCTTCTGTGTCGCCGGAGGCGACATGCCGCCTGGATACGTCGTTCCGGCGAGGTTGATGAACTGCGAGGCGGGAGGGAACGCCCATATCTGCGCCTGTCCGGACGCCTCCCCAGTCGCCTGCGGCATCATCCACAGCGCTCCCGGTGGTAGCAACTTCACTCCGCTCGACGCGGCGGCGGCGGGCGTGCCGCCCACCGCCCACATCGGCACCACCCCGGTCGGAGAGATCGGCGCCAGCCCCGTCGATATGGAGACCGGGCCTCCGCCTTGTAGCAGAGGGTCCTGGACCGGATAGAACGCGGCGACCGGGGCGAGCGCGGATGCGGTGACCCCGACCGACGCTCGCGTCGGCTGGAGCTTCTTCCGCCGCTTCGCGGCGGACTCCTCCTCCCCGGAGGTAGACGCCAGGCCCGCCGATGAGGACGACGAAGGAGCCTCTGTAGGGATTTTGATCGCACCGTCGACCACAGTGGCGATGGCCGGGACGGTGCCGGTCCCCGTGGCCGCTATGATTGCCGGCTCCGCGTGCTGGAGTAACCACCGGATGGTCTCGCCGTCCGACTTGTGCCCTAGCTCTCGTGTTAGCTGGAAGATCCGAGCAGCGCAGGCGGCTGGCATCCGGATCCGTCGCCCCCTCCCCTCCACCTTGGTGTGCCGGTCCTTAGTCCTCTCCGCGGGCCGCCGAATGATAGGCAGTGCGCCGATCCCCAGGAACGCCATGGGCTCCCGTTTCGGCGCGATCAGACGGTGCACCTGTGCTCCGCCGCCGAAGCTGCTTCCCGCTGCGCCGCTACTCGCGCCTGCGGCGCCCTCGTCTTCCCTCGCCGGAGAATCCATTGCTCCCTCCGCCGCCGCCCGCCACCGATGCCTCGGTCGTGCCTTCCTCTCGCGTGGGGCTGCAGATAAGCAACTAAACCCTGGGAACCACCCTCCTTTTTATTCTTTGGTAGACCAAGTGGGCCCCCAACAAAGATCGGACGGCTAGAAAAGAAGATCAACCGGCCATCCCCAACTTCTCGCGCTGTGAGCCGTCCGATCCGATCGGTGGTCCCCCGTCTTCCCTTTCTCTCGATGACCTCGATCCGACGGTGCGGGGCACAACGCGTATAAGTTACCGAATCCGTTTTCGATCGCCTGATGTCGCAATCCGATGTCCTTCCCGAAACAGGAAACACGAATTCTCGCATATCTCACCGGACCATCGTGACGTCATTGCATTCGTGGCTCGCATGTGGGAACACAACCTTCGTGTTCCGACGGGACAGACGAACCGTACGTCCTGTGTCTCAGTGATTAGGTACGTTACTCTTTCCGCGCACGTGTCACGAAATTATTGGTGGGGTAAACGCCTCCGTGATTTGAAGTAGGAAAGATGAGGGAAACGGGTATATTCATGGGTGGGATTTGCCGCTACTGTGGGTTGGGTTTTATGGTGGACTATTGGGCCGATCCAAATTAAGACCAGCCCATAAATAATAATATTTAAATATAGTTGGCTCATTTAACTTGCTTTTTTTTTTTTTTTTTTTTTTGTAATCGAGGTATCTACCGATTAATTTTGGAAGTGTGAATGGCACATCGCTTCTTAGCAAACCTTTCAGAATTATCTTCTCATTAAAAAAAATTAATTCGCAATGTATCATAATTAAGAATACTTATAGATATTTGATTAACTATAGAAGTGTCTTACTGTTGCACTTCAAGCTCATTTGACCCGAGTAGGTCATGTGATTCAATGGCTTCGTATGATTGACTTAGCTCAATTGTTTTTTTTCATTAATATATATATATATATATAAACAATATATAAAATAATTATGAAAATAACATCACCCTGCTGGAAGCCTGGAATCCAGCTTGCAATTTATTGGCTGAAAGTTATGAAATAATACCTTGAAATATTATTTCCAACAACTCCACTTGGTTGGAAGACAAAGCTAAATGGACTCATCACATACATCCAACAAAACGACAATAATAATAATGATGATGGTAATAATAATCAAAAACGACAAGGAAAATAATTTAGAAATAGTCTATGATAATAACCAATGAAAAAGGAAAAAAGAAAAAGGAAGTAATTATATACTCCACTAAGATCCACTAACCTGATCATGACCCTGAAGCTTCTAAAGTACACGCCTCTTTATGGGTCTTCATTGCTAAGGCATCTCCCTAAAGATGACATGAAGAAAAGCAATCATATCAGCACAAACTAATATTAGTTTAAGATCACAAACTAATCATGATGGCTAAATGATGATCTTGTCTTTGAAGAAAGGCATTCATATTAGCACGAACAAGTATTAGTTTAAGAACACAAACTAATAATTATGATTAGCTAAATGATGAGCTTGAATCAAACACCAACAATTTGAGCTTTTTCACAACACTATCTTCGTTTCTTTCCATTGCAATGATTAATGATGAATCCATTCCCGCTTGTCTGAAAACCAAACAAGTTGAGACATTCTACAAGATAAAATGAAACATGGAGTCTCGATTATTTCTATTCAATCCGAATGAACCCTACTAGGAGTAGATGGAGACACACAAGAATTTCGATCCAGAAGTAAAATATAACCAAACTGCAAATTCTGAAAGTGGTATTTCTTTCTTCAATTCGGGCTCAAAACTGCTCCCAGTCGAAGCCCGAATGGGGTGTGGAGGAGGCAGTGGTGGTGGAGGAGGAGGTTGATGGCGTGAAGAGCGAATCGAATGTTTCCCAGTTCATGGTCATCACCACCGGCAGCTGAGTTTGCTGTTGGAATTCTGCAGTCTCTTGCTTCTGCTGCTGCTGGTTTTGTTGTGGAAATGGGTTGTGTGGTTGCTGTAAATCTCTCTTTTGCAGCATTTGATTACTTTGGGGGTGGTGTTTACTCAGTTTAGTGTTCTTCAACTTGATGAAATCTAACGTTTCTACATATTTCTGCGTCATTTTGATCTGCTTGAAGCATGTTAGAATGATCAGAGATGAAGCCATGGAAGAACAGTTCAAAATGAGCTAAAGATACGATTTTTTTATTTTTTTACCTGCAACCTCCTCTGAACATTTACATCTCCATCAGCAACAATGGAGTCCAGCTTGACCAGCTCATTCATTAGGGATGCAATGAGGTCGGTCACATCTTTATCCACCACCTTGCGATTTTGGTTCACCATCGCCTCCATCTCCGAAACCTATTCGATGAATTGCATCTGTGAAGAATAGATCTTGAGATTGGGGATGGAATGGGAGAAATTGAGCTTTACCTTGGAACCAAGGCGGTCCACCTCAAGGCTAATTGCGGAGATCGACTTGGCGGTTTTCTCTGCCTTGTCGGCCTTGTGCATATCGAGCAGGCGCTTGGCGCGCGCGGCGGGGTCTTCCTCCAGAAGCAACTTCGACTTGTCCTTGACGCCAGCGGAGTCGAGGAACGCCGTCGACGGCCTCTCTCTGTTCTTGTATGACAGCTTCATGTCGAGCGGGTGGAGCCCCGTCTTCGCCGACAGCGCCTTCTTCAGCTCCCCTGTCCGAACATTCACATCGTCGAACACTTGGCGAGCGTGCATCATCGACCAAAGAAAAGGGAAGAGAAGTGGCGAATGTTACCGAAGGAGGCCTGGGCGCCGATGTAGATCTCGTGGCGGGCGGCGCCATGCTTGACCTTGACGCGGATGGTGGGGACAGGAGGACAGGCGTCGGCTCCGCGCGTCTGGACGAGCATTCCGCCTGGCCGTACCTCCCAATCCGCCGCCGCCGCCGACTCCTTAACCGGACTGAACGCCGTCCCCGTGCTCGACCGCATCCTTTCTGCTCAAAAGGCTTCAATCTATATTCCAAATGCCACCATTGGAGACAAGTCAACTCCTTTCCGATCAAATCGACAGCAATTGCGGCTCAAAGGTTCGGTCCACGCTCCGGTTGCTTCCTTGCCTGTCAATGGAGGTACAATAGAACAAAGGAATAAACCGATCAAATTATTTATAGAAGAACCACAAGATACAAACAGTAAAGTCAAAAAGAACGTACAATATTAGAAAAAGATTAGAAAAGAAATTGGGCTAGTAAAAAGTGGAAGATGTTGATCTGTCTTGTTCTGAGGCAGTTACTGTGGCAGAGCCAGCGGCAGAGGCTTGCAACAAACGAAAAGCCACTGCGGCCGCGCTTAACCGCTACGTAACTACTGTTGTGTGGTCACACCGAAGCCAAAATCCAATTTTTTATCCAAGAAAAACAGAAAATAATCGATTGGAAACACAGAAATCTAAAGCTGCAATTACTGAAGTTGGAAACATGCTCAAGAAGGTGATGAGACATGATCCACATCAAAGTTCCATGATCATGTCAGAATCCTGGTTGAAATATCTACAATTGAATACCCTGATATCATCAGCTAATTCAGAAACAGTATAATCCTATAATGACTTTGATCAAGAGCTATGATTTGCAAGTCAAAAGATTTGTCTACAAATAAATAAAGTGTTAACTAAAGGAATGTAAAGTGGTTCTCCATACACCAATAACCAAGCATGGTTTGTCTATGAACCAAGAAACATGAAGCACTGTGTCTACATGTGCTGCAACTTTATTAGGCTCAAGTAAACCAAGCTAATGAGAGCAAAGTCCGGCAAAGTTGTAAGAAGACTTGCACAAATGGTAGGATGCACATGCCTTAATTCTCTAGTTGGCAATTTGCTTATAGATCTCAACTGAAAGATGAGACTAAAGTATTATTGTTAGTGAAAATGTAATAGAACAGTGTCCACTGTTTGCGGAGTAAACATTCATAAGAATGAACATTTTCCCAAAACGTGGCCTTCACATTTAGTATTTCTTTTAAAAACACCTCCATGATTGTTTTCCCCCCTTAAATGTGCTCCAGACCTATATTTTTTTCTCCATAATACTTAGGGAGCAAGCGGATGAGGTTGTTCACTGTGAACCCTTACCAAAGATTCCACCATTGAAGTCTACCAAATGACAGTAATATTGGTTGAGCCCATTGGCACCCTCCTGCTGAAAGTAAGAAAGTTTCTGTCAGTGTCAACTTCATGATCCTTATTTTAATATGCTGTCGTTCTCACAAGCATTGACAGCCTGTGAAGTAATTGATAAATTGGACAATTATATGAACATGGAGTAACGGTGGTAGGTCAACTTATCTGTGGGGGACACTCGTTGAAATGGAGTAGCCCACCTACTAGGCCAGCTTTGCATTTATGAACCCAAGTAATAGGTGAAAAATTTTGTGTAATTGGAATGAGAATATTAAAATTAGTTTTTGGTAACAATTAACAAATTGCATAAAAACAAATAGCATAGATCAACAGTTTGTTGCAGAAGAGAATGAAGACAGGAGGGATATTGGCAAAGACATTCCTTATGCCAGTTATGGAGATAGGACCAACCAGGTAAAACTCTCAGAGACCGAAGCTTGCTATACTCTCTCATGTTCCTTAGTGCAATTTAAACTTAATGTTCTAAATGTAGTGTTCATGTTTGTGGCTCTAAATATAAAGAAAGTCAGTTTGTGGCTCTAAATGTAGTGTTCATTGCCCAAAGAACTCTAATGGCAAAGCACATTAACACCGAAAGGTGGGTGAGATTCTAGTGTATTAACACCTAGAAATATACATATGCAAAATCTGTTTACCTCACCATGAATCCATCGCAGGATTAGTTGATCAACAAGTAGTGTATGCAAAGTTTGTGAGTGTGATCATATCTCTCAGCAAAAGGTTATTTGTGTTGAGAGTTTGCTGCCATCTGTAGATGGCTGGTTCATGGAAAGAGAAGGCACCATTAAAACAGGAAAACAAGCTCAAGAATTTTAGTGAAGTTATGAATACAAGTACAAAAATGAGAAAGTTGTGATTATTTTGACAAAGAATTGCCTTGTGAATCCAAGATTATTAGTGCCGATTGGACCAAAAATATAACACAGCTAGGATAAAAATCCCTGCACAGAGAATGGAGGGGAATCAGTAGTTCCAAGAAAGGGTACCAAAGAATCAAGATCAATGCAAGGAGAAGTATCATGACACATCACAGAGTTGCACAAAATGGGATTTTACAGGACTAATCTTGGCTACAACTTATGTTAATGTGGTGGCATCTGGGTTAGTCCTCCTTTTGAAGACATCATCATTATTAGAATAAAAAATTTGGGTGGATTATCCAAAATCACAAATTACACACCAAGGACCATCTCAAATCATGATTTTTTACCAGATCCAAAGGCTTCTCCTCCCAAGGTGAGGGTTTAAATCCATATAATGGCAATATCAGGAGCTTTAACCTTGTGGCTTTCATCCTTAACAGAAAATTGTCTAACATCCAACGTGGTGGGAACACTCAAAGAGAAAAACAAATCATGAAAAAAATGACAACTGCAATTTTGGTTCATCCTCTACTGAAAACACTAACTATTTGCTTGTAATTTATGAATGGAAGAAACTCCTTTAAGAACACTACATACCCTTTCAACATTAATAAACTAAGTGATTAGGATGTATGTAACATAGTTCAAATCCTACTTCCTCCCCGTGTGTTCTAACATAGGTTTCAAATGTAATGGCCTAACAACTACCAACACTCACTGTTCTGCATTATTCCAATCTTAAAGCTTCTCTATCTCAACTATATGTGTGCTTTAAACATCGACTTCTTAAAAGCATGAACACATGAAGCAAAATTACAATATGTAAATTAGATATATTATATAAGAGATGGGAATAAACAAAAATAGTACTGGATGTTTTCATGAAATAGATAGAATTACTGCATGCCAACTCATGGGGTTTGAATCTTCTCAATAAATACATGACGAAGTGTCAAATCCATCAGAAACCAAAGCCTATTAACTTACTGTGACAACCAAATGCTAACTTGAATGAAGTCCACACCAAGAACGTCAACAATTTTAGCACCGTCCCGTAGTGGTCTAAGTGGAGAGGAATTTGGCCATCCACTGAAGCCCATACCAGAAATGATAAATGTAGCCTCTGAAATTGACTCTATGAAGTAGTGCTTCTTTCAGGCTGTAAATCCAGACATTCTGGTAGAACAGCCATGTCAGAAACTCCACTCCTTGAATATGGATTCATTGAACCAAGAAATTGGTAAATGCAGTACCAATTGCGAATATAAGCCCACACATATCGCTACTTGAAATATGTCATACAACATTGCACCAAGAAGTCATGACACTGGATTGTTATGGGAAGGAGCTCAAATATTGGCAAAGTTCAAATATCATCAACTAGAATAGATAATCCGTGAAAAACATTTAATATTAACTATAGCATATATACAGGAGAAAAAAAAATGCTGTCCTTACCCCTTTGTGTACTGTATATTCAATAAAAACCATCATTGGAGAAATAGACCATGCAAAGTGGCTTCGACAGCAGGGACAGTAACAATTTATTCAACAAGCAACAGGGTAACCAATACTTCTCTGAGCTTCGGTCAAGCCAACTTCCATAAGAAACCAATGAATATAATCTATCACACATGATATGACTTTAGCACCACTAGAATTCCTATAATGGAGAAAGTAGTTGTCCAAGTCATTAAAACAAAATGCAGAACCTGGTTTTTTACAATTCTGTTGTCAATAATCTCTCTCACTTCTGTTGTTCATACAAGAAAAACCTGATTTTTACACACACACCTAATTTTTAAAAAAATAATGATGCCAAAAACAATAGTAATAAGAAAGCTCAAAGGAACAACATGTGTTAAGCTGATTTCCTATTACCGCGTGAAATGTTAAATTAGCAGAAACGTTTCGAGTAGATTGATTTTGAAGGAATGAGCATGTATAACTACAAATTGTGCTCACGCAATGCATAACTTCAATCAATAGGAAAGTGGATGTTTGTCAGTTCCTTATGGTTGATTGTTATGTATATAACTTGAATTTGGCATAAACCACAAAATAAAAAAAAAACAATCTGAAAAAGATGATTATTCTTACTTCCTATCACCTAAGTTTGTATTGGCATTGCAGAAGAATTTTTTATTTTTTTATTTTGAAGAGTCAAACAATTCTCACCTAGAAACATTTCCTCTTGTAAGCAAGGAAGAACTAGCGTTTTCAGCACTCAACAGAGTTTTCAAAAGCATAATAAGGTACATCAAATGAAAATCTAGAACACACAAGGTAACAACAAAAATTTTAAAGGACAAAATGACATATTTAATTAGAATTCTCAATGGTAATTCTGCAAAACATAAATAAACTGTAACTAACGATAGATAACTGAAATGCCCAATTAAATCAAGCAACAAATCATTACCAGTTTCATCAATCCCTCCTCCCACGCATGGCCTTCATATAATATAGCATGGCTGCACCTGCACAGAAAGCCAGGAGGTTGTTAGCAACTTCAGAAGCAAAACACAAAACAATTGGAATTGTCATTTTCAGCCTGATATCAATAGCAATGGACCAAATAGTTTTTCTTTTTTCCATTTTCCTTTGGCAGATTTGTTAGGCTTCAAGTTAGGATTCATCCGCATGCAATACTACATTTCTTACAACAAGCCTTTAGAGGAATCAAATCACTTCAAACACCCCCTGACTACTCAAATTCCTATCAGAACGAATAAAAATTAACAAATCTATCACAGTAACAGACAATGGCGCACGGACGAGTAAGAAAATCCTGCTAACGAGATAGCGCACAGGTTGAGTTCCAAAATATAATCAATGCAGGAGTACCCGACGGCCATGAGAGATTAGATGAGACCCGGACAAAAAGTAGGAGAGGAACGCTCGCAAGCCACCTCGGAAAAACGCCAGAAGGGTTCACTGGAGCCCTAGCCACTTTATCACTGGGATCGCATCCATCGACGCCACCATCTCCGCCGCCAGGGTCGCCCGCGACGGTGGCAGAGCGGGCAAGATAGAGACGATTGTGAAGGAAAAAAAAAAAAAAAGGACTAGAAGGTTCCAGAAGTTTGTTATCCATTTCTCCCCATATATTATGAAAAATCTCATCCTTACACCCCTGTGGGGAGTAGCCAATTGGCCATTGCCAAACCCGTTTTAAATTTATTAAAAAATATGATTAAATATTTTTGGTAAATAATAAAGAATAGGTACGTGATGACGTTAAAACCAGCAAGTTACTCCTCACTTATTATTTTTACAATTTTATTTATTTATGTTTTCCATATTTATCATATTTAAATAATAATTGGCGTTGCATTAATTAAATAATTAAAATAATAATTAAGGGGGCAGGTTTAGTAACCTGTCAAGACTCAAAAATGGATTAGTTTAATTCCTCTGCGTCATTTGATTGTGTTTGTGATTAAACTCCACGTATAGAAGTCTGAATTAATTTAACTATTTGTAACTAAAACCAATTAATTACTTTTAGTGATGTAAATATTATTTTTCAAAATTAAAGAAGTGGGAGATCATTAAACAAGACACAAGAAGACACTGATATGATCACTTTGAGTAGTAAAAATTTATATTTTCAATTTCAAATTTATTTTTAAAATTGTCGGTTCGAGGTAACTATCGCGGGATCATCTCTCTTTTGTCGATTTGAAACACTTTATAATCTTTAACGACCCCTCAACCACCTATCGAACTATTAGTTTTAATTTATTTTATAATTAATATAATTTGCTATATTTAAATATTAGTTAGGATCATATTTTTACTAAAAAATTATATATATTTAATTTTGACAAGGTAACCGTTATAATAAATTAATAATCACTATATGTACAATTATAAAATCCTAACAAAAATATCAATATGGAAAAAAAATATCATTTAATTTCCTAAATTATTTAATAAGTAGTGTTATTCGAATTAATAATTCCCCATTACTGTCACTATTTTGCTTTAAAAATGGTAGTCAAATCGACAACTTACCAAAGTCAAGCCACTGCCATTTTTGGCAACTCCTCAAATCTTACAAGGCAATGAGCTTGCAGAATTATCCCGGATCCTGTCCGACCTCGGTTTTCCATCTGACGGTTGGATTTCGCAATATGAACCCAAATCGTAAAATGTGCGCTGCAGCGAATCCGGAGGAACTCGGGATGCTCGTTTTGTTTAAATTAATCGCCCTTTCCACGGCTTCCATCTGCCTTTCCGATTCGACCGAACCGGAAGATCAAGTCCGTTGAATTGCGAATCCAACAGCTGATATTGTCCGAGTCGATTCGGATAGATTGAGCCGGCTTGAGGCAGTAAACCGCCATTTCGAGTTCCCCTGTTCGCTACTTATAGGTCTCGCCTCCATTCCGCTTCGTACCTTCTTCCTCGATCTCTGGCCGTCGCCATCACTGCTTCGGCACAGTCTCGCTTCAATCGCCGTCTTCTCGCATGTAAGAGAATGATCATAAATTCCTAAATTTTATTGTTTTTCGTGTTTTGTTATTCTGTTTGACTGGGTGGTGAGAAAGTCAAACTGACAGCAGCAGGAAGAGAAGTCCGCTCTTGGACTCTTGACTTTGTTTTTAGTCCATCGACAAACGATGAGCAGTGGAAGTAAGCGATTGTTCGATTCGATGTTGCTGCTATCGGTATTCTTGGTGTCGCTTGATTTGATTAATTGCTTACTATCGTTCATTCGTCTGCTGCCATTTCTGCATTCAGAGATGGAAGGAATATCTGATATCTGTGAGGTTTTGTCCATTTCTTACGTTAAAGATTGAATCTTTTGGGTAGTTGAAGAGAGAAAAGCTGTTTTATTTTTGTTGTTTCTATCTGATGAAAGAGGATGATCGGAGGAGGAGAACTCGTACTAAGTTTTCTCTGATTAATTCCTGCGTTCTTGCTGCTTTAGCGGCGGTTGGAAATATTGATTCATGATTAGAATGTGATCGAATCATTATTTGATCAGAGAAAAGTTTGATCTTTGGAAGAGAACGAAAGATTCGATCTTACGGCGAGATCATCATGAGAGAGGAAGAGGAAGCTGCAATGATGAGCTTTGGAGTCACATCCAACACCGGAAGACCGAGCGGCTCTGCATCCTACGGCCAAGCGGCGGCGGCGACTGCTGCAGAGTTGACTCCGCCGACGCAGCTCAGGTTCGCCACTACTGGCGTCCTGTCTCTCAGACGGGTAATTAATTGATTATATATTTCGATCGATTTGTGCAACGTGAGTTTTATTTAATTTGGAATTAATCCACGGCGACGATTTTTGTTGGGGTAGCAGCCGAACGTGGATGTCCAGAATAATGAAATGATGGCCGGCGCCGCAGGCGGCAGCAGAAGGGGACTTGGGGAATATTCCGGTAGCCGGAACAGGGAGGACGAGGGCGATAGCAGATCGGGCAACGGGAACTTGGATATCTCCGGCGATGATGCTGATCAGGCGAGTAACAGTAGCAATCGTCGCCGGAGGAAGCCATACAATCGGCACACCTCGCGACAGATACAAGAACTCGAAGCGTAAGCTGATCAATCGATATATGTTTTAGTTGATTTTATGATCGATCGATCGATACTTCATGATTTGACTTTTCTTAATGTAGTATGTTTAAGGAATGTCCTCACCCGGACGAGAAGCAACGGGAGGAGCTCAGCCGGCGGCTCCGCCTCGATCCCCGGCAAGTCAAGTTCTGGTTCCAGAACAGGAGAACCCAAATGAAGGTATGTAGGATTAAATTACACCTTGATTTCGGGTTAAAATTGCATTTTCATGTGATATTTAGGATAAAATTTTGATTTTGATGGGGTAATTTTGAAGACGCAAATCGAGAGGTACGAGAACTCGATGCTGCGGCAGGAGAACGAGAAGCTGCGGAACGAGAACATTCATTACCGGGAAGCGACGTTGGACCCTCGGTGCATCAAATGCGGCGCGTCGGCGACGCTCGCCGAGATCTCGTCGGTGGAGGAGCAACTCTGGGTCGAGAACGCCAGCCTCAAGGAGGAGCTCGATCGCATGTGCACCCTTACCGGAAGGTTCCTCGGCAAGTCCTTCTCTTCCCTGTCGATCAATGCAACGTCGCCCATGCCGAGCAACGTCTTCGAGTTCGGGGCCTCCGTCCCGGCCGCCAACAGCACCGGTCCCTCGATGCCACCTTCCACCTCTGCTGTTCAGCCGCCGGTCTACGGCACTATAGTGAACCCAGTAATCTCTCCTCCGACGGTGATGCAGGGGAGCGAGCAGAGCTTTCTGGTGGAGCTGGCACAGGCGGCGATGGAGGAGCTGGTGACCATCGCGCAGATGGAGGAGCCTCTCTGGCTTCGAGGCTTCGACGGTGTAGGGGAGACGCTCAACTATGACCAGTATAACAAGTGCCGCCGCATCACCGGGCTGCCTTCGGTAGGGTACACGCCGGAGGCGACGAAGGAGACCGGAGTGGTGCTCATAAGCGCCGTCGCTCTCGTCGACACCTTGATGGATGCTGTAATTATCCATCTTTTTCGCATATAAATCAAAGATTTACTTTCGATTAAAAATCTTTAATCTCACCAGTTCTTCAACTCAATGCAGTATAAATGGGTCGAAATGTTCCCCTGCATCGTCGCCAAGGCCACCGTCGACGAAGTAGTAATCCCTGGCGTCGGTGGGACAAGAGAAGGAGCGCTGCAAATCGTGAGCAAATGATTATTAACCCATAAATCGCATGAAATATTATTAAATTCATCAACTACCGAATCTAATTTGATGGTTTGATTGGTTGAAGATGCAAGCAGAGCTGCAAGCGCTGTCGCCCTTGGTGGCCGTCCGCGAGCTCCGCTTTCTCCGGTTCTGCAAGCAGCAGGGGGAGGGCACCTGGGCCGTCGTCGACGTCTCCGTTGACAGCATCAGGAACCCCGGCGGTCAAGCCCCGGCGAGCTTCCGACGTCTGCCTTCCGGTTGCCTGGTGCAAGATATGCCTAATGGCTACTCCAAGGTTCGATCTTTGACCCCATTGACAATTAATCAATCTCCGGCGATCTATGCATTAATATAGGGGTAACTCAGGTGACGTGGGTGGAACATACCGAGTATGTTGAAGAGCAAGTGAGCCAAATGTACCAGCAGCATCTCCGATCCGGCATGGCGTTCGGTGCCGGTCGGTGGGTCGCCTCCCTGCGGCGCCGCTGCGAGGTGGTCGGCCTTCTCATGTCCTCCTCCCGCCGCGAACTCGACTCCGGCATGGCGTTCGCGCAACTGAGCATGCTGAAGCTGGCGCAGAAGATGACGCGGGCGTTCGCCGCCGGCGTGTGCGCGTCGGCAGTCGGTGTGTGGCGCAAGGTGGATCAAGATAATCGCATCGGAGAAGGTGATTTGCCGTCGGCGAACGTGAAGACAAGGAAGAGCTTGCCGGAGGAAGGGGAGCTGCCGGGGATCGTGCTCTGCGCATCGACAGCGGTGTGGATGCCGGTGGCGCCCAGGCGGCTCTTCGACTTCCTCCGCGACGGGAGCTGCCGGAGTCAATGGGACGTTCTCGGAGACGGCGGGCAGCTCTACAACATGGCTCATGTCGCCACAGGAAACGACGACGCCAACGCCGTCGTCCTCCTGCGCACTGGCGTACGCAATCGATTCTAATTGCCCATTCCTCTGTTTTTTCCCCCTCCATCCAAATCTAATCATCACTAATTATTTCTCAGACGGATCAGCAACTGATAATTCAAGAGACGACCATGGACGCATCCGGCGAGGCGACGGTGATCTACGCGCCGGTGGACGTGACGTCGATGCACCATGTCATGAACAACGGCGGCGACACGGCCGACGTGGGGCTCCTCCCATGTGGCTTCGCCATCCTCCCGGCCGCGAACTCCGGCTCGCTTCTCACCATGGAATTCCAGCTCAGCCAGCGGACGGCGAGCGTGACGCCGGAGGCGGTGGAGAAGGTCACCGGCCTCCTGTCTCGCACCCTGCAAAAGATCCAAACCGCCCTCAATTTAAATACCAATTGATTTTTTAAATGATTTTTTTAGAAATTAATAATTAATTGACTCGAGTCCTCGAACTCAAGTCTAAACTCAAATTTGTGGCGTTGTTGTTTTAATTTATTTATTTTATGCTGAATAAATTTGTTTCTTGCAATTCATAATTTTAATATACTTTTTTAAAATCTATTTTAGAAATTCCTATTTGGATGAATAAAAATCTTTTTTAATTTTTAATCCGAGTTAACATGCGGGCCAGTAGCGAACCGAACCAAATTTGGGCCGGTCTGATCAAATAACGATAAAACGAGCCGGAAGAGGATTGGTGGGGCCTCAGCAACAGGGCAACCTGCGCCACCAGTTGAGATATGGCGGCGCCACCCGATCTTTCTTTCTTTATATTTTTCTCCGATCCTTCCATTTCCTTGTTTAGATCCGCCGCCGTCAGATTCTCACCGCCGTAGTGCACAAGCAACAGGAGCAAAAATGATCGCTTCTGCCGCCGTGAATCCGGGTTTCTCCTTTTATCGACCTCGCTTGCCCTCTGGCTCGAGTTGCACCCCAATCTCGTCGCCGGCGGCGGCCGCCGCCTTCTCCCGCTCCGCTTCGCGCTGTGTTCGAGTCAGAAGTGCCGTCACTAAACCTGCGAAATCTCCTGGTATGCTACATCGACTTCCAGTTCGCGTCGTCTAGTTTCTGGTGGATGCCCCTCGTTTATGTTATCAAGTTGGTGATTTGTTACTGCGCCTTGTTTGGAGTCAGCGGAAGAAGACTGGAAGATCAAGCGCGAGCTTCTACTTCAGAAGAGGGTATTTATCTTTTTCTTCCCTGATTCATCTTTACAAGATGGTGGAACAACGTAATTGTTCTCTTTTATCATCAAAATACAATTTCATCCCTCTCATCGATTGTAATAGCTAGGAGATAAAGGGGGTTTCATACTTTAGTTCATCTCCTTGTAGGTTTTAGGTGTTGAGTGTTGTCTCCACAATTTGATAGTCAGTGGCTGAAGTAAGTTCCAGACCTCAACATTTGCTGAAATGATTCTTGCAGGTTCGCAGTGTTGATGTAAAGGAAGCCTTGCGTCTACAGAAGGAAAACAATTTTGTCATTTTGGATGTCCGGCCTGAAGCTGAGTTTAAGGAGGTATTCTTTGTTACTCATACCAGAAACTATCGTTGATTTACTCTTATAAAGAGCAATCATTCTCTCCACCATGTTCCTGAGTAGTTTTATGCTGAATGCATCTTCTTCCTGTGATTTGCATCTGATTCCCTAATTGAACTCTTGAATTTCTTTAGGCTCATCCACCAGGCGCTATCAATGTACAAATATACAGGCTCATTAAGGAATGGACAGCATGGGATATCGCTCGGCGTGCTGCTTTTGCTTTCTTTGGCATTTTCACCGGAACAGAAGAGAACCCTGAGTTCATGCAGAGTAAGCTCTTTAGCCCAGACACAGAGACATGGTTTTCCTAATGTGCATTTGCATTTTGTTCTGATGAATGTTCTGCTGGCAAACAGGCGTGGAGTCAAAACTCGATAAAGATGCAAAAATCATCGTAGCATGTTCTACCGGAGGCACCATGAAGCCATCACAAAGTCTTCCAGAAGGCCTGCAATCCAGGTAACTTGGTGCCATCTCCATATCGACTGTCTTTATTCATTTTAATATGCCACAAAAAGGTAAATTCAGGCATCCATTGTTTTAGAGTCATTCACAACCTGTGCATTTGTAGATACGAGGAAAATTAAGAAAGTTGCTGCAGAAGATAACAACCAAAGACTGACAAAATCTTAAAAATCAGCATATCTGTTTGCTGCTTTTTGTTGCTTTCTTGCTGTGCTTCGAGAGGCTTGCAATTTGTTCATGCAAGATTTAAAGGGTTTAACACTTAACTAGAGTTATCAGTTTGCTGTTGAACTAGTAGTAAAATAAATTTTGTGATCCTTTTTCCTTGATAATGGCAAAATTTTCCATCTGCAGGTCCTTAATAGCAGCATATTTATTGGTGCTAAATGGGTATAAAAATGTATTTCACCTAGAAGGAGGGCTCTACAAGTGGTTCAAAGAAGGGTTACCAGCCGAAGCAGAGGAAGAATGAAGATCAAAATGTAAAATTTTGTGGCACTTGAAGTCTGTAATTGGACACATTACTCAATTCAAAGACTAATCAGTTTTCCCAGTGGAATTTCAGAAATATCAAAGGCCGTTCACTGTGTAACCTTTATATCAAAAGATCCTAAGCATTGGGCATATACTTCCTCGATCATTCACAGTGGTAGTCATCTAGGATTACATATACATATACTGTTCTGCTAATGAGAACTGAGTAGATTCACGAAGACGGTTCGAAGTTTTCCACACAAACACTTTATACACTACTCTGTTTTAAGCATTGATTGGATGCAGTACTGTTCTTCCTCAATGAGAAGGAAATCATCGTTTCTTCATTCTTTGAGTTTGCGTTGCAGACTTGCAGTTGCAGGTAGTATTTATTCGCTGAGAGAACAAAATTCCCACCACTGTGGATTGCTGCACAAGTACTGATCGGAAGGCCAGTTGTTGGTGGCGAAGCAAAACTGCGGCTCCTCCGACGAAGTCAAGGAGGAGTCTGCCCGTTGACCGCCGGCGCAGAGGCCGCGCTCAACCTGTTTGCCTCCGAGACTGTCGCTTCCCTCCTCTGCTTTCTCTATCATTTCTGTCAGCTCCTGCACCTGCCAAGTGTTCCGAGGAAATGATGAGAAGGGCGGTGGATTGACGGAAATGTCAGAGAAAGCGGAGATTTTTACCTGCTGGAGGAGGAGCTGCTTCTCCTTCTTGAGGCCGTCGAAGCTGGAGAGCAGCGCATCGTACTCGGCCTTGAGCTTGCAGTACTCACGCTCGAGCTGCTTCGCCTTCCACCGCGCGCGCTTGTTCTGGAACCAGATGGCTACCTGCCGGGGCTCCAGGCCGAGCTCGCCAGCGAGACGGAGCTTCTGTCGAGGCTCCAACTTGGTCTGCGTCTCGAACATGGTCTCCAGCGACTTGATCTGCTCCTGGCTGAACCGCTTCCTCCGCCGCTCGCCGCCGTCCTTGCCCTCCTCCATCTCCAGCCAGCCGCAGCAGTCGCCTTCCTCCGCCGTCGCCGACCGCTCCTCGCTCTCCATTGATCCCGCTACTCCCTGCAGCAGAGCAGAGCAGAACGCCCTCTTTAGAGATCTAGGAGCTGGTTGATATCGATCGCGAGCCGTGTTGTTAATTGCAGTGATGGAACCTAATAACCAATGGCAGCTGCTGTCGTGGGGGACTCACCTTTCGCCCATCTCTTTCATGGCCTCCTCTGCCCTTGTTGCTTAGCGGCGTCCATGGTCGTCTCCACGGCGAGTAGCACTGCGTTTGCTGTCTCGGCGAGGGAGGAGATCGCTGGGTCGAGTGTGGGGTGCCTCCGGGCGCCATTAATGAAGCCATGAAGGTGCGTGACGTGTTGCGTGGACGAGTCAGGTGTGGCTAGCGGCGACAAGGAACAGGGAACGGGGGACTCAATGGGAAGCCGACGCGTAGGCGGAATCGAAAGAGGGACGTGTCGGTGGATGCTTGGTGGACGTGGCAGGAGGCAGGCGACGACGCAGCCGTCCACGTCAACGGTTTTGGTGGGTGGGGGAGACGTGGTCGGCTAAACAATGGATTTTATTTTATTTAGTTATTTATATTAAACAATAAAAATTCTACCTTTTGTCCTTTCCCTCATTTATTTCAAAATACTCTCTATTAATTTATTTATTTTTCAAATAACTAATTTTATTAAATTAAAATTCCACAAAATTCTTTCACTTGTAACTTAATAAATAGTGTGCTATAGTCCACGTGGTTAGATAGTCAAATGCATATCCTTTGTGAAGGATTTATAGGTAGTTTAATAATATTCATAAGAAGATATTAATGTGCAATGAATTTTGAATTATTTTTAAAATTTAAGGTATGAACTCAAAATTCTTCGTTAACAATGACATTGCTCCCATTTCCCCCTTTCAAATTCAAGTGGGAGCAAAAGGTTGAAAAAACTTATTCACGAGTATTGGAAGTGATACCGGTTTACCCGGGAGGATAAACAAGTAAAAGAGTGATGAAAAATCTTTAGAGGAAAAGATTTACCGTGATAAAGAGTGATGAGTTGTATTAGCAATTGTGTGAATTGAGATCGCGATAGCGGTGGCAAATGCGGTGCAAAATGCTCGAGAGCTTGCTTGGACAAAAATTAATATGATGGATTGTGAATTTCTTCTACATCAAATCAAATCATCTCAGCTTTAGTAAAAATTCATCCTTTTCTCAATCCAACATTATTTGGATAAACATGGCATTTAAAAAAATTCATTGGCTTATCATCGTTATCTTATCTTGTTTAGTAGTTAAGGTCCAATTGGATACTTTTAAAACTTTGTGGGAGCAAATTAAAAAAAAATTGTATATTAAATTTGTCACCTAGTATTAATTTTTATTTCACTTTATATTTCTTTAGTTTAAACACTTTAAATCCTAACTCTAAAATATATTTTTTTAAAAATAATACTAAGTGTTCATGAATGTCAATCAAAGATCGAGATGCAAACAAATCAAACTTGTTCATGAGATTTTGGAACCTATTCAAAAAATATTTGATACGTAATTAAAATTATCAACTTCAAGTTAAATTTGAATATGTTCGATAATTTTTTAAAATCAAGTTTGAATTCATGATATTTTATTTGATCATTTACAAGCCATTCATGAGCCAAACTCAAATAGAATTCAGATTATTTTTACACAAGTTTAATTTAAATATATTTAAATTAATATCTAAATTAATTCAAATCGAATTTGAATTTAAATTATTTTAAATTATAATTCGATTCTATTTCAATCTTTTAAATTAAATTTGAATATCATAAATATTTTATGTACTTGAACGTAAATATTAATATTTTATATTATTCTCGACTTATTCGCTGCTACACCTGGCGTCAACGATGGTGAAAACGAGGACTTGGAAGTAAGCACGCCACGCTATCGGTTAAAAATTCTAATGTTGCGGCGGTGAGCGATCTAATTGGTTGGTGTCGCCGTCCTGCCTGCGGGCCCCGCGATGTGTACATACACACTCACATCTCCATTGCTTGCGTCTTCACTTTGCCTTCCTTTCTTCCTACTACTTAATTTTGTCTTCTTCTTTATCAATACGCCTCTCTCAATTATCTTCATTAAAAAACATTAAAGTTCATTTAACATTAAAATATTTTAAATTAAATCCCGAACTTCATATTTTAAATCATTCTAAATTCTAAATATATTTGTTCTCAATTTATAAGAAAATGTAATTGGGTCAAGGGTTATAAACGTAAGCTAAGGAAAAGTATTAGGACAAAGACTTTTGCTTAATTGTCTTGTAGTTAGTTTGGATAAAAACAAAGAAAGGAAGAAAAAGAAGTTTAAAAAAACCTTTCTCTCCTCTACTTTCTTTGAAAACAATATTAATTTAGGATTTTACAATTTGTTTATTTATATGCATTTTTTAACTTTTATAATAAATTAGATTTTTAAAACTTAAATTTTCATTTAATTAACTTTGTCGCTTACCTAATTTCTTTTCCTAGTGAGTTCTTTTCTTCTTATTGATGCTTTTAATTATATTCTAAATGCTCATTATTAATAACAAATTTAATTAGCAATTTAAATACATTAACATGAATTGAGCAAAATAACAAATCTATAGTTTACATTGTCTAAATTTTTATGGTATCGAGCTCGCATTATTCTTTCTTAGTCTTCTTTAAACTTCATTGTCAAAGGAGCGAGAGGAAGTCATGACATTGTTTAGCAAATCATCCCTCATACTTCACTATCATCTCCCACTTGCTTATTTGAATTCGAAGATCTATCTATCGATCTCGATCAAGTTCCTACCAAATAAGAGTTTTTGTATTTTTTTTCCCCTTCCATTCATCTCGAACAACAAGTTTTGCACATATTTACAGCCTTATAATTGTCTTTCTTAATCAAGTTGTGTTTGCTTCCAATTCCTAGAAATCTCTAACCATATCACTTTAAAAAAACAAACTACTGATGTTATATGGATGCAAACTCTAAAGATCTTAATTAATTCAGAAAATGAGAAATGAAATCATGTAAAATAAGAATTATATTAATCTCGCCATTTACTTGCTAATCTAAATATTTCATCAAACTATATAAAAATTGCTCCTATTGTTTGAGCCTACTTTCTCTTCACATTGCGTTCTAGTGGTAAACGGTCTTTCCTCCTGATGCATCTATCGAGGAAAACTTAATTTGTTCCTATTATAAAACTTTGTTCTATGTGATGAACTTCGTGGCAAACAAAGTAGTCATTGAACAAAAGGATGAACATGAACATGCATGCACTATTCCCTCACAAAAGCACTTAAGAGTCCTCAAAGCAAACAATGACTCGTAATTACCCCACTGAAAACATAAAGAAATCAAAGATACAAGTGATCAGAGAATCGTGTGTATATTGGATGAGATGCAAGTGATCAGTACTGAAAGGAAGAAGGAGGAGGAGGAGGGGAGGGGGCAAACGCAGCAGCAGCTGCATGCATGGCCGTGGCCGTGGCCGTGGCGCTGCTGTAGATCGTCTTCCTCAGCATGCAGGGCAGACTCTGATCTTCTTCAGCTTCGATTTAACATGAGCACCAAGACACAAGATTTTAGATCTCCAATACAGTGGTTGCATCGATCAAAAGCAATCTCACATTGTGAAGGAAGGGGGAGAGTTGTGAGCTTTGTCTTCGTCTGGCTGACAACAGTGTGGCCATGGCCATTGGCAAAGACACAAAAAAGGAGATTCCTCATGGCCCCAGTACGAGTTGAGTCCGATATATCACAGGTTGAGAATACTCCCCATATTAAATACTCATCGCTCTCTCTCTCTCTCCCTCTCTCATGGCATCCTCCATGTCGTAGCAACTGCAGTAGCCATCGCCATGGCATCCCTCCCCCTCTCTCCTCTCCTCTCCATCTTTCGATCCATAAAAATCATTTTTTTCTTCGATTTTTTGTTCTAATTCTTCTCTCTTGATATATTTGAAGAAAAGGGGGGGAAACAGAGGGTTCATGGGGATGCACCTGCAGTTGCTCCACATCCGGCGAGGAGAACTGGAAGGAGGAGGAGGAGGAGGAGGAGGAGGAGGATAAGGAAGGGGTGGGTCGGGATACGGGTGGGGGCGGACGGGGAGGAGCAGCGGCGGTTCGAGGTGCCGGTGGAGCACCTGAGCCACCCGCTGTTCGCGGAGCTGCTCCAGGCGGCGGAGGAGGAGTACGGCTTCCGCCACCAGGGCGCCATCACGATCCCCTGCGCCGTCGACCACTTCCGCCGTGTCCAGACCATCATCCACCGCGACTGCAGTTACAACCACCACTTCCGCCTCTGTTTCCGGCCACCGTCGCCGATGGAGCCGTAATTAATTAATTAATCGATGCCGATTACTTGTAAACTCTCAAGTGTTTTCATTAATCTCTTCTAATCGGAAGTGTTAATCAACCATTAATTACATGTCTCCTTTTTCTCGTTTCATTAATTAACAATTGCCTTTTTATTCCAATTTTTTTAGACCAAAAAAAATACACCATTGTAAGGAATACTTAAAACCATGAAAAATAAAAATTTGCCTTATTGTGTTGAAATATATTCACGTCCACAAAACAGATGAAAGATCAATAAATTAATAATAACAATAAATAAATAAATAGTATATATGTATATATATATATTAGTTTGCAATTCCGTACACGTATTTAGTTGAATTATTGGTGTTACCAAATATTACAAATTTTAGTTATTTATTAAATAAATATCTGCTATTGAATACTAGAAAATGGGGAGAACAAGAATAAAAGAATTAATATAATATTTTATTTATTTATTTATTTATTTCCTTGCTAAAGTTGGTATTTATTCTGGTCCAAATGTCTTATTCCGGTTCAGTGAGAAGTAGCTGTCTATCTCTTTTTCTGTAACTACCTCTCTTTTCAAGTGGCTTCAATATTTATGAGGTCTAAATAAGAGACAAAAGTTCCATTAAGATTCTCCATTAATTATTTGATAAGGGATAATATTTATTGTACAATTGTTTCATTTATCATCATTAACATTAATTAACACCATTAGTTGGCTGACTTATTATGTAAGACCCAAGTGGAGACACAATTAGCCAAATAATTAGCTCATAACAGTAGTTATTTTTCTAGCAATACGACAATCAATTACTAAATAACTTTGGCAATGAAAACAATTAATGTATCTTAACAACTTCACTTTAACCTTTCTTTCATTTAAAATGTTGTCTCAACACGTGTAAATTCTTTACATAAGTTATTATGTTATGTATTAACAAATAAACACAGGGAAAAAAAAGTAGTGAGGATGGCATGTTTAGAAGTTGTTGAAGGAGGGATCAATATCAGTAAAAACATCATAAGAAGTTGCGAAATCTACCGATGCCGCGTGTTTGCGCTGCGTATCGTGACGCCGTGTAGATATCGGGTGTATCCGAGGAAATTGAATTTGCAATCCTCAGGTCGAATCCAGCTTCTCAGAACTGAATAATTTGTTGCTGGAAGGCTCAATTCCTAGGGGAATTGTCGAGTTACAATTCAAAAGGAAGATACAACAGTCACTGGGAAGGAAAGTATCGATAGGAGGGGATCGTTAGTACCTGAGCTAGTTCCTTAACAGTGATGGCTCGGTTCCCCTCCCGCTCGAAGTGCTCAAAAGCTGTACTTGCCATTTGTTCCCACCCATCCAAGGCCTCGAGGTGATGGGGACTGATTGCGGCAGCACAGAATTCCTCAAAGTCCATCTTTCTGTATGAGAGTGGCTCCAACTGGAGATGATATCATTTACAAGCATATGAGTTTTAGAAAAGGTATACACTAGCAAATGAGAGATCTTGTAGGTCCTTTGGAGGTAAAAAACACAAGGGGGCGGGCAGAACTGCTTTCTTGTCATAAAAAAATTGCTTTAAGCTTTTATATGCGTACTCAAATAGGTCATGACTGCAGCATTATCTTATAAATTCTGTAGTAATGGTAATGGTGGAGGCATACAAAAGAAACTTAGCAACTGCAAAAAAAATGGCAGCAGGAATGGATGCCTCACCACATTTAAGATATCGATAACCTTACTCTCCTTCATTGCCTCGGTTGCATTTTGCAATAGGGCCTGCACAAGGATAGACATAGAAGTAAATGACAGAAGAAAATATGCAACTGAACAATCACATTTTGGATCTTGGCAAACAAATTCAACTAGACTGACCATTCGAAAGTTGTCGAACGATATGTGACCTTCTCTGTTTGGTGCTAGCAGCTTAAACTGTGATCCTAGATAAAACAGTTGATCCTCTGTTAGGGCTTTGGATAGTGCCTGAAAGATGCAAGGCAATAAAAAAAACATTAAACAAATTGGATAGTGTATACAACCATCGTATGAGTTCTGCGTGTTGCTGTAAGACAGCCTTGAAGGTTTAGACAAGAAATGATGAATTGAATATGATGGGTGCAAAATTGTTTGCCCAGGAACCACTGTTTGTATGTTTGTGGTACTATTGCCTTGAGATATGATAAGAAAATAGGTTCAGCAATCAAGTTTTAAATGATTTTTATTTTTTTCAATTGGAAGTGAGCAATTAAAATTGAAAGGCAAAAGGATCATGTAGCGGCTTTGCGACATGAAATAGAACTATTCATTTATGTGACTCCTTGTTCAGTAGACATTCATTTTTGCCGCATTGTTCATACAACCAAAGCATAATAACTAGTCAAAATAGAGAAAGAAAGGATATCCTAAACTCTCTGTAGCTACTTGCTCCTTGTATATATGAAGCAAATAAACATGCAAAAAGCACCCAACCAAGCCATTAGTGCTTACAAACATATACCTTCAATGCAGCTCGTCTTAGAGGTGTTGCACGGAGATATGACTTCACTAACTTAAATATTAGTATATCCAGAGGAACTGGACGGTGCTCATCTCGCAACCAAGGGTGTGCTATCACCAGACAAGAAGAGTTAAGTTTTCAGACAGTAACTGTAGTCATAAATCCCAATCATCATGATAAGCATAAGCAAATAAACAACACTTCAAGAAACTACAAAAATTAGTTGAATGAACTATAGATATAATGTCTAAGACAATGCTAAATGTGGAGAGTATCGAAATAGTTATCCTAGAGCTACACATCAAAAAAGGATAAAACTGTGGAAACTACAAATGTAATTTGAGCTGAAAGAATAATAAAAATTTCACAAAGAGAGGTCACTATTTAAGGGATGGAGGCTTTACTTAAAGATTGGGCAGCTGTCATTCTTTTTCTATAGTCCTTGTTCAGAAGTCTTTTAACAAAATCCTTAGCTTCTGGAGACACATCAGGCCAAGGGGAATCCACAAAGTTGGGATCAGCTCTCAAGACAGCACGGAAAATTCCTGATTCTGTCCGTGCCCAAAAAGGTCTACTACCACATAACAAGATATATGTTATAACACCAATACTCCATGTATCTGCCTCCATGCTATATGATCTATGTAGAACTTCAGGGGCAACATAGTATGCACTTCCCACAATGTCATTAAGTCTTTCATCTGCACATTATAAAGAACATTCATCAACAGAAACATGTTAAAAAAGAACAGGGAATAGTGGATTATATGGGAAACAAAAATGACAACTAGAGGTAGGTTAGCCAGGGACAAAAATCCTCACTACTAAGAGAACAAAACTACATTAAGTGATTGATTCATCCACTGGCCTGAGGAATCCAGTTTAAGGTACACTTTGTGGCATGCCGTCATAATTATACTTCATTCCTTCTTGACCAGTGAGGAAGCTTACTTCTACCAAATTGGTAGTTGAGTGAATATACTGGGTGAATTAGTAATTGAAACAGTTGATGGCATACAAGTACAAAGCGCCTAATCAAACAACCCACCCAAAAAGAATTGAATACCAAGCCAAACCCAGCAAGGGTAAGTAGGAAACTATTGAATAAGTTTTTTATATTATATATATTTTTATTTTTAAAAAAACACATATGGTATAATTTTTTAAAAACTCATATGCTTAATTTGAAGGTTGACAAAACTGCCACAATAAGTTGTACTAGTGGCATCACCTTTCTGGAGAAAATGCTGAAATGTAGGACAACTGCAGGGATGAAATGAAACAAGAACTGACAAGCTCATTACAACTGTAACCAAGGTTGGTACCCTCAGAAAAATGTCGTACTACTCTTGCAAATGAATTCACAAGGGATGTATATCATATGACTCAAGAAGCCGTATACTCCTGAGAATATAGACTTAAACCACTTACATTTTGTGGAAAAAAACTAAACGTACTAACATAATACTGAATCTACAAACTATGCACCTACAAAATATTTTTCACAATGCAACAAGTCAACAACAATCAAGCTTTTATCCCACTAAGTGAGGTTGGTTATATGGATCCTCCTACGCCATTGGTCTTGATTCTCTATTATATCATCATCTATAAAAAAAAAAAACAACCGAGAGCACCAAGCTCCTAGCAATGCAAGATCCTAAGGAAAGGTCGGACCACATTAGGACTATTGTACACAGTCTTACCCTGCATTACAAAAAGATGTTTTCGCAACTCAAATCCGTGACCAACATGTCACATGGCATCAACTTTACTGTTGCGCCAAAGCTCCCTTCACTATATCATCATTTATATTTAAATAAATTTTATCCCGTTTTATTGCAGCTAACTAAGTCTTTTTTGATCTGCCTCCTCTTCCTCAATTAATGTGTATTCGCCACATTCTCACGTCACCTAATTGAGACATTTATTGATCGCCTATGTACATGTACAAAGTATTTTTCGTAATAAAGGGGAAAAATAAACATAACCAAGGATATCAAGTAAAATTTGTCATATAATTGAGATACAAATTTGAGTATTTTGAAAGCAAAATTCATGTGTGATCCGAAATTTAGGAACACAATTATTAGGTTGGAGAAAGCCCCAAGTAGTTAGGACCGACACGGCATGATAATGATTTATCAAGAATACCAAGTCTATAAGATTTGAAATTTAAGCACACATTTACCGGGTTTGTAGAGCAGTAGCTCTAAGATATCCATATTAGGTTTGCCTTCTAAGTCATCTATTGCTATATCAATTTTTGAGCCTCTAATTGTTAGTTTAAAGGCACCATATATTGTAGATCTCTTAAATTTCAAGACTCTTAGATCTAACACTTGCCTGCACTATTCATTGAATTATAATTTTGCCTTCTAATACAGCTAAATACTTCTATCCTGTTTTCATGGTAGACATGGATTTAATCCTTCCCCATTCTACATTAGTGTTGCTTAAGTTGGTTGTGGAGATTCCATCTCATGCACTAACCCACAACAACCGAGGATATTTGGGTTATCAATGTATGGATAATTGGCATCTTGATGTGATCAAACTCAAAATGTCTTCCAAGTAACCAAGTTAAATATTAGTGCCATGAGATGTCGAAAATTATTCGTTTGTAACCCTTCCCACTTTTCTCTTTCCAATCTAATATTACTTATATCCTACTCAAGATTATTTATTACTGCTCATCATTTCCTGCCGTATTTTGATAGATTTATGTTAATGCAACAATTCTTACATGATGTTTTCATAAAATAATAAAAGCTGAAAAAAGAGGACTCTGTTGCATTACAGCAATCTGTAAAATACCTTAAATAAAATGCAGAAGATGATAGGTTGAATGCTACTTTCAAAAAACTTCAGTGGCAAAGGAAATTCACAACAAATGGTACCAGAGAAAAGTAGAAAACAACAAAAGGAACCCATGACAAAATAGAACATTTTCATGTTTAATGTCACCAAAAAAGCAATCAACTTGACCATGTCACTAAACAATGCTCACCTGGTTTAACAAAATCGGAAAGACCAAAATCAATCAACTTCATCTGAGCATTTTCATCTCTGGTGGTGAAAAGAAAATTCTGTTGTTAAATACAAGGAAGAAATATTAATGGCACTGAAAAATATATGTTAAAAAAGAAATGAACAGCAGAACACTGTATGTTGCTCCTGTAAAATACGAGATCTAGAGTAATATCATGTCTATATATATTGGATCAAATTTCTCTATGATACAAACCTCTGGCTTTAAATCACGATGCACAACACCTTGAAGATGACAAAAGGCAATTACACTCAGTATCTGAATAACTATAGCTTTTGCATCCTCCTCTGAGTACCTTCCACCTCTTGAGAACACAAGGGGAAAAGGCAATACAAAAGTTATTAATTTCCAAATTCAAATAATCAAATACATATCAATTATGACCAATAAAATCACTATTTTACCTGGATAAAATTCTTTCTAATAATTCTCCACCTTCACATAATCTGGGAAAGAGAAAAACATATTGTTGAGTTCCAAATTAACGGAAGTATTACATAAAAAAAATTTAAAAAAAAGTGCTGCCCATCATCTTGGAAGTGTTCATTTTCAAATTTGTATGGAAAAGTTTTATCATATGTCCTTATTGCAGGATACAAAGTGGAATGTAAAGAGGCATATTAGTAGCATACTACATGCAAAAAGTTTTGGATATATCAACTCTATCTTGTGACATGGAACAAATATCAGATGTAGAAACGCTGTTACTCATTGTTAAGCTAACTAGAGTTAATTAAGACATACTCCATGACTACGTAGACGTTAAGTGCATCCTCACATGCATCATAAAATTTGACAAGATTATTATGGTTGGACAAGGCTTTGAGGATTTTGACCTCTCTACGAACGTCTTCAATCGATATTGGTGTTGTCATCTGTAAAAACAAGAAAGAACCTGTAAAGTTTCAAAACACCCATTCCAATGTTAAAATGCAGTGCCCATGAAATCATGCTTACATAAAAATTCAAATTTGCAGTCACCCTAACATCAAATGCACCTAAACCTTAGTTCATCGACAGCCCATCAAATTACAGGAAGTCATTACAAGGTATGAATGCCTAAGTTGTCAATTGTTGTATAAGGAATCATGTTCCAGAATTGAAGGTTCACTGAATAAAGTAAAAAGCTATATAAAAAGTCCATCAAAGTAGTATACCAGCCAACATGATAAGAATTACAACAAAATGTGCTCAATTCAGCAAACATCAATTGTATGTTTAGTCTTTTCTTAGTTTGTTTCTGAAAGCACATGCAAACTATGATAAAAAATTTGGAAAGTGCAGCTCATGAAATTCATTCTGAGCAACCAGGATGCTTGTTCCTTGCAAATTTAAATGTTAGCTCATCTTAGCATTCATATCAGTGGGAAAACTCGTATCAGATGAAGTGGATGGAATATAATGTCTATCATTGATAATACATTAAGTTCTCTGCAGTTTCTCCAGCTACTGGTTTGCTAGTCTTATACAGTATAGGAATTTTTAATGAAGTAATTTACAAAGAAGTGAAAAATTGCGCCCAACTCTATCCATCAGATGCTTAAATTAGAGTCTGAAACTGCAACTTGAAGAGCACGAGACAAAAATGTTAAATATTTCTGTGTGAGCTAATAATTGAGACACAGTTCATTTATATGTTAGAGAGAAGGCACGCGCTAGATTTTTATTCGTACTAGGTGAAAGGAACCAGATTGAAATTAACTATAATTTATGAAAACGAAGCTAATAATGAAGAGCTTCTTTGTACCCAAACAGCGAATTGTTTGCTGACTCGTGTCTCGAAGTGCATAATTTATTAGTATTTGAGGTGAAGCAAAATTCTCCCTTGACCACCCCCCCCCCCCCCCCCCCCCCCCCCCCAAAAAAAAAAAAAAAAAAAAACCATCACCGGATAAATTGATTTCAAATAATTGAGGTAAAACGAAACAAGAGCAAATAGATCATGGAAATCTTCTACTCGTGAGATGGATAAATCGTCAAAAAGCACCTTTTGACATACCACCGCACCTTAGCTTTGGAGATAATCTTGACGGCGACAAGTTGACCCTTGATCTCCCCTTTCTTGGCCGTAGCCGAGCACGTGTGGCCAAAGTGTCCCCTTCCGACTTCCTTCCCAAGCTCGTACTTCGCCCCGAAGTTCTTCCCGTAACCGAAATTCTTATCCAGAGGCGTCTCCTCCTCTCCCGCCTCATCCTCGGGGATCGGCCCCTCCTTCGGCTTCGGCGGGCCCAGCCGCTTCGCGATGGCGGCCCTTATGTGCTTCGCCGGTGACGGCGGCGGGAAGGGCCGCAGAAACCTTCGCGGGGTGGACCTAGCAGGGGAAGGCGATACCCCGGCGGGGAGAGGGCTGGCGAAGCCTTGCGGATAGGGGGAGGCGGAGGTGCTGGTCGAAGAGTGGGAAGGGGTGATGCCTCCAGTCCGGCTCTTGCTAGCCGGGGTCGCCGGCAAGGGGCTACCTGTTACTTCTCCACCCTTTCCATGCCTCCGTTTGTCGGCGTCGCCGTCTTCGGCGACGGAGACGTTCTTGCCGTAGCACAGACCCATAGATCTCCCCCGCCTTGCTTCCTCTTCTTCCAATCTCCTCTTCTCGCCGGATTAGGGCTTCCGATCGATCGATCGATCAAGGAAGAAGGAAGAGGAAGAAGCAATTAAGAGAGAAAGAAAGAGAGAGGTGTCAAAGAGACGGCAGTTGAACAACAAGAAAGAGCGTGTTATTATTATAATTAAATGGCCTCGCGGCGTGGACCCAAACGGTAATATTTGTATCTGAAAGGGGCCAAACGGTAAGAAAACAATAAAGTTTGAGCCAAGTCAGCAAGAAAAAGAAGGCTCAATTTGCCCATGGTCCCATTTTTTTTCTCGATCTGCTAACGATGGATATCAGGCAACAGCATTGTTGTGCACACGTCAACCAATTGTGTAACACGTGTTGGATCTTCAATGCACGAGAAATGTGTTTGGTGAGTTATACGTTACAGGGGTTCAGGCGTACCCGTGCTATCGTGGAGCGCGTGAACCCAAAAACTAAATAACGTTGAATAAAGTAAATAAATAGATAAATAATAATAAATGTGAAAACTACGTCCCTATTTACTTTTTCCTGAAGGTTTGAAGTATAAGAGAGAGAGAAAAAGTTTAGCTTTTATCATTACACCTCTTAACTTGTTATAAATTATATTTTACCTTTAAAATTATGTAAAATTTATCGTTTTACCTACTAATTTAAAATTTTCAATACGCTTTTATATGAATTATATATTTATTTTTAAATTTTGAGGGTTAAATTTTGATTTGCCTAAATCAATTTGAAATTTTTTTCTCATCGATATCCAAGTTGATGGTACAGTTGATATTTCGACCACTAAGTAAATTTAAAAAGTAAAATGACTTCTGATACAATGTTCCTAGTATCATTAATTTTTCAAATGTCTATCAAGTGAACTAAATTCAATAAGGAGTCTGCCTCCACATTTCACCTTTCGATGATGGTGGGGTCGGTCACTAAATTCAATAAGGAGTGATTTTTTGACACATGTTTATTATTTTTTTCAATAAGAATTTTTTTAATTTATAGACACTTAGAAGTGAATTTCTAAAATATTTATTTAGAAGTCAATTTTTAAAATATTTATCTCTATTAAAATTTAAACTTTAGTACTCTTAATTATTCTTGTTAATTTTACTACTATCAATGAAACAAAAATCATTCACTTTATTATTATTTATGTGAGTTAAATGTCTTAATTATAATAATGACATATTGATTAAGTCATCTACTTAAACAAACATAGCTTTAAATTGGCAGTTAGATCAACAACTTAGAACATTTCGCCAATTATTAATTATTAGAGGTGACAATTTAAATCACATCGTATTAATTATATTGAAAAAGTTGTCAGTACTAAAGAATCTAGAATTTAAAATATAGTTTTTAAATATTTTGACACAATTAAAATTATCTATATATCTTAATAAAAAATTGGTAAAAATATATCAGCAGTAATTTAACTTATTAGATGAGTTAAGTCGCTATCAGCTATTTCTATAAAAATATATTTAAAATCATATATTAGTAAATAATAATAATACTTTTTAATTTTAAAAAATGAGGTGTGAGATTTCACAATCATAAGGAATGAAAAATGCTGTGCTATATTTTAATTTTCCACGCTCAATTAATCTCATTGAATAAATTAATATTTTGTGGTGCCACTAGTAGGATAAAAGCGCTTACATTGATATTAATATATGATTGTGATAATATTTAAACATTACTTCAATAAAAAAAATAAAATTGGATGAAAAAATAAATCAAAAAATTATAATTGATCATTATGATAAAAAAATATTATTTTGATTTCATCGAAATTCAATCTTTATTCATTTTAATAAATTTATCATATAGTAACTAAATCAATTATGCCTCACACGATATGAATGGATGTTATGAACACATATATTAATATTTAAATTTTTAAATGCAGTTAATGAGTAAATTTAAAAAAAAATTATGTATTTTTATTTGGATACAACACAATAACAAATTCGTGAATTAGTATTTTATATATTTCTTTGTTTCAAATTTATAATAAATTTTATTTTTAAATAAATGACACTTGTAAAAGGAGGTGAAATAATTTTAAATATTAAATATATTTTAATAATATTATTATTATAGAATTATAAGAATAAAATTGAAAATGTATTTATTTAATATAAATAAAAGTAAAGATAAATGAATGGATAGATCTACCATAGTAAATTTTAATGTTAAAATAAATATGAGTGTGTTAATAAAAGAGAGATGTTAATATAATGAATATGTGATAACGTGGATCATATGTATATATTTTTGAAAGAGTGGCATATATTGACATTTAAATTAATACAGCTGTCTAAGTGAAACATTTAAAATATAAATTAATTTTTTCATGAATACACTAAAATAATTATTTATATTTTATAATTAATTTTGCTAGATTAATTTTAAAAATAGATGCTTTCTGTTTCAATTATCAATTAGATAAAATTTTAATCTTGAGAGCTATAGTGCAATGATAAAAGGTGGGACGAGCTCTTTAGGTAATTATGATTCAAATCTCATTTAGAACATATTATATATAGAGAGTTTGGAAAAAAAAAATGATCCTCTAATTGGGGTGGAAAACCTGTGATCAACAGCTAAGAGTTTATCTTCGCAATTAGAGTACTCATTTCGGCGCTAGAATGATTTTACAAGAACAGTGAAGACTTCAAAAATCGATTGGCAACGTATTATTGTGACCATTTCCGGATGTACTCATGAGCGAATTAGAAGGAGAAGTGTCCACCTCCAAGATTAATCAGATAAACTTGGACTAGGTTGCGTTCACACTTCCTCTTGTTTCCCAATAAATATCATTATTTATGTCATCAATAAGATTTGTTCCATCTTAACGTTCAACTAACATTGAATAGACTAGCAAATGGTCACAAAAATTTAAAAAAAATCAATTCGCGTTTGAAATTCATCGCTTTCGTTATGTCATTTTGTAAACAAGGGCAAGTAATTAATGATAGTGTTCAACATTAAGAACTATTTCACATTTTTCTTATGCTATTAATTGTTTGACCTCTACATCTAGCATCCAACTATGAAAGTATATTTCAAATTGCTCTCGATCAATCTATTTGAGATCCTTTCCTCTCAAGTAAACATGCCCTTACTAAATTCATCTCCTTTTCATCAATAACTCAATACTACATTTATATATTAAAAGTGTGCATAAATTCTCAAATATATTGTTTAAGTATCTAGTTAACTTAATTGAAATCCTGTGGGACATTTCAATTAAGTGAACTAAATTTGAGAACTTTCATTAAGTCTTATGTATCAATCAAACAAATGAGATAGATGGACAATCCTTAGAAAATTATTTATACTTTAAATATTTTTGTTTGAGACAAATTATTATAAAATTGAAATAATCAAATGTGTATCCTTTGAAGATAGAACTAAAAATCCACTTTTGGCTAAAAATAATAGATTTTCTAAATCATAAAATTACATTCATAAAATCGCAAGTGCAATTCCCCCTGTAATTTGCAGTGCTTAATGAATGAAGAATGAAAGCCAAATATTAATTAATTTGCAATACTTTGTTTTACGATCACAGAGTTTCATTGAAGATCAAACATGCAAAACTTTGTATGGTTATTACTATATATGAAGAACATGATCGATAATTAGCAGTGATCGAAATATTTATTTCTGAATAATGAAAATATTATTGAGTAATAATTAATTGTTTTGAGTTGATTTCATAAACACGAAGAAGCATGAATCATGTAGATCCCGGGAATCCCGTAAATTGTGCCTTCAATCTCGGGAACAAAAAGACACACTGCCCAAAAATGTCAAAAAGACACAAAATAATGAAGGTTGTCCAGATCGAACGATGAGAAAGATCATGAAATTAATTTGAGAGAAGAAATTATTAATCCGAAGATCGAAGAAGAAGAAGAAGAAGAAGATGACCTGCTACGTACGTGCTCAGGGAGTGTGTTGATTGGAGAAGCATTGGGTGCCGGCCACGAATGCGCTCAGCGGGGTCGGGTAGGCGTCGAGAAGGCGGTCGCCGGAGGTTGTGACGGGAGCGGTGTCGATGATTTGGTCGCCGGCGCCGGAGAGGGAGGCGGCGGCAGGGTAGTCTGTTGCGTCCGCTTCAGCGGGGCCGTGGTCGTAGAGCAGGCCCTTGAAGACGTGCCCGCCGATGCTGACCGCCGCATGGTAGGCGTACGCGTCGTCGGCGTCTTCCACGTGGCTGACCCGCACGCAGCGGAACACTGCCGGCGCGCTCACCTCCGCCGGGAAGCAGGTCGTCGAGACCTCGCGCGGCCGCTTGGAAGTCTCCGCGCCGCCCTCGCTGCCGGCGGAAGCGCCGCGCTGCGAGCGGGCTTCGGCCTCTGCGACGGCGGTGGCCAGCTGATGCTGGCGCTCCCGCCGCTTCGCGGCGGGGACCCAAGTGCTCTTGACGTGGGTGGGGCAGGGGAAGCCGTGGCTCTTGCAGCAGGTGCGGCACCGGAGGTGCGCGCAGTCCTTCTTCGCCTGGTTGCCGCAGTCCTGGCAGCTCATCCCGCCGCCCACCAGGCCACCACGCGTCGCCCGCGGCTGCTGCGCCGCTCCGTCGTCAGAGAACCCTCCTGCGCCGGAGTAAAACTGGTGGCGATGCAGCTCCTTCTGCCACAGCTCGAATCCGCGCGCAGCACCGTACTCGCCGCCGCGGCCCCCGCCGGTGTAAAGAAAGAATCCACCCTCAGAACCCCCTGCCTCCTCCCGCGGTGGCTGCCCGCCGCCTCCGAGGAAGAATCCTGCCATATCCCACTACTCCTCCGCCTCAATTATACCTCCTAATCCATCCAACCCTCTCCCTAATCTCCTCTGACGACCATGGTAGATCAAAAAGCAACGAAGAAGAATGATCTCCACTGCCACCGCCGCCGTGATGTTCTCCGCCTGTTTTCAAGCATGCAGAAGAATTAAGCAGCAGAGGAAGTGGACCACTCGCCTCCCTCCCTCTCTCTTTATCTTCTCCTGCTCGTTTTGAATTCCGAAACCAGAGTCTGCTGCAACGCCGCCATGGAGACGGCTACGGCAGCGACCTCGATCTCGATTCTGCCATTATTTCGGTCCACCTTCTCCGGTCCCTATTCATTTAACTCCCCGTGGAATTGCGAAAGGAAGAGAGTAAAGTCTCTCACTTGTCTCATCATTGCTCCCAGGAAGTAGAAAACGATGGCATGAACAGGGGAATTGAAATTTAAAAAAGCCAAGAAAAGTCTCATCGGTCGTCCTGACCCAGCGACGACCAGGAGGCGGAGTACGTGGCGGCGATCCGGCCGTGAGTTGGGCTGTCCTTTTGGCCGGAAAACCCGGTGCCTTTACGTGGCGGAGCCCCCACTCTTGCCTTCTCCTTCACTTCACGTCGGAGAAGAAGAAAAATACATGGATAAATTTCATATACTTTTCGCGGCGATCGATCGAGCGGTTTGGATTGGATTCATCTCGGCGCATTCATTGCGCGCCGCCCGGCGATCGCTTTGTTTACTTGGGCTCGTCGTCTCGAACCGTATGCTATGCATGGGGTGTTTCCTCTGCATTTTTATCAGTTAACCCACTCAAAGTTTGAGATATTCAGTGAAAGGGCTACTGTACTTTAAAATTTACCAAATAAATTGATATACTTTGTCCGAGTAAATTGACGAAATTATCCTTACTGGTCCATTCCCTTGTGTAAACGCTAGCTAAACATTCTTTTCTGCGCGTCTTTAGTGCGCGGCCCTATGAGCGACACCGTTGACCTTCCGTCGTTGCCGCCACCTTCAGGCACGATCGACGCGCCGCTCGCCGGAACTTCGATCGACGTCGGATTCCAGACGGATTGTGGATGGAATCCGACACAATTTAGACCGGAAAAGCGGCCGACAGTGGCGTGCACCGAATTTCGACCAAATCACGATCGGAGATTGACCGACCAGCCAAATTACATCGGATTCCGACCACAATTCGGTTGGAATCCGACATCGATCGAAGCGCCGACGAGCGGCGCGTCAATCGCGCCTGAGCCGGCGATCGGCGGTAGTCGGACGACGCGGCGGGGCGTTGGAGCCGGCAGCAGCGGGGGTGCAGCATAGCATTCCTCTAACCGTCAGATCTGACACGTGATTGCGTGATGAACGATGGATCCCTATCGCTCACATTACGTAGAAAATCGCGTGCGAACAGCTAAACATTCTTCTCCACGTCGGCTGTCGCGCACGAGTCACGTAAACTCATCACGCAAGATATCATCCTGTATATATATATATTCACTAAATTAAGATCCAAAACGTCCTTTGGGGATGAAATGGTTCGTCCATTTTTGTTCTCTTCCAACTTCGTCCGTCGTGCCTTCTCCGCCACACCCACCGCTTCCTCCGGCCATCCACCGATGCCATCGATCGGATCTCCGGCGAGGATCCACAAACTGATCGCTGCACAGTCGGATCCCCTACTCGCCAAGGAGATCTTCGACGTCGCCTCCTCCATCCGCCCCGACCTCCCGCTCCGCCCATCCTCTCTCCACTCCCTCATCCTCAAGCTCGCCCGCGGCGGCCACTTTTCCGCCGCCTCCTCCCTTCTCCGCCGATTTCCTTCCCCTTCCCCCGCGCTTCTCTCCTCCCTCTTCCTCACTTTTTCCCGCCTCGGCCGCCCCGACCTCGCCCTCTACACCTTCCGGCGCCTCGTCTCCTCCCCCTCCCCCTCAGCCCCTCCGCGTCCCAAGCTCTTCCGCCGCCTCCTCTCCGCCCTCGCAGCCCACCCGTCCTCGCTCCCCTCCGCCCTCTCCCTCCTGAAATCCTCCCCTTCCTTCGGCGTCCCCCACTCCGTCCGCGCTCACAATGTCCTCATCCACGCCTTCGCCCGCGCCGGCAACGTCGCCGTCGCCTACTCCCTCTTCAACCGCATCTTCGCCCTCGACCTCGCCCCCGACACCACCACCTACCGGATCCTGATGCAGGCGCTGTGCCGGAAGAGCCAGGTCGGCACCGCCTGCAACCTGCTCGACGATATGCTCAACAAAGGCTACACCCCCGATGGCCTCACCTACACCACCCTCCTCAACAGCCTCTGCCGCAAGAAGCGCCTCCGTGAGGCTTACAAACTCCTCTGCCGCATGAAGGTCCGTGGCTGCAACCCGGACATCGTCCACTATAACACCCTCATCATCGGTCTTTGTCGCCAAGGAAGACCACTCGACGCATGCAAGGTGCTCGAGGATATGCCTGACAACGGATGCTTTCCGAATCTCGTATCCTATTCGACTCTGATCCACGGATTGTGCGCCCGAGGGCTGTACGATCAGGGCCTCGCGTACTTGGAGCTGATGCTGAGGAAGGAGCTCGTGCCCCACTTCTCGGTGGCGCATGCTTTGGTCAAGGGGCTCTGCAGCGTGGGGAAGGTGGAGGAGGCTTGCAGGGTCATGGAAGCAACGCTGAAGCATGGAGTGGCTCCTCATGTGGAGACCTGGGACTTGGTCGTGGCTGGAGTTTGCGACGATGACACGGAGCAGCTAATGGATTATGTCAGGAAGGTGGCGAATGAGGAAGAGTGGAGGAAGAACACAAGGATCGTTCAGGTTGGCCGCGGATTGAACGAATACATGGCCAGCAAATCAAGGAAAAGTACTAGGCACTGAAGTGAAAACAAAATAGAGAGGATCTTTGATCCAAATTGGGAATGCAAAGCTTCATTCAGTGGTGATTCCAAGAGCAAATGAAGGAAAAGAAGCTGCAACATACAATGTAGAAGCTGCATCATTTTTAATCTGGACTAGTCGAGGCTGTTTTTTTCGCATTGTGTGCATTTTTGAAACAAAGAAGCTTAAACATCATCAAACTTGGCTCGACTCCTTTACAACCCTACATAGCAATCTTATCGTTTAAAGATTAACACAATGTCATCAGCCCAGAAAAAGTGTATATCCAATTGTATCGCTAACAAATTTTCATGTCACTGCAATGTTATGCAATAACACTGATGCAGAAAATTTCGAACATAAAGGGATTTGCAATGATGTCCCAAAAACAGGGCCATGGTTATTGAATCTCAACGCACCACTAAACCAAACTATGGTTCATGTAAAATGAAAGCCTCAAATACCTCTTATTTTTTAACTGAACTGACCTGAATCCTAGTCTGACGCACACAATCTGCAAAGTTTCTCACCGCTTGTGCACATTTTAGAGGATCCTTGGCATGTTCCTGGTAGCAGCTCAGGCAAGCACCTCTCTCAGCTGTGCAGATGGTAGGGTTTTGGTAGGGGAGTTTGAACTCCTTGTCTCGGAGTTCTTTTGCTCTCTGATTCAGCTCCTGAATCATCTTGTTTTCCTGTTTTTCCAGTTTCTCCACCGTTTTATCGCTCTCTTGGAGGACGGAGCGGATAGCTTCTAGTTCTGAGATTGTAGGTGAAGTCGGAGGAGGAGGTGGCGCTGGTATGAACACAGGGGGAAGGGGCCATCCCCCGATTGGGCTACTTGTCTGCGTGGTGGTGGGAGCAGGCTTGACATTCTTCTCAGTTGGTGGCAGTTCTACTGGAATCTTTGGTTTGGGTTTCTTGACTCTTTTCTTCACTTTGGTTTCACCATTAGCTATTTGGTCGATTAACTTTGAGCTTAACTGTATTGTAAATGATTCCCCCATTTCTGAATTCAAGAGAGAGAATTATCATAGCAATCTAGGATAAGAACTTATACAAACACGAAAAGTCAACACAGATAAGAAATTGTTGAAAAACAGCAGACTGTACACAATGCTTCATCTAAGTACCAGTATAGGGTCTCAATCCAACCTAATTATGGGTTAAACATGACTGCAATGTGCTTCATGTGTGTTGATCGGCAATGTGGTATGCAGTATCATGTTAAAAACTATCTTTAAACTTTGATTAGATAAAGGAACAGAAATATGCACATGATGTCTGTAACATGAACTATTGCCTACAATTACCACCGCTCAGCTGTCTTGTTCATCGGTATAATTGATACAAGTCCAAGCTGCACACATAAGGATGCAACATATGTAACTTGTGATGCTGATGAAGTTCAATTGTTTGCAGGATAAACCTGTTTTCTCTATAAAAAAAATGGGCAGTTCCAAGCATAGGTATCAAGCATATAGATATCATCAATCTAATAGCACAAAAATGGCTCGTGTTGTTAGATATATTAAATAATAAATATGTCAATAACAAAATTCACTAGTGTGAATTCCTTTACCAACTTAAACAATCAAGATTAGAAGACTAGTACCTGTGTTCCCTTTCATTTGCTTAACTCAAGGAGTAAAATTATAAACATGGAAACAAAAAGAAAGCTGAAAAGTCATCATGTCTATTAAACATCTTGCTTCCATATCATAATCTATGATTCTTATTATTCTTCTGTGTAAGAACATTGGCCATATTAGCTTTCAACAAAGAAACTTAAAAGATAATTTTTGCAAACTCATGAAAATTACATTAACGAGTACCTAAATATAACTAGAATGGCCCACATGGTTCAACCACAACTGCAAGATCAATGTACATCTTCTACTGGCTCAGTTGGGGAAAAAGGTTCTTTAAGGCTATTTATTCCTTGATAGAAGCATTCGGCTGCAACATGTTTTTTTGGCACAAGGTGGATCTTCAATAACCAGTGAGTTGACAGGATAATAAATGTGCCAAATTAATACCAAATTTTACTACGCATTTTAATCTTGTTGCAGAATGTTCATCGCCAACCAAACAACAGCAAACGAAGTGTTTAGGATCCATGACCAAGCTTAGGAATCACTTAATGGGCCAAAATAACTCTATAATTACCTTTTGCACTTGAATGTCCGGATAAAACCTGGAAAATTTTGGATTCTAACAAAATCATGACTGATCTATTCAAGTTTTCAGGTGGTGCTAAGCTCGCAAGCTCGTAATTGTCACCGGTAGGGAAAGAGATCGAGGAGAGGGAAGTAAAATCGCAAGGAATCAAATGGATCAACTCACAGTCACAGCAAGAATCATTATGCACAGAGAACATGCCCTAAATCTATCTAGGGAGAAAATTACATCTTGCGTCATAATCACATGAATAACAAGAAGGAAACACAGAAGGCCAAAGTGAAAAAAATCACCAGCTAGAACAGGGAGCACATTACATCTCCCCTTCGTAATCGACTAGTTCAATCCTTAAGTATAATGGAGACGAAACAAGCGAAAGAGGAAGAACAGAGAGGTCGCTCGATCCGATCGGGAAATTTCACAGCGAGAAAGAGAGGAGACGAGAAAGAGCAGTGAGATAGGAAGGTACCTCTTCTAGGACTGCTGGAAGGCCGAAGACAGCCGGCGATCAACGGCTCCGACGAAGGATCGCCACGGTAGAAGCCGGAGTTAGGGCACCCGTGAGGTTTGCAATTCGCGAGCCTTCCAGCGTATATATAAAGACTGGACTCGTCCGAGTCGACTCAACTCGTCCGATTCGATGGAATCGTCGTTAACGAGTCTGGCCGAGTTCAGGGTCTATTTGATAATAATTTCCTCTTTCTATAATTTATTTAAATACATCGATAAGATTTTATTGGTATAATATTAGATAATAGCACATGAATTTTATCATAATTAATATAATAAATATACCAAAATTAATTAAATTCCAATGGAATATTTTTTATAAATGTTTAAAGAAAAAAAAATGATGCCTAGGTTTCTATTCATCAAACTCTCAATTACATTTGCAAATTGTTGCCTCCTCTATTCTTTGGCTCCATTTGCATGGCACTCTCCAAGCACTCAACAACTTCATTCATTGTCGGACGTTCTTTAGGGTTCTTACTAAGGCATTTATCGGCCAACTTAGCTATTCTCCGCGCAGCATCAAGAGAAAAAACACCTTTCAATTTCGGATCCATGATCATGATAAACTTCTTGGTATCCACAGGGAATTGTCTTACCCAATCCAACAACTTTCGCTCGTTCGAAGGATGATTTCGCTCTAGTGATCGTCTACCGGTGAGGATTTCGTAGAGGACGACTCCGAAACTCCAAACATCGCTCTTGGTCGTGAGATGACCCGTCTCTATGTAGTCCGGTGCTGCGTATCCATAAGTGCCCACGACCTATCGAAACACAATATCGTCCAAATCTGATCATAAACCCATTCAGCATTCGATAAAACGTTTTATCGTACACGTGACATACCGCGGTGGTCACGTGAGTGCGGCCCGCCGTGGGCCCCTCCCTCGCCAGCCCAAAATCCGACAGTTTGGGCCGGAACTCCTGGTCCAGCAGCACATTCGACGCTTTGAAATCGCGGTAGATCACCTGAACTTCTCCGCCGTGGAGATACGCCAAGCCTCGCGCCACGCCCAGGGCGATCTGCAGCCTCAGACGCCATGGAAGGGCAGGGTGAGCTCTGCTGAACAGGTGGTCTTCCAAGCTCTTGTTGGGCATGAACTCGTACACCAGGAGCCTCTCGATCCCCCGCTCGCTGTCCTTGGCGCAGTACCCCAGCAGTTTCACGAGGTTTGGGTGCTCGAACACTGCGAGGAACTGCACCTCCGCTTGCCATTGCTTGTGTCCCTGAGCAATTCGATTCATGTGGTTGAGCTCAAATAATGGTTTACGGTTTAAAGGAGGTGGGTGTGTGTGGGTGTATGAACCTGCATGCCCTTTTGGTTGAGCTTTTTGATGGCGACGGGGGTCCGGGCGCCGTCGCCGTCCGGCGAACGGAGGAAGCCTTTGTAGACGCTTCCGAATCCGCCCTCGCCGATCTTGTTCATCCTGCTGAAGTCGTTGGTGGCGTTGCGGAGCTCGTCGAAGTCGAAAGCCCGGAGCTTGTGCGCTCGCTTCTCGTACAAGTCCGGGATGCTCCTCTGCGACGCCGCCGACGCCGACGAGACTGCGGAGCCCTTTCCGTCGCCGCCGCTGCTGCTCGTCCCGGTCCTGGCGCTTCCGGAGAAGGCGGAGGGGGCGGCCGCGCCGCCGCTAGACCTCCTCCTGAAGCAACTAAAGCACGCCATGGACGCTAGAATAATAATAACGACTCCATGCGAGAAATCCTTAAATACAACTCGAGGAGAGTCTGACGAGGTGTGAAAGGGGAGGAAGAGGGAGAAGGAAAAGGGAGACAAGGAAGGAGACGATGAAGTGATCAGAAAGCAAGCGACAGAAGCGAGGAAGGAAGAAGACAAAGAAGGTGAGTCAAAGAAGTTAGCCTTCCTGTGACACTCTTCTTCCACGGACTTCCAACAGAGGAAGAAATGGCGGAATTGGATCCGTTCGCACGCGCCAAGAGGACAACGTTGCTCGATTAAATGAGGAGGAAGCAGTGGCCTTGACCTTCGCTCCTCATCGTTTGACTGTGATCATGACTGCTCTGTTATATCATGCGACTTTGGGAACATTTTTATTATAGACCTCATAGTTTTTTTTTCTTTTAGTATGCTTCTTATAATTATATAATTATCAAAAATACGCCCTGAAATTTTTAATACACGCTAGAATTTTTGAAAACAACCCCTAATTTTCACATTTACAATTATTATCCCTAAGTCTTATCTATTTTAATTAGTCTAGTCACGATCAACTAGAAAAAAACCTCAAAAACTCATGAAGTATTGAATATTCAACTTTAAACAAAAAATGGTTTAACACTTGTCTTCTACCGAAGTGTGTATACGTTGCCAAATTCAACTTTGATTATTAGGCAAAATATTGAGGTAGTCAAACTTTGACCTTGAATATTTAGAATGGAAAAATGGTAACGAATATATATTCATGAGTTGAAGCCTTCCTGTTCCAAGAGTAAGAAAATGAAGAAATTTCCAACTATTTAACCACGAAAAAAAGTGTATTATAGGATATTTTTCAGTAAAAAAAAAAAATTTACCATCCTAACAAACTCACACGATCGATTTTACAATTATCTATGGAGAAATAAATCGAGAAATTATAGTTGATCACGAGAATCTTCTTCTTCCACATAAGAGGGATGGACAGTCCAATCATCATACACTGTGTGATTTTTAACTTTAATAATTAAAAAAAATACTCTATTACTTACTGCCACATCATACCTAAATTCATAAACAAATAGCTAGTCAATTTTAAAAACAAGTTTCTACACAATGTTTATTAGTTGTAGTTCGAGTTAAAGTCCACATCCACAAGATTGTTTGAGTGACGTTTCTCAACAAAAGCAAGCTTTAAAAAATTGGAAATTTACCCACAACCTTAATTATTCATTCCATTGGTTAAATAGTAGAGGTGTAATAAACTAAATGTGATCATATATACACCTACCGAATTCAACAAGTGTCGCTTTGGCCGAGTGGTTAAGGCGTGTGCCTGCTAAGTACATGGGGTTTCCCCGCGAGAGTTCGAATCTCTCAGGCGACGATTTTGCTTTTAATTTATTTATTTATTATATCTTCTTATTTTTTTTTAAAAAAAATCCCTGTGTGGGATTTATGAATTTGATGCGCCACCTCTACCGCTGCTCTCTTGGCACGCAGCACGCGTGCAACCATCTCCACCTGGGCCTACGGTCACGTGCTGCCTTCCCACGAGTCGCGTCTCCAGATCAGGACAGCACATGCGCGTAACCCAACTCCAGTTCATTCTGACCTCACCTCCGGTTAATCAAACTCCATTCCTTCTCAGATCACGACACGCGTCCACCTCAACTACATATCTCGTTTTCTCCTCGATTTATACCCGTCGGAAAGATTTGAGCAGACCAAGCAGTCGGAGCGGGATCAGATCGGAGAATAGTAGCTGAAACCCTAGTTCGATCGCAGATGGCCTCCAACCCTCGAGTCTTCTTCGACATGACCGTCGGCGGCGCTCCGACGGGGAGGATCGTGATGGAGCTGTACGCGGACGTGGTTCCACGGACGGCGGAGAACTTCCGGGCGCTGTGCACGGGCGAGAAGGGCGTCGGCCGCTCCGGGAAGCCGCTCCACTACAAGGGCTCGAGCTTCCACCGCGTGATCCCGGGGTTCATGTGCCAGGGCGGCGACTTCACCCGCGGCAACGGCACCGGCGGCGAGTCGATCTACGGCGAGAAGTTCGCGGACGAGAACTTCGTGAAGAAGCACACGGGGCCGGGGGTGCTGTCGATGGCCAACTCCGGCGCTAACACCAACGGGTCGCAGTTCTTCATCTGCACGGCGCAGACGTCGTGGCTGGACGGGAAGCACGTGGTGTTCGGCCGCGTGGTGGAGGGGTTGGACGTGGTGAAGGCGATCGAGGCGGTGGGGTCGCAGAGCGGCGCCACCAAGAAGCCCGTCGTCGTCGCCGACTGCGGCCAGATCTGAGGGTGAGGCGGCGTCCGTTCTTCGTCGTCGTTGTCGCTCGTGCTTTCGTCTTCGTCGTCGAAATAATCGACGGATCCGTCGCCCGTGGCCGTCGATCTCGAGTCCTTGTCGCCGTCCTCTTTGATTCCGAGCAGTAGCAGTCGGTGGTGGTGGTGGTGGTGGTTGGTGGTTTTGCTGGCGTCGTCTTTTTTTCTGGGCAATAAAGTTTTAGAAATTGCACCAAATGACATTAAAATTCTGATTTTCTTTATTTTTTTTTTGTTTGGGAGCGAGGTGGTAGTGGGGCCCTCCAGCTGGCGGAAGGCTGCAAGTAGCCGCGGCGCGGCCGGGTGTTGGGTAGCGGGGCGGGTACGGCTGGTGGGGTCCGCACCGGATCACATGCCGTGTTGGAATTATTCGGTGTTCGGCATCCAATGAGCGAGGGCATCAAGCGTGGGCATTCAGAATTAATCGGTTTAAAAAAATTAAAAATATGATTAAAAAAAGATGATGTTTAAGTTTTTTTAATCTAATTTTAGATAATTAGTTTTGATTAATTTGTCTTATGCATATGAAAATGAAGATTAATGGATATCTCAATCCATTTTAACCAAAATATAAATTTAATGATACAAAATGTCTTTAAATTTAGTCGGCCTTAACTTTGGACTATCCATGACATTTCAATTGGTTCTAGATCTTTATGTTTCACAAATATTTAAATAATGTTCTTTAGATTTATTTTATTCTTCAAAAAAATTTAATCGGATAAAATCTAAATAGGTGTTTCTTATTTTCTCTTCTGTTGTCAAAAAGAATAATTTTATTCTAATATTATCATAATAATTTTAGTCAAAATTATTATAACTCTATAAGTAATTTTAATTAAACTATTTTATATTGTAGTATTAAGTTGAAAAATAAAAATAAAATTTTTTAACTAATATCATTAAAATAGTTTTGATTAATATTAAAATTAATTTTATTTAAAATTATTTATAATAATTTTACGACATATTCTAATAATTTTGATCCTCACTGTTATAATAATTCTAGGTTAAAAGTAATTTTTTTGAATAAAAAATAGCATGAGTATTCATTTTATGTATTTTTTCAAGTTTATAATGAAAATAGTTATTTTATAAAATTTGGAAAAATATTAAATTATATATTACGTCATTTCAAATCGTAAGGGCCTTATTGTGATTTCAAACCATTTCAGGTATTTAAGTGCACGCAAGGTTCAAGAGATCTTCAAATCTCTTCCACGAAGGTTCGCGATCTGTCGGCTGTTGGGCTCCGAAGTCTAGGGTTTCCATCTCAAAACCCTGCTCTCCGATTCGCCCTCGCTCCTTCCGGAGCTCAGATTGCCGACGGCGAGGAGGCGGCAGGAGTGATTCTCAGTCTTCTTCTAGGGTTTCTGGGTTCGATTGGCAGAGCAGGAGCTTGCAATGTCGACGGAGAGGAAGCGGAAGGTGAGCCTATTCGACGTCGTGGATGAGACATCCGTATCGGCAAAGCTTTCCAAGGTCAACGGTTCTTTTTCCTTCAAGCCGCCGGCGGTGCCCTCTGGGATCAACCGGTGGAACGGACGGCCCTACTCAACGAGATACTACGAGATATTGGAGAAGAGGAAGGCCCTACCTGTTTGGCAGCAGAAAGATGAGTTCCTGCAGGTGTTGAAGGCTAACCAGACTGTGATTTTGGTCGGAGAGACTGGCAGTGGTAAAACAACTCAGGTTCGTTACTTCACTGTTTGGCGATCCAGTTATATTCACGGATGATACTATGAAAAAAAATAGGCATATTCGAATCATCCTTTCAAAATATTATCCCCTTTTTTTCCTCAACGACAGGTTATTCGTTTATTTTATCTAGAATTTGTTACAATATTTTATTGTTGTTTAGAAATTTGTTCTCTTTATTAGTTATTAGAAGTAGCCACATAAATATTTAATCCTTAAGAAGTGATGAGTCAAGTAGTTGAGGAATATGATGCATGAATAAAATTGCCTTATTTGGCTGACGAAGAACAACTTTTCTTGATCAGGTTATACTATAACACACCTACTGGTCAAGTTTGGATGTAGCTACCAAATTGAATCCCACTCTTTTTGAAAAATGTTTTCCTTCATACTCTTTTGTAACCAATACCAATATTTAATTTGTGTCCCTCGAGACAAGTATGGAGACAACTCTCCATGCATAGCAGCAGCTAGTAAAAGTGCATTCTATTTTGGTTTCTGTGACTTAATCGGGAAATTTGGTGATTATTCTACATTCTCAACATTCTTTGGGTTTAGTTTTAATGTTAGTTGTTTTTGCAGTGATTTCTATTTGAGACGCATCTACTGCTATTTATTTTGTATTGTTTCTATTAATTTGGATTCGCTTACATGATGCACCATATTTTTGTCGTTGAACAGATTCCCCAATTTGTTTTGGAATATGAGGATGTAGGCAAGCGGTTAATGGTTGCTTGCACTCAACCTCGACGAGTTGCTGCAATGTCCGTTTCTCGTAGAGTTGCAGAGGAGATGGATGTAACAATAGGAGAAGAAGTCGGTTATAGCATTCGGTTTGAAGATTGCAGTAGTCACAAGACTACACTGAAGTAAGTTGATGGCTTCTGCTAGCTCTAGTGATACATGGTCTCTGTGATTTCAACTAGTTTGGTATTTTTTATTTCATTCATTATCTACTTCCTTGGCAATAAGCAATGCTATTAAGCCAATAAAATACGTGCAAAACTAAGGCAGTTCTGGCCTTGCTTTGGTAGTAAATGTGTTTTGATATGTTGATGCTTTCATACCTAGCATGATATGCTGGGAGATTGATGGTTTATAATTCTGCATCCATTCAATTTGTAGATATGCATGATATTTATCAGAGGTCAACACCTTCATCCCATCATTTTGTAATTCTAATGTGCACATACTGGTATTATTTGTATTGCCAGGTACTTAACAGATGGTATGCTTTTAAGAGAAGCAATGGCTGATCCACTATTGGAGAGATATAAGGTGATAGTTCTAGATGAGGCTCACGAGCGAACGTTGGCAACAGATGTGCTGTTTGGGCTTCTGAAAGAAGTATTGAAAAATAGATCGGATTTGAAGTTAGTGGTAATGAGTGCTACCCTCGAGGCTGAGAAGTTCCAGGGTTATTTTAATGGGGCACCTTTAATGAAGGTACCTGGCAGGTTGCATCCAGTGGAAATTTTTTACACACAGGATCCTGAAAGAGATTACTTGGAAGCTGCTATTCGCACTGTTGTACAGATACACATGTGTGAACCTCAGGGTGACATACTTGTTTTTCTTACTGGAGAGGAAGAAATAGAAGATGCATGTAGGAAAATAACAAAAGAGATTAATAATTTGGGTGACCAAGTTGGACCTGTGAAAGCGGTGCCTTTGTATTCCACCCTACCCCCTCTGATGCAGCAGAAGATATTTGAGCCTGCACCAGCACCGCTGGAGGAAGGTGGGCCACCTGGAAGGAAGATTGTGGTGTCAACAAACATTGCAGAAACATCATTGACTATTGATGGCATTGTTTATGTGATCGATCCTGGGTTCTCTAAACAAAAGGTGTATAACCCACGGATACGTGTAGAGTCTTTGCTTATCTCTCCAATATCAAAGGCTAGTGCACATCAAAGGGCAGGGCGTGCCGGTAGAACACAACCTGGGAAATGTTTCAGACTATACACTGAGAAAAGCTTCAAAGGTGACTTACAAGAACAAACATATCCAGAGATTCTCCGGTCTAATTTAGCAAATACAGTTCTTACCTTGAAGAAACTGGGAATTGATGATCTAGTGCATTTTGACTTTATGGATCCTCCTGCTCCTGAAACGTTGATGCGAGCACTCGAGGTCTTAAACTATCTTGGTGCTCTTGATGACGATGGAAATTTAACTAAGCTAGGTGAGATTATGAGCGAGTTTCCCTTAGACCCTCAGATGGCTAAGATGTTGGTTGTTAGTCCAGAGTTCAACTGCTCCAATGAAATTCTCTCAATATCTGCAATGCTCTCAGGTGAACAAATAAATATCTCTTTCTTTCTTTCTTTTTTTTTTTTTTGGCTGTTTAATATTTGTGTTCTTTGCCCCTCTTTTATGATTTAGATTTCTAGTGAGTATCATTTGGTGGTTTTATAGCCTCATTTTTTTTTTCACGTTTGGTTAAAAAAATCTCATACGAGTATGTTTTCATAGCATTGTTAGTCTGCAAGATGCAGAAGTCATTGCAAAATATCATAGTATATTATTTAGACTTATGGTAAAATATCATTTTGTAACTCAATTCAGTATCTCAAATATCCACATTTCTTTAGGGAAAAAATTATCATAAAGTGTCACGTCATAGCATTGGTCTGCAAGCGGCAATTGCCATTGTAATAAAATATCAAAGTAGCATTTTAGTTTGCAAACAATGCACATTTTGCCTTGTTGGTCTCCAAGCTTCAGTCGCCATTGCAAAATATCGTAGCAGCATTTTAGTTTGAAAACATTGCATGCTTCGCCTTAAGTTGTAGTGCGTGGTTAAAGTATCATCATAACTCATGTGAGATATGTAGAGTATGCCTATGATGGCTTATGATTCCTTGGACAAGACTGGTGCGCAATTGATCATGCTTTATGATCTAATGATCAATTTAGCATGGTTTCTTAACCAGTCTTTCAGGACAATCTAGATAGTTTCAATTTCTCAGATAGTTTCTTATGAAGCAGTTTCGTCTCGACTCCATGCATATGCTGACCTTCAGTGGGCCTCCTCTGTGATAACAAATTCTATTTCTAGTACCCAATTGCTTTCTCCGGCCTAGGGAGGCTCAGAAAGCTGCAGATGAAGCTAAAGCACGGTTTGGTCACATTGATGGAGATCACCTCACGCTTTTGAATGTATATCATGCGTACAAGCAAAACGGTGAGTTCATAATACACATCAGAACCAATTTCATCATATGCGATGTAGCAATCTTTTCTGAAATTGACTTACTTTGTGCAGGCGAGGATTCTTCATGGTGTTATGAGAATTTTATAAACCATAGGACTATGAAGGCTGCAGACAATGTGAGGCAGCAGCTTGTGCGCATCATGGCTAGGTTCAACATGAAGTTATGCAGCACAGACTTCAACAGCCGAGATTATTACATCAACATCCGAAAAGCGATGCTTGCAGGGTACTTCATGCAGGTAGCTCATCTAGAGAGGACTGGACATTATCTGACAGTCAAGGACAATCAGGTTCTTGTTTGTGCTTTCCTCGTATTCTCCTTTTTTTTTTGTTTTTCTAAATAATGAATTTCTTATTTATTGTGTTGTAATTCCAGGTTGTTCATCTTCATCCATCAACCTGCCTGGATCACTAAGCCTGAATGGGCCATATACAATGAGTATGTTTTGACCAGCAGGAACTTTATTCGCACAGTAACCGACATTAAGGGAGAGTGGTAAGTTCTTGGCATATGAAATTCTGTTAGATATTTATCAGTACAAGTCGTGTTGCCGTATTTATCAGCTACAAGTCGTGTTGAAATAAGAGTTAATATTTTCTTAGGATCTGACAGCAGTGTTCAACATATCTCTTGCACTTTTCTGTCTTCTGTGATCTAGCATTTTGTGCTGGAAACTATGTTCAATTTTGAAATATGTCTAAATTTCTGTTACTTTTTCTGTTTGTTTGATGTTCAGGTTGATTGACATAGCCCCACACTATTACGATCTTAGCAATTTCCCGTCGTGCGAGGCGAAACGAATGTTGGAGAGATTGTACAACAACCGGGAGAGGGACAAGGCTGATAGTAAAACTAGAAAGTAGAAACAAGCACACATTTCATTTCTTCATCCTGGCTTGATCCAACCATCAGGGTCGGTCAGTGAATGAGCCACTCTCGTACCTTTGAAGAATTGCTTGCGGCTTGGAAAAAGTTTTGCACTATTATTCCTCAATGTCTGCTCTAAGTTGGCCTTTTCTTGTCCTAGATTCTTTAAGTATTTAAAATGTTATAACTATTTGGATTTTCATGTAGAACATGTATTGTGCTTGTGGTCGGACGGACCCTACAATTCAAATATTCATGTTGAGATGTGCTCGTGTTGTTATCAACTGACAATTTTGATGCAAAATATCATCTATTGGAAAAAAAAAGAAAAAAAAAAAGGATGAAACTACGGTACAATGACTCGACTTTGAAATTTTCAAATAAAGGGGCCATATTGAGAATTTGCCCCTTCGTTTTCCATTCGCTACTGGTTAAACGGCGTCGGGTAGGAGAAGTTGATCATCCACCTCCTCGGTTTGCGCCTTTTTATTGCGCGAGAATGGTCTGGAAATCATCCTCCAAGTGCGGCTGACGGGGTCCTGTAAACTAGACATTTCATAGTGACCGAACCTCCAGTCCCTTTGGATGTAAGGTCGCTGAGTAGGTTCATCTAGACCTCCTGTGCGATCCATCCATTTTTAAATCAGCAGACTAAGTCAAACTGTATGAAAAAAAAAACAAAAATTACCTGCGTACATAAGTCCATGCCTGTCAACAGCACGGTAGAATGGTCGTGTTCTCTTTTCTTTGGCAGCGAGCTGGAGTTCCCTCCACACGCGCATTCTGTCCGCCTTTGTTACCTGCCTGGTTTCCGCCACCTGCATTTGATGCTTCCTATTTGCATTAAACATAATTCTTAAATAAAATTCTAAAAATTCTACAGTTACCTTTTTAAACAAGTAATACGAGGGACGGGGAATGCGTGCAAGGTTATTGGCACGATCAACTGCGACGAGCCCAAATTTAGGGCCATACCCATCAGCCCATTCCCAGTTATCTGAAGTCGTCCAGAACAGATAACCAAGCACCCGAACACCCTGCAGAAGCGCATTTAAATCCTCGAAAACACACAACACACACACACACACACACACACAAAAGAAGAATTTGTTCACTAACGGTAAGCATGGCTGCATATACGGCTAGCAAATGCTCCAGTAAATATGGCTGCCGAATCAAATCGGTCTCATCTGAAACTCCATTTTCAGTGACAATGAATGGCAGATTTAAGTGCCTGTATCTCTCATGGAACTTGAGGAGGATTCGGAATAAGCCATCAGGGTAGATACCCCGCCCGGATTCACTGTATTCGTCGTCGTCCACCAGCTTCAGACCAGGTCCCGAAATTACTTCCTGGTAAAATTGAAAAGCATTGAATTGTGATCTGTTTGCAGTATATATATGATGATTTATGAGGGTGCAAACCTGTCCGTAGTAGTTGATCCCTATGAAATCCAGCCGATCACAAATGTCATCCACGAAGCGAAAGACCGAGAGAGAATTAGCCAGTCTGACAGCAGCAACATCAAAGAGGCCATATGGTCGAGTAAAAGAGACATGGTGAGCAATGCCAACAGTTGGTTTGATAAGGTTCCTGCAAATCATGCATGCCACGAATCAACAAGTCGCGTGACAAAGTTATAGTTTGAAGTGTAATATAATATGCTGAGGTTATGAAACTAATGGAGTATATAAAAGTAAATGTAGCTTACCTTATATAAAACATTGTTCCATGGATACAATCATAGGCCTTTTCATGAGCAACAGACATCCAATGCATGGCTTTCTTGAAAACACCAGTAGGCAAAGTAGATGTAGCTACTTCAATCATGTCAGGATTTCCACCAGGCCAGACACCAGCACAGTAGGTTAATATTACAAAGATGTGAGGTTCATTAAATGTAACCCAGTAGTCCACCAAATCAGCTACGTGATCAACAACGATCCTGGTTGCCAAAAGTTAGGAAGAGTTTAGAATCTCATGGAACAACAGTTACATTCAACAAAAAGTTCACCAATGGATAACGAAATGAAGTATTGGAGAAAGAAGTATGATTTTGACATTTCAACAAGATATTCAGTGGGAAATTCAGGTGAAGAATACTCGTGAGACTTATAAAGTTGTTAGAGTTTACGAAGGATCACTTGGTAAATAGCAAGAAGTAGTCAACAGTTTTCTCCAATTTCCATCCTCCATATTCTCCTGCCCAAGGAGGAAGTGAGTGATGAAACAAAGTGAGCATAACCTTCATTCCATAAGAGCGAACTTTTCCAATGATCCATCGGTAGCGCTCCAATGCAGCGAAATTAACCTACACAAGAGCCTCTTCATTAAATCTTTTAGCTGAAAACTGAAGGATAATTTCAAAAGAAAAACTAATTTTCATAAGAATTTTTTTCTCTCAAAGATTACCCTTATAATTACAAAAGGAATCACTAAGTAATGATTGGATAATAAAGTGAATTGAAAATACAATACTTGGATAACTCAGACCTTCACACAAACTTTTAGAAGTATCAATTCTGATGACCTTCGCATGGAAAGCTAATCAACAATACAAGAAAAAAAGAAGTATCCCACAACTTACTGAATCACTAATTCCTTGTCTTGGTTCTCTAGGCATTATTCTTGCCCAATCAATTCCCATCCGGAAAACAGTGATTCCAGTATCTTTGGCAAGCTTCAACTCAATGTCAGGATCAGACCAAAATCGCAACCTCTCTTTCCTAAGACCAGAATAAATTGTTTAGCTAAATAAAACTAAATAAACCCAATTAATATAGCTTATCAACAAAGAAAAAAGATACAATAAGAGATTTGGATAAATTTATGAAATAGTTTGATCTAGGGTCAAAGGATCAGAGTGCACTGCTTTAATTTAATAGGTCTACTGCAAATAAATCAGAAATAGTTTTAAATAAATCTGTCAATGCTGCAAGTTGACACATATATTTTCAAGTTTCCACTGATTGCAGCCTATATTTACAATCTATCACTTCTTCTAGCAGTCTTGGTGCAATAGACACATGAAACATAACAGTGAAAATTGTGAAATAAAAGGAGTCAGGACCAAACTCAATTACTTCATTAGTACTTGGTGGGAAACTGATGAAATGACCAGTAATCCTAAATATTAAGCTTTTAGAGAAGGAACTGATCTGTCTCTATATTTAAACAAAATAGTTTGACTAAATTTTCTAATTTGAGTTCTATACTAGATAAACTGAGTTGTACTACTGGTGTTAGTTTCTTCAGTGTCAAGTTATCAGTTTTCCCCCTTTTTTGTTTGCATCACTTGGTTTATCCTTCTCAAGAGATTGAAATATGTTAAATGGAAAATTTGACTTGCAACATGCTAGTATACATTTTGTTTTTATTGTATTAATAAATGATCTCAAAGGATGCTATGGTCTGTTAAATGGAACAATTTGATATATAAGAATAAGAACTATTGTATTAGTAAATATTTGTGTTATACAACTAAGTAAAGACACAGACACGAGGCAAGTATACATACGGGTGAGGCACATTATGCCAAGAAGCAACAGCTAAAGAGCCTTGCAGAGAAGCCCTATCACCAGTAGCAGAAGCAAGTGAGGAATCCACTGGCTGCTGCTCAATATGTGTTGCAGTAGAAGATGATTGCTCCTCTGCAAATTGAAGCCAAGCGTCATTGAGATTGTCCTCAACATGTGCTGGTGCTGTAGCCAACCCAAAGAAGAACTGCCCTGTTTCCACCGAAGAAGTAATCAGTTAGCAAGCGCATAATTGAGGGGGCAACTAGAAAATAAAGAGCAACATCATTTCTAATATTTTTGCACTTGATTCAGTTTGTTATCCTTCAGGGCTCTTTCAGTTGTTTTTTAAGAAGAAAAGGAGGAAGAAAGCCTGTCAATGTTATTAGAAAAAATGGACGTTTACATATTTGATATTAGTTGTATTATAAATAAAGGACTAATAAGTTTATTAAAGAATGACTAAATTAATCATTTATGAAGTTGCATTGTAAAGCCTGTGTCAATAACATAGCTGCAGTCTAAAATTCAAAAAATTAAATTATTTCACAGTACATACCCTATCATTAAGTTACCTTATATTGAATTCAGCCCATAAATCCTTTCAACTGCTGTATTTGAAGTAATAATGTTTCTAATATCTCTACCTTCTTCACTCTTAAATTTCCAAACAATCATATTGTAGAACATATTATCATTAGTTCACACACACAAATCTTCAAAAAGTGCTGATAAAAAACCTGCAATCTTGGGGCTGTAAAGATAACAATGGATGATTCCTGATTTCCTGAATCTAATCCTTCAAAAAATTAAAGGTTCTAAAAGATTAATAATCTGCCTGATTGCGGCTAGTCCAACACTGAACAGCAATCAACTAACAAAAGTAGAAAGAAATTGGAGGATCAAAAGGATCTTGAAGTTTGACTTTGTGACAGCTAACTTTTCCTCCCCAAAAGTGAACAAAATGAACTCCAGATACAGATGCTTCTACAGCCCAGATATCTCAAAAAGGTGTTCAAGTCAGTTGGCCAGTTTCTTGAACCAACTGCAGATAATCCGGTAAAAATAGATAAATTGGCTATTTGGCTGCATCTTGTTACAGCCTTCACTTACATGTACATAAGATTTCTTAGTTTTGGAAACCCTTGAATGCGACCTTACAAATCCTTTTCGCCATATCCAGAACTCTCCGAGGAGGATTAGTGTTTCCGCTTAACATTCCACCAAAAATCTTGAAGCTGCTTCAACACATTCCGGACGGATTCCTCGGTAGATGTACGGAGATCAAGTATTACAGATTAACCCAAGAGCGATCGATTCGATCAATAAAGAAACAATCACAGAGAAACTCAAGCAGTGAATAGGGGATTTAAGAACCCAAGAGCACATTCCGAGAGATCTTGAACTAGAGAGCTACGATTAGGGTCAGGGTTCGAAGTGGTTACCTTCCGGGGGGAGGACGCTGAAGTCAGCGAGGACATCGGCGGACTCGTCGATCGGGGAGCGAAAGGGGCGGAGGTTCTTCGACCGGTAGCGAGAGTAGGATAAGGCGTTGGTGGCGACGAAGGCCACCACCAGGAATCCGGCGATCCTGGTGACCGACACGACGAGCATCACGAGAACCATTTCCTTCGCGAAGGAGCGGGAAGGAAGCGACAAGGGAGGTGGAGTGGAATGCAGTTACAATGCCGGGACTGGATATAAATACTGAAGTGAAAAAAAGTCGGTGAGCGAAAGATGGGGTTGGGATTTTGTTGACCGTCGGATCATCTCATCTTTTCCATCCGACGGTGGAAGTCGTAGCAAGGACAATAAAAATAGAATAGGTAGCCGAGATGGACCCACAGTGAGTGTCCCAGTGTGCACGTGGCGACTCGTAAATGGACACAGCAGCTGGGACCCAGCTTGAATCCTGCGTATCGTGCTGAATGAAATGAAGCGGGATTAATTTGAGAGGTTGCCATGTAAGCCGTGCGGCTTTGTGCTACTGCTCCTGTGGATTTCAGGTGAACTCTCAATAGACACCAAGAAAAATTTATCTATTTCTAAATTTATTTATTTATATAATAAAAAATATTATTATTATTACCCACGTGTACTTAAAAAATTTATAAAATATTCTCAAACTTAATTGACGGTTGAAAAGTTACATCTTATTAAAAAAATATAACAACAATAATAATCAAAATTTATGTCATCGTATATTATATCATAATTTATATTTAAATAAATTTTATTTTATTTTATTATTACTAATTAAAATTTTTTATTCTTTCTCTCTTCACTATCTTAAACATGTTTCCTAAATTACACCTATTTTAACATTCAGCTTTACAATTAATATTTTCTATTTATGTACTTAAATAATTTAATTTAATTTCAATTTTATATAATAAGGGATCTAATCATTTTATAAAATTTTTATTTAAGTTTTATCTCAAGGAAAACACATTCAATGCCACGACCAACAGTCATTGCGAGTCGATGGCTCTGGATTAGGATGCTTCATGTAGAATAGGTTCGTGTGGTTTGTGGTCGACCACTGCGCCATGTTATATTTTCATTTATTTTTTTATTTAAAAAAAGAAAAAAAAAATCCACGAGAAGAAGGGAAAGAAGAGGGCGACCACCGAACCTCTGGATTAGGTGCTTCATGTAGAATAGCGATCGCCATGCAAAACAAGTAACCTTGCGCCGCGTGCCATCAAAATTTCCTTTTGTTTCTATCATTTTGCAACCTTATTATTATTATTATTTATTATTATACTTTTAAAAATAACGTAGTAAACGTGTTATATCTGCTTTATGTTATTAAAAATATTTCAACAATTAATTATCATTTTTAAAAAAAAATACTATCTTTCGATAATTTTACATATTGTGGAGCATAATCACATGCATGGATACCAATTGCTGTGACAGGTTATGATTCAGATAATTAAGACTTTAAATTTTCAATTAAATATATATAAAAGTATTTCTAAAAACAAAATGCACTATAAATATGCTCAGAAACTGACCTCAAGAAAAATATCAAAAAGAAGTTAAACACAAATTAGATGTAAAGAGTGCTAACCTTTAGTTTGCACTCCCTGTAACAAGCACTTCTGGTACTGCTGATGGAAAAGGCAAGAACTTGAAGAATCTCAGTGACACTGAAGTTAGGTTTTGTAAAGTTCTGATGCCAGAACATATGATCAAACAGCATAATTATCGCGGCAATGCTTTGCGGATTACAGTAATATATTGTATCCACAGATGACTGAAAGTGATAAGAAGTGTAACGTTGCATATAGAACACTGAATTCATCCTGGAATGCCCCCAATCACTAAGCTCACTGCAGTGAAGAGAAGGTAAATCCCCACAAGCCAAAACCCCCAGAACTTTGGTACCCGAAACCTGAACCATGTCACCACTAGAAGGGATCCCATCAAGCTCAGAAGAAGGAACACAAAGGCGGTCACGATGCTCACGTGGAAGCGGAGCTCGTAAGCTCCCGGATACACACTTGCTGTCTGAATCACCATTGCAGTGCCCAACCCAACCAGCATGTTGAACATGGGACCGGCAAAGCAGCCAGCCAGTGCCATTGCTGGCTGACCAGCCTTGGCGAGGGCCACATCGGCAACAAGGTCACCGACCGAGTTTCCCCATGCCAATACCGTCAACCCGAGAATTGCAGGTGGCAATTTCATTATGATTCCTATGGTTTCCAAACAGTTCAGTAGTTCCCCTGCTGTGGTTGATATCCAAAACACGCTCATCATGAAGGCAACCAAGGTCCCAGGAAGCCATTCTGTTTCGGTAGGCTCCCTCTCGAAAATGAAGTGAACTAGAGCTAGACAAAAGCTCACAAGGAGGACAACAAACCATACTGGGAATTGCATTTGAGGGATGAAGAATACTATTTGTTTGTCCAAAGCAATGAAGGAATCCAAGGAGTATAGAAGAATGAGGGGGCACAAGCCTATGTTAGCTGAAATGTAAAATCTGCTCCACCTGGAAGGTGATGGGATTGTGAGCTTCAGAATAGTCGATACTGGAACTTCCCATATTTGCATTGCCTGTCTAATAACACATTTGAGCAATTTAGAAGCATGATAGATTGGATTTATACCAAAACTAGTTGCAGAATGAAAGAAGCACGGGAAATTAAGATGTCATCTGCTCATACTTGAAAAGTGTATGATAACTTGTGCAATTGCATAAAATTTCAAAAGATAGCAATCATTAAGATCTTGACAAAAAAAAAAAACAGTTTAGTTAGTACCTGCAAAAACCAGAGAGCATATCAAAGTACCTATGAATTTCTATTTGGATCCATCTACCTTCTATTCAGTTGAAATGTCTCAAGTCCTACTGCCTACTAACAATGGTTTAACTATACACCAATTAAACAAGTGAAGAGGGGCTCTTGCACATTGCGAATAAGTGGAGAATCTCATTATTTTATAAATTGAAAAGAAATCTCTATCCTTTGAGGCATGTTTTGAGAAAGGGAAGGAGCAAGGTCAAAGTGCAAAGACTGAACTGAACAGTTCGTTCATCTTTAGTCTGAATGCAACTATCTGTTATTCAAGATTGAAGTAGGGATGGTATTTATTCAAGAAGTTTTATGACCTGGTAGTTAAAGTCACATATTGAGATTTTCTGCTAATTAGGAATATCTATAAGAATAGATGGATAAACAACTATTTCCTAGGCTTAAGCATTTTACATCAATGATTGGATCTGCTAAGTTAATGGGATGATTCTCTGATATTGAAGGGTCGTGACAATTGATTTAATAGCATATTGAGGACTTAAACCTAATATATTATGGCTTCCAACTTTTGGATTGGAGCAATAAGACCACTTCAACTTCAGCAACACTATTAAAGACCTTAAAACCTAATAGATATTTGGAGTTGATGAGGAAGATTTAAATACACACTTGAATGAAATCCATCATGTCATCCTTGTTTGTGTTATTGGAACAAACATAAACCTGTAGACTACAAATGACTATCTTTGCCATTGTTTATTTTCACCTCTCTTTTAAACTAGATCCAGCTTGAACCTATACCTTTGAATCTTAATCTTATCCCTACTGAGTCAAGCTCAGATGTTAGATAAACACTAATAGAATTACCAATTAACATGATTTTTACAGCTAAACAGAAAGCCAGTACACTTTGAACAGTTGCTTAATACATAATTCCAAGATACCTAAATCACTTATTTCTGCAGGTTCTGGGAGATAAAGCCACTTAAGCTCCATATGCAAGCAGAAAGAAAAATCAAACAGTATTTAATAGCACAAGCCATCTGGAACTACCACCATGAAAAGGAAAGGGATACTATGTATGTTAAAAAAATATTAATTAGCACAGAAAAACGAAATGATATTGATTTAACTAGATCATCCCTCAAATTAAGATCAAATTATGGACCAAAAAATGCATGGCAATCATCATTGGCACTCAACAAACTCTATATGAACCACAGAGCTTTTGTCAGAAAGAAAAAGAGGCAACCATATTGCTTTCTACCACCTAGAAGAAACACTTTACTATAACATAATAAGCCATCTAAAAGAGGAAAAATAGACAGTCGCTGATCTAGAAACCAAAGAGATAGACAAACAAAAGAACTATGGAAGTCATAGTTAGTGCCATATTGATTATTTGGTGGCCTTCCTCTTCCTTTTTAAAACAATTTTAACAATCACTTGAAGGAGATGCATCCAAAATACTAGCTTCTTGGAGTCAATAAGAAATATCATTTGGACATCAATAAAGGATCCTCTGTCCTCAAAAAACTAGATTGCAATCATAGAAGGTTAACTCATTGTAAAAAAAAAAACGCCTCCAAGAATATAATCACTGTTGAAAAGCACCTAAAATCTCAGCAAGGTCAAGCATGTAGATTACTCGGTAAGACAGAGAAACAATACGTGATTTAAAAAAGACATCACGTGCCTTTTCTTTTCTCAATAAATATTGTCACAAACGAACCAGCAAATGCATGATACCACTTGAATAGGCTTACGTCAAACAATAGTTTTGTTATCAACTGAACTTGAAGTTGAAAACACTAAGTTGGAGACCAGTATTGCAGTTAAATAAGATTAACCTATCAATAGAGGAAAACCAAAAACAGTAAATTATTTTGTCCTATAACAATCCCCTTTAATGTCTTCACAATGTGATCGTCACCATGCTGAAAATTCTACAGCTATGCCATGCCGGTCTATGTCACTAAGAATTGTGTTGATGCAAGCGTGTGGACATAGAGATATTGATTATAAATCGAAGTTTGCAAACTTTAGCAACCGAATTCCAGCGAAAAGTCGTACCTTTCCAAGCACCCGACGAGGACTCCACCCAAATTCTATCTCCTCGATGTTTACCGTTGCCTGTCCTAACTCCATGTCTGTTGTATCCAAATATAAGTCCTTCCTCTTCCTAGTCTCAACCTCTTCGCCTTGCGCTGCCGGATCAGTCTTCCGTTCCACCTCCTTCTCCTTACTTTCGTCGGCCCCCAGGTCCATCCAGAAAACGAACCCGACGAAGAAGAGATAGAAGAGGATGAATCCGACGGCCTGCCAGAGGAATATCTCGGCGCTTAAGTAGACATAGAAAAGCGCCGAGGCGGCGACGATGTAGAAAAAGACATCGCGCACGAAGGGGCCCGGGTCGAGCGGGAACGGCGCAGCGAGGATAGCCACAGCCCCGACGACGAACGAGGAGACGAAGGCGCCGGCGGAGAGGATGGCGGCGAGGCCGATGCGGGGGTGGCCACCGCGGAGTGCAGCGACGGAGGCGAAGAGATCAGGGGAACCGTTACCGAGGGCAAGGAGAGTCACGGCGGCCATGCTGGGGGAGAGGCGGAGGTGAGCGGCGAGGCGGGTGACGACAGGGGTGAAGTGGTCTCTGGCGGCAGAGACAAGGAAATAAAAGTGGAAGAGGAGGATTAGGATTAGGGCGGGGAGGGAGAGTAGGCGGCGTCCGGAAAGGAGGCAGAAGTGTAGGGCGGCGTAGTTGATGAGGCCTCCACCGCCCTCGCCGCCGCTGCATCGAGCGAGGGAGAAGTCGCACCGTCGTTCCGAGGGAACTTCGAGCACCGAAGAACAAGAAAACGACGGCGACGAGGAGGAGGGCGGAGATTGGAGGCGGCGGCGAGAAGGCGAAGAGGGTTTGGATTTGGATCTGTGGACGGAGGAGGAGGAAGGAGGGAAGAGGAGAAGGGAGAGAGGATAGGAGACGAGAAGAACGGCAATGGCGATCAGCTTCAAGAAGAAGAAGAGGACGACGCCATTGGAGATGGTGTGATGCCGCCATCACCACGGTCACGGTGGAGAGAGTAGCGAATGTGATGCGCGATCGATGGACATGGCCACCGTGATTTCCTCGTTCCGGACAGCGAACATCACATCACTGGTTCAGCGTTCCTCCCGCACCGGGCCCACGCGGTTCGACCAGTAAAAGCCATTAACGAGGAGGGTTCCTCCTGTGCGCTGACTCGACCGGATCAGGAATTCATCAGCTGGCGGTGCGTCCGGCAGCGTAGCATTTGCCTATTTTGTAAAGTTAATAATATTGGTGACGTCATAATTCAAATTGTCTCATTGAAAAAACAATACCGAGTTAAATTAAAAGTAATCGAAATGAGCATCAGGATTCTTCTTTCACCATAAACATAAGCATAGTTCACAATTTCACCATTATGATTCACAAGTCTCATGCATGTATGTGCCAACTAATACAATACAAAAATACTGAATTTGTTCTGTATCAGAGTTTCTTATTCAAGCATGTTCTTCAGTGATCATGCTGCAATCCATTTCGCTGGTGTTGCTGTTGTTCGGCTCACTTTCACTCACACTTCCAGCATCATCTGCATTCCAAGATGCCGCCTTTGTGGCTTCAACTTCCTCGACCAACGAGTTCTTCCCTTCATCAAACTTCTCAGATGTAGTTCCACTCTCACATTGCATGTCTTTTACTGTAATCCATGGAAACTCCAATGGCTTTTCTGGCAAGTGATCAAAGAATGAATTTAGGACAGTGAACCGGAGTATTTGCAGGAGCCTGCAATTATCTCTTTTGATATCCGTGCTCAAAAGCTTCCGCAGAAGAGTTTGATCCCTTCTCTTCACAAATGGAACGGAAGTATCAGATGAGTCATTCCGGAACTTTGGCCTTTTTGTTTTCCACCTATCTTGACTATGCCTGCCCCTCTTGTGGTTGTGTTTATTTGGAAAATGGTCAAGTGTATGGCATGCTCCCAAGTCATTCCCCTCTCGCAAAGGTTGCTTCTCTGGATTAGATAGATAGCCGGGAGGTATCTCGGCAACTTCGACACCCAATTCTGCCTGTTTGGCTAGAACCTCCTTTAGTTGCTGCACGGTAGACAATAATAGATGGATGGCATTATAAGAATCCAAAAGGAGAAGCGCAACAACCATGTAAATATGAAATGACCAACAATTTTTAAGCACTTTTCATCACTTCAGCAACAAAAAAGTTAAGAAGAAAATTTATAGGAAGAGTATATATAAGCTCATTGGAATATAATTTCTTACTTCACGGCGTAATTTGACATCAGCATCGGCGCCTTCATTACCAGATTGAGCTAATTTCTGTAAATCAAACTTCTGTAAACATATATATCTTTATTTAGAGAACTAATAATCTAAGAGACAGACACACCTTCTCCACATTGGCTTTGGAGGGATAATTCTTTTTCCGAGCTTCTATCCATTGATGGATTTCAGTTTCACTGTAGCTTAGAGGAAGGCGCCTTCAAAACAGCAATAAGAATCATTCAGGAAGAAGAAAAAAAAAAGAGTACATCAGGATGCAACAAAACATCTAGAAGAAAGGGATCTGTCCACGTGGATCTTGTGGATAAATAACTCAAACTGTGGTTGACCTAATTAATATCTTTCATAGAGATACAATATGTGTAAATATACTGATACGTGATACACACGATGCCTTTGAAACATGTTTGTAAGGTTCCTATACAGCCAACTCAGCAATTAGAAACTTTCTTTTATTGTGTCCTCCATGTAGCTTCATTGTACATGAATTAGCATCTTTTTTGGAGAAAAGAATGAAGGCAATAGCCTATTAAATCTAAATTAGTGTCCTCAATCAGCTTTACTATTTGATTGAGCTAACAGATGCAAATTTGTTTGAATTTTTTGCCAGAATAGATACCTTCTGTTTTCTGCCAAAAATGGTTTAGTAAACTCAGAAACTTGAGGTTCTCCTTCTCTCCAGTTCTTCTGCCCTGTTTAACAAAGGCAATAATAAATAAATAACTTTATCAGCCAACAGTTATCCCTGTTTGCAGAAACAAATCTTCAGCAATAAAAGATTCATGGCCATGAAATTGGATTATTGGCCAAGCATAAACATTGTATTCTACGAACAGAGAGAAATAAAATAACATTACATAAGATAACAATCAAAGAATGCCCTTAAAGAGATAGTTAGGAAATCTTGGATATGAAAGAGATCAAAATTTTGGTGGTGCTGAATGTATAAAGAAGCATGATAATATACCTAAACTATAACTAGGTTACATTTACAAATGTGTCTTTAATATCTTGGATACAAAGTTTTGAAATAGAATATCTTATTGCTAAAGGCACAACCTCTTCCACCTGCTCCATTAGATCTCCTCATGTTACTCTTCACACCATTGAAATTCTGGAAATGTGGTTTTTGGAATCTGTCAAATGGAATTGGTTGTCAACCAGTAAAGACCTCTAAAGACAATAAAATTAAGAGATAAGTATACCTTCTTTGCTCTGTTTTCCCTCGTCCTCGAAAATTTCTAGGAGAATTTCTAGGGCTGTTATCATTTCCACCAACTCCAGAGGCCTAAAATGATAATTAAGCCAGAGAACAAGAATCTTATGTACATATATAGTTGTTATTTCCAATGTTTAGAATGTCAAAGGAAAGAAGGCACAGCTGAAAACATTACCATTACAAATCAGAAAGGATGTACACAATCAAGAAAAAAGAACATCATTGAGATTTACTGTTTCAAAATCAACAAGGACCTTGAAAGTGTTACTGATAAAAGTAGAGGTAATTTTGCTAAAGAAATAAGCATGTGCCATTCATGATGACATTAGTGCAAATACCTAATAGGCTAATAAACCAAAGGGTCGACTGTATCATACTTGCCAACCAACATGATTATTCTAGCTAAATATTTTACCGTGAGAGTCAGATAATTGTCAAATTATAATGGCTCTAAATTTGTACAAGAGTCCATTTGCTTATTAAGGTGAGGGCAAACCAATAAGATCAAATTGGTCAGTCAAAAAGGGCATAATAAAGCATAGCAGTCATAATAGTCCTCTATTCATATCTCAACTCCAACCTTTGGGCAGCACCATGGTTAGGGCATATTCAGGAAGTTAGGCACTTTCATGTTCTAGAGGGAAAAGGTACCTTGGTTTTAAAGTTCTAAGACAAGCTACATATTCTACTTATTTATACACAGAAACATGAATACACGTGTACTTGGAGTGTCGACAAAAATTTATCCTTTTTGTCATCGATAAATTACCACCAAACCACCATTATCGATAGTTCCTTATCAATAGTTATAATTGACTATTGCAACTCAACAAAAAATGTGATACTCAAAATCAAATTGTTACTCTGCTACCTGGTTTCATAAGCTCATAATGACACCATAAATTTCACAAATAAACTTGACGAATTTCATTGCACATTGTTTGTGAAACCTATACCGAAGCCACGTATGTAGAGGCAAAAGCTTATGCAGTGAGGAAACGTATAGCGGTTTAATTTATGGTTGCTCAAAAATTTTGCATGTATCCTAAGCTTATACAATGAGAAATCAGTCCGTTAAAAGGTCGCACAAGTATTATGCATGTTGAATTCCAACTTGATCGACACTGAGAATTTAGTTTGGTGTCATGGCAGATATCTTTACACAGGCTTTTAAAAATCTACACGTGGTCAAATCACTACATAGTGCCTCTTAAGGCTATTAGAAGACAATGACAAGCAATCTACGAATACCAAAGTCTAAAGCTTCATGTAAAAGGATGGTTTATAAAAAAAAATCATAATTTCAACAACAAATAATCTCAGGTATCTCGCATAATATGTGATAAATGAAACAACGGAGGGATCAGTGAGTTGCTACCTGAGGTCGAAAATATCCTGGTTGCTTATGCTTCATAGAATGATGGTTTTTCATAGGACTGCGTGACATTGGTTGATGCAACTTCTTTGATGCCAAATATCCATGCCTATCATGACTGAATGAATTTTTAGTCCCTTCTGTAGGTAATGCAGATTTACTGAAGCTTGTATTCTTATTTCCAATAGAGGGTGCCGAGCAATTCCCAACAATTTCAGGGTGGTTAGAGCCTAAACACGGTTGTGAAGGGGAAGTAAGAACACCAATTTGATTCCCATGAGTCATCATAGTCGGCAAACACATTTGGCCATTAGGCAAGCCGCCAACAAAATTGAAGTTTTGAGGAAGATTATTTGCTAAAAGAGACCCAAGAATATTCATATTCAAACCCTGCAACTGTCCTTGGAACTGCTGAACATTCTGCGGCATGCCGCAAGACTGCCCAAGCAACTGCAAACCCAGAAGCTGCTGGGTCAGATTTTGCGGCGCGCCACCAAATGGAGCACTCTGATGGGGAAAAACCCCAGCTTGATTATTCTGCATCATAGGAAGCACATTGGGGCAGCCCAGGATAGAAGAGGGAGCCATCGGGATGGGCGGCAGACCGGCGGGGGCATTGCTCGCACTGAAACCGCTCAAATTCGAGTTGGGGACGCCAAAATTAACCCCAGGAGGGATCGGGAACTGGGACTGGTTGAACATGGCCGCCTGCTTGCATAGAAGAAGAAACTAAGAATATCGAAAAGAGAAAAACAAGAAGAGAGAAAAACGGAATCACCTGTTGGAGAGAAGGATCGCCTCGAGTAGCTTGCCCTTGAGCTTGGATTTGGTTGGAGAGCGGAGAGAAGAAGGGAAGCATCGCTCGTCGCCGATGGCTGAGGCTTCGGTAGGGTTTTAGAGCCGGACGCGAACTGCGCGTTATGCGAGAAAATCAACAACGAAATGACACTTTTACCCTTTATATTTCAAGAATTTAAAAACCAATATTTTATTTTATTTTATTTTTAAAATAATAATAATAACAATTTTGCGTTGTCAATTAGTGGCTCACTTATTAAAGTCATAATTATTTTTAGATCACGAATTTTAAGGGGATCCAACCATTTAAACCCTAATTTAGGAAACACATTCTGCTAATTGCCTATAAATTAGCTTCGACTTCATGTTTCAAAGCAGAGCACCAAGCCCTCCTCGCCTTGTCACCTTCCATCCCATCCCACCCATTTTCAAATAAAATAAAAAACAAGGGCGGAGGTGCAAAATGGCAGGAGGTGCAATCCTCAGCGCAGGCAGCAAAAAGCAACACGAAGGGAAGATGACTAGCTTCGTGCTATTGGCGTGCATCATGGCTTCCTCCGGCGGCCTCATCTTCGGTTACGATATCGGGATATCTGGTAGATCATGAACTTGAATTCTTTGAATATAATGATTTCTGTTTTATATATGCTCGTAATCATGATCAGGCGGCGTCACGTCCATGGATTCGTTCCTTGAAAGCTTCTTCCCGTCGGTTTACGCGCAGCAGCAAGCGAACTCGAGCGCCAATCAGTACTGCAAGTTCGACAGCGAGTTGTTGACTCTCTTCACGTCGTCGCTCTACGTCGCCGCCCTCCTCTCATCCTTCGCCGCGTCGACGGTGACGAGGGTCTGCGGGAGGAAACTGTCCATGCTCATCGGAGGGTTGACGTTCCTGGCGGGCTCCGCCATCAACGGTGCCGCCGTCAATGTCTTCATGCTCATTCTCGGCCGCGTCCTGCTCGGCGTCGGAATCGGGTTCGCCAACCAGTCCGTGCCGGTGTACCTCTCCGAGATGGCCCCGGCCAAGCTGAGGGGCACGCTCAACATCGGCTTCCAGCTGATGATCACCATCGGCATCTTCGCCGCGAACCTCATCAACTACGGGACGGCGTCGATCAAGGGCGGGTGGGGGTGGCGCGTCAGCCTCGCCCTGGCGGCGGTCCCGGCCATCATCATGAGCGTCGGCGCGTTCGTCCTGCCGGACACGCCCAACTCGCTCATCGAGCGCGGCTTCGAGGAGGAGGCCAAGAAAATGCTCCAGAAAATCCGCGGCACCGACAACATCCAAGAAGAGTACGACGATCTGGTCGCCGCCAGCGAAGAGGCGAAGACCGTCACGAGCCCATGGTCCAACATCCTTAAGAGCAAGTACAGGCCCCAGCTCACCATGGCCATCCTCATCCCCTTCTTCCAGCAACTCACCGGCATCAACGTCATCATGTTCTACGCGCCGGTGCTCTTCAAGACCATCGGCTTCGGAAGCGAAGCTTCCCTGGCGTCGGCGGTCATCACCGGCCTCGTCAACGTGTTCGCCACATTCGTGTCGATCGCCACCGTCGACAAGCTTGGACGCCGAGTACTCTTCCTGCAAGGAGGAGCGCAGATGTTCATATCTCAGGTGGTGGTGGGCACGCTGATCGCGCTCAAATTCGGAACCTCCGGCGAGGCGACGGAGCTGTCCAAGGGCTACGCCAGCATCATCGTGCTGTTCATCTGCGTCTACGTCGCCGCCTTCGCGTGGTCGTGGGGCCCTCTCGGGTGGCTGGTGCCTAGCGAGATCTTCCCGCTGGAGATCCGGTCGGCCGGGCAGAGCATCACGGTGTCCGTCAACATGTTCTTCACCTTCATCATCGCGCAGGTCTTCCTCTTGGCGCTCTGCCACATGAAGTTCGGGCTCTTCTACTTCTTCGGCGGCTGGGTGGCCATCATGACGGCGTTCATCTACTTCTTCCTGCCTGAAACCAAGAACGTGCCCATCGAGGAGATCATTCTGGTCTGGAAGCAGCACTGGTTCTGGGGCAAGTTCATCGCCGACGAAGACATTCACGTCGGCGAGCATGCCTTCAAGAACACAAGCGTATGAACAACGATGCCATGAGCTTTAGTGAGCATTCATTGAAAGTGAGATTGAGTTGCATGTGTTGCTATCTGTCTGTACATTTCGCAACGATTTCTTGGTGCCAATTCAAAAAGCTAATGTTGGTTTACTTCTTCTCTTTTATGAGGTAAAGATTGAGCCTCATTAGTTCTAAAATTATAATACAACAACAAGTCAACAACCACAACAAATAAGTTCATTTGTTGAGGAACAGCATATTTACACACATAGTAACCAATTTCATATCAGAATTAGGAGCACAAAGCTATGAGAAGCAAACTTAACTCAGAATTGGGGTTTTGAAGAATCGGCATGGAATGCGATGCGGCCGCAGCAGCACGCGACCACACCTGAAACGTTCGAGCCGATGTTAGACACGAATGCAACACATACATGTATGACAGATTCACAATTTCAACAATAGTACTGTTTCAAAAGTGCAACAAAATTTGGGGTCTTTCCAAACACAGAGATGGCCATGTATTATCTCCAACTTGGAGTGTAGATATAACAAAGCCACATTAAGTCTGAGTTCAGCATTTTCCTATAAAACTACAAACCCACAACAATGTTATTTTAATCAATTTTTATCAAATACAATTTGCAATGGATATTATATCATGGCAAATAAGTGTAATGGTACTCAAAATCTTCAAATAACATAAGTTATGACAAACAGATTTGAAAAAAAATCAATTTTCACCCTCGCGTCTAGGTCATTATTAGATAGTTCTGATGGAGACCGTGTAAACAGACTCGAGTGCTAAGAATACTGATATGGAGACAAAACACTACTGCTCATTGCCGCAGCTAGTAAGTGGATTATCCTGATCAAACTCCATATTGTATTGCTTTGGTTTATGCAACATGACTTAACACATCTAACCAGTTTAAAATTTAAGATCATGTGGCATTTTATGTGCAAGTTACAAACTTTCATCTGTATGTTAAGAAAGCCGGATTAGAATAAAACATTTTACAAGCCAATAAGACAGACTTCCATGACAAATTGACATGAACTACGTACCAACCATATATAATGGTTTTCCTATTCAATTTAGTCAGAAAAATCAAATCAGGTTGATAGTTTGTTGACAAGAAGTAAATAAAATTATGAATTGTGTGAGAGGGTAATTGAAGGGAGAATATCTCCATGATTTTGAATTCTTTGATTATTAGGATAGTAAACCGAACTATTTTATGGATGTTTGAAACTCCTCTAATCATCAACATGGATACATTTAACATTCCACTTTCAACTAATGCATTTTTTTTAAATACTTCAATCAGAATGAATAGTCAATCTTTCTTCCCAATACTCGATCTAATTTTACAGCCTAAATTAAAAGATATTCCACACCTAAAGCTAAAATGTTCAAAGCCTGCTCCTTAAATGATTTCAATTTATGTAATCTCTCTTTCATCAGCAATAGTTGTCAACTTGTCATTACCATACACATGAAAAAATTTGGTACAAGTGAAGCACTTCGGTGATGACAATGGAGTAGGTACCTGAAGGAGAAAAGGAGCAGGATGGATCTTCACTTCATCCTTCAGAATCAATAAGCAAGAATAGTAATTATGAGAAATTCAAAAGCTGCATGAGATCTTAATGCAGCAACAAGTGACCTGCAGGTATGACTTGAAAAAATTTAAAAAAAAAAATTGCCTAGATGTAAAAGCAAAGAACTTTACAACAAGAAGAATATAGACTTACCTTTTCTCGAGACCATCCATCAGTCACACTCCTTAATAGGATCTTACTCTATCAAGGAAAATGTGGAAAACTTATCTATAAGGGAGAGGGAAAAAATGCTGAAATTCATTCAATCAACAAACACAGCAAAAAAAAAAACCATGTTATGTCCAACTATGGATATTGGGAACATGAATCATACCACATGATTGAAAGCATGATCAAGTTCTATTTACAAACACAAAACCATCAAATTTTTTATCAGCAAGCCAGAAATGAAATATAACTATTATTAATGTCTTCAAAGATATTCGCAAATACAGGTTCTGAGAATTGATGCAAATGCTCACTGACACTGATACATGGCATGTAAAGATAGCCTTTTCTTAACAAGATTGTATAAAAGTTCCAAGCTATATCACTATTTTCAATCTATCAGAAAGAGCATTGCATGTCTTAATAATTTGATGACAATTGCACCTACAACAAGAAACTAATGCTCCCTGGTAGAAGATCTTGAGATCATGCTAAAAGAACGAGATAGCCAGTGTGGCGTTGGTGGTGTCCCGATAGAATGGATGGTCTGTTGTCCATTGAGAAATGAATTATATGGCCTCCTGCAACCAGGGCAACGCCCATCATCCTCAAGAATCCTTTTGTGGCAGAAGAGGCAGAGTAGAAAGCCGCACGAACAAGGGCAGAAGCTGGAGTCCGTTGGATCCAAATCCTCGTAACAGATAGGGCATGGGCAAGGCAACAAAAGGATGCCTTTCTGTTGGCCTACCAAGCAAAGCTGTTGATCTGGTTTAGCAGGGAAGCTCCATTGCTTGGAGATACTGGGAAGGCTCCGCGGCCTAGATGCATCATCCGGTTTCCAAGCTCTAGGAGCACTTCTAATGGGCTCCGGCTTTGTAGTAGGTCGGCTAGCGATTGGAGATGCAGCTGCAACTGATGGAAGGGCCGCAGGGACAAGATGATCCTCAGGGTCATGGTCGCCCAAGTCATTCACTTCTGATATGGCGTCCGCCACTGCCTCCCAATCGTCAAGCACCCCATCGTCTACATGATCGTCCTCCTCATCAGCATCCGTAACACTCGTCGAACTGGAATCAGTACTGCGTCTGCGTATCATACTTCCTCGACGATGTGGCATCGGAGGAGGGTCCGAATCACTGCGCCTCTGCCGATGGGGAGCCTCATCCTCGCCCATCATCCTAATCTTACTGCCACCAACATCTTTCCCTGACAGCGGGGGGTAACCCTCGCCCAAAATCTTGCAATCATCCTCGCCCTTGGCTGATCCCCCAACCACAGCGGAAGAACCCATCAAAGGAGCGATCAAAAGCAAACTAACTCAAAAGAAACAAAAAGGGGTTTGAAAACACAAACTTTGAGGAAGCCATTGCTCGCTGACTGCTTCGGACCTGCAATGCTTCAACTTGCCGCGATTCGTCTACGGTAGAGGCAAAACAAAAAGAGACGGCGATGAGATTCAAATCGAAAGAGTTTTGAATGATTGATGATCTACGACGTATTCTTACCCGCTTCTTCTTCGCGCTGTTTGCGATCGCGTCATAGCCCATGGGATCACGCTTTCTCACTGCGATCAGGGAAGAAGAGATCTAAAACCCTAACGAGGAGGAGGAGGAGATGACGCTGACAGCTGAGGGAGAGTGTGCGGGGGCCCTTTTATAGATGGCTCGACAGACGAAAAAATCCATTTAATCCAAAGATTTCAGCAATCAGTAAATCACCTTTATTTTATTATTAAAAGGACTTATCTTTTAAAAATAATTTTTAATCTTAAATAAAATGTATTTTATTAATAAAACTCATAAAAATATTTTAGTATTTAACTCCCTTACAAAAGTGGCTCTTGGAGTTATCACAAATTTTAATCGTCTAATTAGTTTTGATTTATTAATTTTTCAATATTTCTAATAAATAAATGTGTTGACTGTCCTTTTAAAATTTCAGACCACTTATTGAATGATAAAATAATATTATCTTAATCTCTTGTAACGACGATTAATATTTTAATGATGTTAGTAACTGATGTAAAAATGATAAATATTTTGACAGGTTTAAAATAAAAAAACATCTAAAAAATTAAATAAGTCTAACGAAATGAAATTTTCTGACTAAACAATACTTTAAAAGGTATAGATCGTACTTTACTCCAAATTTAAAGTACGATATATATGAGAATATTTAAAGCATTGATATTAATATTTAATTAATGTATAAATATTATAACATCTCAAATTTTGAAACTCAATTAATGAATAAAATTTTTAAAAAAAGAACAGTGGATAATATATTTTAAAATAATAATATTATGAAATTATAAAATTAAAATTAAAAATATATTTGTTTATTTAATATAAAAAAGAATAAAAATGAATGAATATATAATAATATCACAAATAATAAATATTAATGTTAAAATAAATATATATTAATGAAAAAGAAGCATTAATATAATAAACATGTGACACATTGATCCATATTTTTTGAAAAGATAATATATATTAACATTCAATTCAATAGAGAGCCAAATGTGAATTCTAGATTTAGTCTTAGAAGACTCAAGAATAGAAATAAGACACTGAGAATACTCTGAAAATTTTACAACATTTCTAAAAGCATTTTAGTGATAATGAAATTCTACAACATATTTTTTAAAAACAATCCGATCTCTCAGAATAATGGGATTACATAAATTTACAAAGTAGAAGATTAGCTACGAGCTCACTGGTTTGCCATTCAATTTGGGGAATGGATCTTGCTTGCTGAGGACCACCACTTTGTTCTTGTGAGAAATGTAACCCTTGGTGAGATTCTTAAAAATCAGAATAGCCATTATGCATTCGGCCTGCAGTCGATGGGAGAATCATCTCATTGGAGAAAGAAAATGGAAGCGGCAATGTGATGAAAGGCAAACGATATGATACAGAGGAAGACGGCGATTGGAGAATACCTCATCGATGTCCATGTCCATTCCAAGCCAGTTCAAAGCTTTTACTGCGGTCTCTATCTTCAATTGGTGTGCCTTGCTGGGGTCTTTTTGTTTTTGAAGCACATAACTGCCGAAACAAAAAATGATGATGCTTTTTTTCTAGTTGGAAAATTAAACTTATCAAGAGAAACTTTACATTTTCTTCATCAATCTTTGATAAACCTGGAGTTCCAGTTTCTCCAAAACAAGATATACACCGGATCGTAAGAATCTGAGGGTTGAAAAGCATCAAAAGTGAAATTCCAATGGTTGTTTGCAAGAATAATGAGACAACTGAAACATACCTGTCCTCGTGTTCCCGGAGGGCTTGTCGGAGCAATCTTAGATCACCCGTTTTAAGTGCTTTAACTACTCCATTATACTGCAGAAATTTCAAATCCATATATGAAAAAGAATATGAGATGCTCCGAATGCATAAAATAATCAATCAAAGTGTATTACTAACCAGAACATTGTAAAAAGATAATAATAATAAAAGTACTGCATTATGCATTGATTCTGATGCTTTCTTTTGAAGTATTTAGTTTGCGTCTGATTAGAATTCTGTTCACAATAAAAGTGTTCTTCGCACCCAGTATCAAAGTTAAGCTAAGAAAAAATAACTTCTATGACAAGGTAAATAAATAAATAGACAAAGTTGTGACAGTTTAGAGCCTGCTGACGTTTTGAAGTTGCTAGGACTTGGTCCTGGATACTTCTTTACCAAGGTCCACACAGGTATCAGTAGAGGTTCATTAGCATGAACAATCAATGAATTTAATACAGGAAGGAAAAAAGAATATTTGGAATTTTGTACAGGTGAGATTTTTTAGGATTCTGATGTCCTCCATATTGCCCTACAAGACTTCTTGGAAAGTAAATAGAACCTATTTCAGCTCATTAGATATGAGTGAGGAAACGGAGGAAAATAACACAACAATGAACTAGATTTTGTGACTTTCCTCTTCCTCCCTCTCCCTTGCTCCTATTTTTTCCACCCAAGTAAACTAAGCCTTGGTGAGGTTAGCATTGGATAGAAATTTCAAAAGCATTTAGAAATAAGTATTTAAGCTAGAGTACATATACTGAAAGGATAAGAGAGGAAGCCATAAAATGTTTAACTTTCAAGTTATACAATCTTAAGAAACCTGACAATGAAGAACAATTATTATGAGATAAGGAACTTAACCTCCATAAGATTGTATTTCTCAAGAAGCCACTGTTTAGGCAAAATGCCAATTGAAAGCTTCACGGGAATGAGATACTTCAGAATCATCCTATAGTAAATCCACAAATTAGTTCAAGAACAAAAAAAACACAAACACAAGACTTGACACCTAATATGCTCATGTTTGAAGATCTATCATGAGAGATGTTTAGATAAGAAAGTAGAAAAATTGTCACTGGCTAGGAACCATAGAAGAATTAATTTTACCTTTTGTTAGCTTCTTTGTTAGGAGAGCAATGCATCAAGGCATAAGTTAGCTTTTGATCAGCCTGCTCTATCACAATGAAAAGAAATGAAGAAATTAGCTTGTGATGAGCCTGCTCTATCACACTGATAAACAAATTCCTGACATGTTTTCCTTTAAAACTTCCATGAATACAGATAGCTGCATGTTCACTACTGTTGAAGTTAGGATGCACTTGCCTAATAGTCCCATGTGAATGAGTGCAGTGATCTATTATGACATAAGGGTGTCCCCTCTCCATTAACTAGTCATTTTGGCTAGATCCTAGAATGGGCACTACTCCAATTATTAACATAGTATTAGAGCAAGAGATCTGGAGTTCAAATCTTACCTATGTCAACCAATACTATCTTATCCTTTCATGTATTGTGTTTGTGTCGATCAAGAGAAGTCTACTAACCCACAGATAGAGAGGCAGAACTAAGGATAAGTATATAAATTAGTCGTTCTCTTAAAAACTTGACTCAATAAACTTTGACAATATCTCAAAGTCATGATGGGCATGAGGAGAACCTGTTAAAGCTAGGATGCCCATTAGAACCACATGGAGAAGTATCATGATTTTTTAACATTAGAATGGTTTACCTCTAAATTGACACAGTCATTTTGAGCTTGAATGGACTCCAACTTAACTTAAAAAAAATACAATTATTCCTGCCTCATACCCATTCCTACACAAAGTTTACCTTAAGTCTACCAATACACAAGGTAGAATACAAAAGACATATACCTTCCTTGCCAGCATAAGCTTTCATATTTTTCTTTCATAATTAATGTGTAGTCATTGTCACATAATCAGTTTATAGACAAAAAGAATTAGGAAATGGTATAACTGAAAGATTTACTTTGAGTCTGTCACTTAATGCTATTCTAATTGTGCTGCCAGCCATTCATATCAGCAGCTGATAATGATAGTAACATCTCCATAGTAAGTGTCAAATTGAATAAATTATATCCAAGAGCAATAGAGGAAAATGAAAATTTAACATTTATCAGCAGAGAAAAGTTTATCTCATAGAAAATACTTACAACAGTGAAATTCTCATTATATACTTCCAGACGTCCAGTGTAATACATGTAAGTGACCTATCCAATGTACAGGTGAAGTTGTGAAATAGTTGAACCATGCATGTGCATAAGCATACATAAATTTTCAATATTAACCTTATCTTTAACTGGAAATTCATCCAAGTCGAATATTCGAGCTGTTTCAATACTTCTGATGACACTACGACAGAGATGCACAGTGCCAAGCTGGAATTACAACCATTTATCAGGTTTACAGAGAGAATACTTGGCAAATGGTGGTTAACATAAAATATAAAATTAATATATGACCCAAAAAGGATCCAACTTCTTCAGAAAGGTATTGACCTTGAAATAAACTTTGAAAAGTTGGCAGGCAACATATAAGGCACCAACGCGTTTGGGACCTTTACCCTGCAATGATTTCCCAAAAGTTCAAACAGTTTTATAAACTGCAGTACATGTCGAAGCATATGAAGGGCAAAACGTAAACATGCACTCTCATATGGCAACTGTACTTTTGCATATCAAATATATGTTACAATGTGAATTGAATAGATTAAAAACTACAAGATGATAGGCAAGCAAACCGGACTAATAGAAGATGCAATGTATCTAGTTACAAAAATTCTGACAAAAAAAGGGGCAACACCAAATAAATATAAACAGAAAGCAAAAAACTTGCCTGTATCTACTGAACAATGAATATAGTGAGGATAATAAGAAAACCATTCTAATGAAATACTATTGCTCAAGAAATAATAAATGAACATTGATTAATATGCAATAGGTTTCCATAGTTCTGCTCAAACATCTTTTTTGGAGAATTGGAGTGCAATACAATTTGAGAATCTGTACTGTGATGGAACTTTGGGCACGTGGAAAGGGGATAGGCTGGGCCTCCATGCGCACACAGCAGAGAAATTAATAGCATAAATTTTTATGCCTATCAGTTTCAGATTAGTGGATAAAAATATTTCTGGAAAACTCTAGACCAAAAGATTTTCTCTATTTTGAATTAACTCCTGAAAGTGGCTTTAGCATAGAAGCCAAAACATGCTGATTGGTTGGCGACATAGTGGAGGCCAGAGTTTAACCTACATTTCATGGGATATTTATCCACTGTTGAAGTAACACATGCTACTATAACTCCGACAGCTGATTATAGAAACTAAAATAAATATGCGCTATTTGGAATTTGCCAAAACCATCAAAGTCACTAGAGTTGAAAACAACAAAACTGTAGATGAAATAACTGCAAAAGTGGGTCTACAAGTCCTTTTGAACTGTCAAAGCTCAGAAATTTCCACCAACAATTCTGCTCCTTGTTCAAATATGGACAATAACTTGCTTCGGCAGATTAAAAAACAACATTTTCCTAAAAGTTCAGGACATGTGCAGATGGAATCCCAGGGCTGACAGTCCATGTCTTTGATTCCGTATTCAACTTATAGAACTTAGAGAGTCTTACTTACAAATGTTACATATTATCCTTTGTGCAGATGCATTTGTCATGAATTCTACTAATTTGACCTGAAATTTAAGGTTGTTACTATAATCTTTATGAAATGATTCCGAGATTGTGAATTATGGTCAAAATAACAAGGTCAGGCCATGAAAATTTGAGAAGTTTGACGCCTGTGCAGACAAACATAGGTTCGAGATCCCCTAGCGGTCTCAACCCAAAACAATGTCTACCATAAAAAAGTTGTGTCTGCAGGAGGTTACATAGTATTCAGTCAGGATGGGATTTCCTTGCCCTAAGCCTATTTGATTTTTATACCAAACTTGTTCTCTAGTATGTCTTAACTCCTTGTGTCATAGAAGAGGTGAACCATATAATGTACTCTGATGATGGTCTCAACCAAATAAAAAATAACCAAACACCTGAACAGTAGAAAATACCAAATTTAAGACAACAAAATTGGCAAAATCATACCGCCAAAGCCCCGAAGACTTTCATCAAGAATGATCCAGCTCCCTGCAACTTCTCTGTATTTTTCCCACTTGAAGAGAGCTCTCTATCAGCCTTTAAAATGTAAACAACATTGATAAGTAAAATCCGCATTTATATAAATTCCAGAAGAACACAAAAAAAAAAACATCAAATCCCTCTTCTGATACAATGGCATACCTTCTCTGCAAGCAACCGAATTTCAAGAGCCAAAATATACACAGCTTCCATGGCCCATGCAGTCTCCCAATTTCGAAACTCCTGTAAGAAAGCACTGAGAAACCACAACATTCAGCTCTCAACGAACACCAGCAGGGCTAGATTTTTCACATTACCAACAAAATCCAGAGGCAATAGAACAAATAGAGTAGTACTTTGCAGCCTTCTCAAAGGCAACATAGGCGTCGGCATATCGGCCAAGTCGGTAACTTTGGAGGCACCGGAGAAGGGGGAGAGAATTTCTGCGAACTGGGCGTACTTCTCCGCCTGGTTCACCAACTGATTTGAATCCTGAGAAAAAATCGCAGCATAGTTGGTAAAATATAATAAAATAGTACAGAGAAAAAGCAGAGAGTAGTCGGGGTTTCATAAGAACCTGGAAGACATTGAGGGCCTCTGCAGGAGCCTGGAGGGACGCGAAGTTGGAGGAGATGGCGAGGAGGGCGGAGAGGGTAGCGGCATCCTGGCACGAGACGGCATCACAGAACCGAGAAAGGTAGTCCGTGATGCGTCGATGTGCCTCGCCCATGCTTAGATATGCCATGCCCGGAAAAGGTGTTTGCCCGCTCCGCCCAAGACTTTTCTCGCGGATCGATGAACAGGGCAGGAAGAACGCGATGCGAGATTCGAAGGCGGCGGAAGAAGAAAGGGAAGAGGGAGGAGATCAGGAAGCCGACACGGAGGAGGAGGCGAAGCAGCCAGGTAAATACCCTTCCCGGCGAGAGGACAAAAACCCTCAGTGCCGAGATATCAAACGGAGGACGCAGGGGAGAGACGATCAGAGAAATCACATGCCAGAAGACGTACAGGTTCAAGGGCTTTTAATTGATCGGCCCACGAGCCCTCGCCGGCCCTGGCATACTTGTTCATCTTTAATTTTTTTTAAAATAATAATAATAATAATTTTATTTTTTTTAAATTTTATGAACTATGAATTTTAAAATTTTTATTAAAAATCCTCAAGCTCAAGCACAAACACAAATCTAATGATATGCACATATTAGAATAGCTAATTATTTCAATAAAAAATAAAATCTATCATCCAAATCATCTGTAAAAAATTAAATCAAAAAACTACAATTGACTACTATGAAAAGGACATTATCTCAATTTCGTTAAAATTTAATTCTTATCTACTTCAACAAGTTTATCACATAATAATCAACTCCACCATATCTCAAGAGCTAAAATAATTGATTACACATAATAATAACCAATAAGAAAATAAATGAAAGGGGTGAATTCAGTCATTCTATTTCAACTCAATGAGACAATTAGTATAGGATATTCTCACACAATGAACAAGAAATTTCATTTCATAAAAATTCTGATGGACAGGGTTAACTACCTGTTTGTTTTGTCAAAGAGCAACATGGAATAGGAACACATTTCTCTATAAAAAGGATCTTCATAACATGGTACATAACATATAATGAAAATTCAATATGATCCTTAGGACTAACTAACTCACAAATGTGGCGAGATCCTAAGGAAGCACAAAGAGACTGCTCAGATGGAAATGGACTAAGTAGAATCACTGGCTGGCATGAATCAACCAATGCCAATTGTTTCATATGTATCGGATGTATAGGTTTGTTTGATTCACGCACAAAGAAAAATGCATATGATCTAAACCAGACCCATCCGGTTTATTTCATGACAAAGGAAGAACCTTGCACGAGTTGATCAGATAAAGTAATCACAGAGATGGATCAGTTTCAGCATCATATTTTTCTACAAGAGTTCCTTCTTGACAAGCTTATTGAATTGCTGTTGCACATTTCTCCCTTTGGTGGCTTCAGCATACCAAGAATCCCAAGCCTCCAAGTAATGTGAGAAAAGCTCACTCAAAGCTACATGAAGAAAAACACATGATTAATCAGATGTTATTTGAACACTTTAATGTGTATTGTCATCTTACGAAGTTTTCTCCTTGCATTTGTTATTCAAAAAGGATTTTTATTTTGAACATCCTCAACGGTTTAGTCTTGGCGATTGATATACTTGGATTAATAGCAGACCAAACCAGTCATGCAATGGATCCTTAATGAGTAACAATTGATCCAACTGACAGCAAGATTAGCAAGTATCAAATGCTTAGTTTGGTTTACATGTGGCATGTCTAAGGAATAAGATGCATGATAAGAGTACTTAGTTTGCTGGCCAAATGAATCTACATTATGAAAATCGAGTGGTCTATTTCAATGGGCATTTTTCTTCCTTGTTAGTAATCAAAATTGTAAGAATGTAATTACAATAAATTCAAAACATTGCAATTTGTGAAGATATCATATTGAAACTGAAGATAATGAGATAGTAGCACCAATATATATATATATAATAATTAAGATAGAAGAACATCGAATTCATAAAAGGGTTTTAAATAACATGGAATAATTATTCAATGAAGAGATATATTGTTAAAAATATTATTAACAAAATAAAGAATGAGTAGGCAAAAGAAAGAGGTCTCTAGAATCATATCTTGATTGTCTCTTAGATTAAAATACAACCCACCATACTTCAATCAGTCAATGTAGCAAACTATTAGAAAATTACATTCAAAAAAGTTAATGTAGTGAAAATAAAAGTGTAAAGATGGATATGTGAACTGAGTGCAAGAGAGGAAATAAACGATAATGTCATGTAAGAAACAATATTTATAGCCTTAATATACGATAAAATAAAATAAAATAGATAAGAGTAATATGAACTTATTCAAAAAGCAACCAATAGATTCTGTGAATAAAAGAGTTGAACCAATGATGGTACAATTATTTACGAGTGGAGGGAAACCAAAGAAAATAAAAGGCATATTTAATAAAAATATTACGAAAGAAAATTTTATATATTCAATGTAGAAATAACATTTATTTATGTAGCTGACTTGAAAAAAAATAATACAAACACAACTTGAAGATTATGATGTTTTATCATATAATATTCAGGGTTTGTACTCCACGATTATATTTTACTTTTCTTACAATTTGAGGAATGTAAAATTATATAGCTACTTGTTTATAGATCTGAGTTTAGCAAGATATATCCTAACATTGTAGATATGCATGTGCTAACCACATAATTGGCAAATATCATGCTGTCAAAGGCTTACTCCACGCTGAGTAAAAAAGACCATCAAGGTAGCATGAAGACTAGAGAACATTCCAGGCTAATGAACATGGAGACCTATTAGAGATGTGACAAGCAAGTTTGGTTTATGTCCACATGTGGCTTTTTACCAATCCCAGCAATGTAATCCTTGTTACAAGATGGTATCATTTGGAAGGAGATAAAACAACTAGAAAACAATTCTATAGTAACAGATAAGTTGATTCCATAGCAAGAATTTTTGATGCATCATTTACTCTTGCAAGAATAACAGAGAAGTTGCAGGAGCAATTCCTTTTTTCTTCAAAAGATCAAAAGCTGACAAGAACGACATAAAAAAGAATAAATTGCAGGAGGGGTAAAGAAAACTAAAACTAAAAATTTGCATCTTCCATTCACTTTTTAAAAAGCCTATTGGCATACATGCTAGATAGGGAAAATAATCAAACCTTGATTTTGATACATTGGTCGGAAGGAGGCAGCCAAGTTCTCCCATTGTTGAATTCCTTTCCCTGACTTTACCTCAGAATTAGCAGTCTGTTTCATTACACCAACTGGATGGAAAGGGCCAAAGGAATACCCATTCTTGGATGTGGATTGCTGTTGTGGAATAAAACTGTGCTCTTGCAGATTCTCACTTCTCATCTTATGGTCCATTGGTTTCTTACCCTCTGCAGAATTCAGCTTATTCTTCTTCAAGCCCACGTTAGTGAGCTCTGTCCCAAATGTCCTTTTGTTCAACTTCTTTGGACTAGATGAAATAGCAACAGTTACTGCATCACTTGGCTCCTTCTTACCCTTTGCGCCCAACCAGCGAAAGGCCGGCTTCCTTGCTTCGAGTTGTGTCTATGTCCCGAATTACAAAATTGAAAGAGGATGCATTAAGCACGACCATCTCTTTTTTATCTTTGATTTTTAACTTGGTGTATAGTAACTCATAAAAAAATACCTTCTCAATGAGAAATATAGAAGATAATACATTCGCAATGTCATATAGCCGCCGGACCTTAGCTGCATTAGTGTATTTGAGACAGTAAGATCAAATAAGCATTTTTGAGAAAAGTAGAAGAAAGGCGGGAAAACAACTCTTAATTGAAGAACAAGAGCAGTGAGGATAGACAGGTACTTCTCATGTAAGATGCATCAGTTGTAGCGCCGAGAAGCAGCCTTGCAGCAGCATCAAGTGAAATTGTATCACCCTTCACGAGAACTCTAGCATGGTTAGTAACAGTAAAAAATAAGGAATTTGAAATATGCTAAAATCTCATGTTGAGGAGAATCAAGATGCATACATCTGAGGTCAGAAACAACTTAATGAAATTCTCCGTCAGTGTGCCTAATGATTTCGCTCTTCTATTAACTTTTGCTGTTGCATCAACTTAATAGCTTAATCCCCCTAGCATTGCTTTACAGTGAAACAAACTTTAAGAAATACAAAATATACACAAAAAGAGACCAGATATTGTTTTGTCAAAGGGAGCAGTCGACAAAGTAGTGCTGACAGTTTGGGCTTGATTCTCATCTCCATCGTCTACATACTGGTCCAGACTTTCATCGTCCGAATCATCCTGTGGCAAAAAAAAGTTCGACAAACTTCAAAAGGTGAGCATAAGGTAGTTGATGAGCACAAGTAGATTTTACCGGTGGCAAAGAAAGAGAGACAAAATTTAAAATCTTACTTTTGCACAAATTCCTTTATGGCAAGAAATTCCTCTGCGAGCTTCCTCCTGTACCAAATCAAAATAATAAAATGTTGCAGCTCACAATACGCCACACAAATAACCTAAAAAGTGTAGATCTGAGAAAATCAAACCTCCAATCTCTCCAGTGCTTTCGAGATCCCAGAAAATCCGATCCAAGAGCAGGCATTTTTGCCATTTTTCGAGAGAAGCTACGTAGATCACACGGAACAAAATGATTAAAAAAAAAACATAGTTCTCCGATTTTCGCGTCCATAAAACTCAGCCCTTTCTTATTTTTTATCAAAAAAAAATTAAACAATTGGCGGAAAAGGATCTCGATCTCACCCCCACTTTCGCTAGGATGTTGACGATGTCGTAGATCCGCCGCCTCTCGACGCCAAGCCGTCGAGCCGCGTCATCGAGGCTGATCGATTCGACGCCTTCGCGGTTATACAAGCTCACGAAGCTTCAAAAAACGTACAGATCTAGGCACATCAGGCGCAACCCCGAGCACAACGCAAACAAAGGGCAAACGAAAAAAAAAAGACGAGATCGAAGATCGCGACTTACTTGGTGCAGAGAAGGCCGAGGGACTTCTGCTTCCTGCTGTATGCGTGGTGCCGCACGCCGGTAGCGTCTACCAGATGCGAAGGACATGAGGACGACATGGACGATGGAGATCCGGAAATGGATGAGGAGGAGGGAGAAGGTACCGGTTTAAGACGGGCGCAGGAGGCGGCGACCGTTAGAAATTGGAAGGGGGAAAAAGAGAGAGGGAGGGTTTCTGGCGTGGTGGCGCGGGGGATTTTGAAATCGAATCGGACGGTCCGCGTGGGATCCGAGTCCATCCCGCGCCGCGCGCGATTCAAAATTTTTTGTAGAGCAGGGCGGCGCGAGGGGGAAGCGGTTTGGATTCAAAAGACTATAATGCCCCTGTTTCTTGTGCATGGATGAGAAATTGGAGAGGTTATTTTGGTCATGATAAAAAAGTTGGACTTGTTCAGTAATTATGGGGACCGAATCCATGTGAAATTATATTTTAGCACACATACTTTTAGATTTCTTAAAACACAACCTAAAATAATCAAAATACTAGAGTGAACTTTTCAAAATTATGTTGCCATGTATATTTTAACTGAATACTCTTGCAGAAGAGTATTCAGTTAAAATTGAATTAAACCGAATCAAATTAATCAAAATTGAATTAAACTAAATTTTTTTTAACTAATTGAATCGATTAAATTTTCAAATAAAAACCGAACCGATAAAATTTTTTCATTTTAATAATTAATTAAAAATTTATAAGTTTACTTACTTATAAATTTATAAATTATTTTTTTATTTTAATTAATTTAGTTTATTCGATTTAATCGAATAAGAAATTATAAAATTAAAATAGAACGGAATTAACTGAATTAATAAATTTTTAAAAAAAATAATTAAAATTTTAAAAAATAACCAAACTAAATTTTAAATTCGATCAATTTATTAAATTTAATCGAATTTTTATTCACTCCTACTTACAACCTACAATTCAAGTAAGCTCAAGTTATATTCACCACAATTTTCCATTTTACATGAAGCCTAGATCTAGTTATGACAATTTGTTATCATTTGGAGCACTATGAGATTTAATTATACCTCTTTTAAAAATAATTTTATAATGCCTAAGATTATTTAATTTCTCTAAATAATTAAATTATATGATTTTAAAGTTGATATAATTTGTAATGAGGTCAATTCCTGCTGCCCATTTATATATTTTCATCCCAATTTTTGAATATCTTGATTAGCAATTATAGGAAACCTTAGATGACCACAAAGTCAACTCCATCTTAACCTTTTGGCATCCCTTTTTATTCTTTCTCTCATGAATTTAAGCTGCTTTTGCATTTTTCCTACAATGATTTCTCAAACTGTTATATTGTATCTGTTTGTTATTTATGCAGAGTGTCAAAGGATCTTTATCTGAACACTGAAGAATTCATTGATGCTGTTGCTCAAAATCTCAAAGATAGGATCCAAACAGCATCAGCCGTTTAGTGTAGTTTTTCAATTGGCCAAAACACTGATGTGATAAGAAATAAATAAAAAAATTCAACGAATTGTTTCCTAAAGGTTAGAGATTTTGAAATGTCAAACACTAAGGATATAACCAATGTTTGGAGCACATGGAATTCACTTAATTTAACTTGTAAAGGAAGAAGAGCCTTAATCATATGGTTAGGATAAAGAAAACATCACTTGACCTTTTCGTATATTCTCCGGTAGATTGTAGCCCCTTCGAGCTTCGCATGGATCTCTCTTTCAGTCTGTATGCCCATGGGGTTGTGCAAGACCCAGCCTTGCGAATCGCATGAAGGCTCGTCGCCGATAAAATTCACATGGCTAAAGATATCTGGACGGTCGTCAAACTGGTTCCTCATGTCGAGTGCAACATCAAGCACATCTGATTGCACAAAGACCTGCAAAAAGCTTATCTATAGTGAAATATTTCATAATAGATATCAATTCAAATAAAAAGCAGAGTTATTCATTCCTATTCCAATGATAAACACTTCACAAATCCACATGAGCTACAACCAGAGTAAATATGTCATAGAAACAATGGGCATACCGTTCCTCCTCTGCTCAAATTCTCGGCAATGGAATTGACTAAGGGTTCCTGGAGAACTCTCCTTTTATGGTGTTTTTTCTTGAAATGGGGGTCTGGACACTGCAGGATTAAATTCACACCACCTTCAGATGATTTCGCATATTCCGAGTACAGAAAACATGTATTTGTTGTTTCTGAAATGGCGAAGTTTGGCTCACCAGAATTGAGACTAGTGTAAGAGGACCAGGATAGGAGGCCACTAACGACTCAAAAGATACCATGGCATTGGCAAACATGAAATGGCTGCTCAAACATGAACATTTCCGAGTGAGACAAATTGATAATAGGGATAAAACTTACCTTCCAAGTCTCCCTACCATGAGCATCTGATGAAGGGATTTAAAATAATGACACATTGATAAATGTTTTACACTAATCTTAAATAAAGCACTCTAATGTATGATTCTATTTTTACCACCAACATGCAAGTGCCGCGATTCTGTGTGATTCTGCGAGCAAGCAGCATGGTTTGATTAAACAGATAAAACACTTAAATAGAATCATGATACCTGGTTAACAGAAGAACCTCAGTGCTTGTTCACTGGTGGTAAAAATAGAATAACAAATTGAAGTGTTTTACAATTAGCAGGGAAGATTTGTTTTTGTATCATTATTTCAAGCCCTCTAGATGCTCAATAAACGGCGCTTTATGTAAATTTGTGTTGAGTCATAGAAAGCTAACATGTTTTCAAGACGCAATTCCTTGACCCAAAACTGCGAGCGTTCCACCAGCTACACAGAAAAAAAATAGCATCAGTGAAGGATAAGATGGAAGCCAATGCTAACGGTAGATGTAGAACCTTTTGACGGATCTCCAGTCCCAGATAATTTCTTGTTTCAGGACAATTTTTCGCAAGCCACAGAAGGAACCTACCGCTACCTGCAAGAGCTCCTTCTAGTTACACATTAATCTTAAGGTTTTGTATAGAAGTAGCATTATTAATACTAGACAAGATCCAACAACCTGAAACTCAGACGACAAGATTTGAAGCATGAATTACATATGCAAAACTTCAAAAGTGACATAACACAAATATGCCATATAACTTATCTTTTATCGTATAATAATCATAAAAGTTAACAATATCTATATTATGTTATATGGATTTATTCTACACGACCAAAGGCCTGATTTATGCCAGATAAACATCATCTTTAAGCGGCTTCATTGCAACTATTTAAGAGTCCACAACATGAATGTTATCCCCTCAATCGAGCTCGATGTAACATTATATTGCTAATGCTATTCAAATTAGTTAAATTGTTCTTTAGTGCATTGACTAATGCTATTCAAATTAGTTAAATTGTTCTTTAGTGCATTGACAAATGCTATTCAAATTAGTTAAATTGTTCTTTAGTGCATTGACTAATGTTATCTATTACACTGTCAACTCTAATAGATTTGACTATGTTAAAAGCAATAGCCCTTGACTATTGATTATGATTTCTAGAACCATACTAGCAAAGGAAGCAACAAGCAATGGCTAAGAAATCACATTCCATTTCATCCAACAAAACAATATCCAGCTATTAGTAAGAAATTGATTTCATAGTTCATACCACTTCCAATATCCACCATTAGAGGAAGCGTTGCATCCCTGAAAACTTCCTTCCAATCTGGTATCTCCGCCGGTGCCTGCAGTTTCTCCGACACCAGAGAGGCAGAGAGAAAGTTGAAGAAAAAGGAATGAAGAGGCACCGTAGAAACGATCTAGACTCACCGAGAAAGAAGAACTGAGGGGATTCACATGCTGCCGGATCCTAACATGACCTAACTGCAGGTCCATCGAACGAACTTATGAGAAAGGTAAGATCAAAAGGAAGAATGTTCCACCACTTGGGGGGTGCTTTACTTTACCCGAGGATTGGCGCCGTAGAAATCTCTGAGGTTGAGGTCCGCGTACTCCATCTCGATCACCTCAGTGCTCCTCGCTGCCACAGAGCTTATCTCATCGGTCACTCGGCAGCGCGGCCAACTTCGGCCGCCGCTGGAATCTCCGCTGAGGTTGAGGAACCGCCGCCGGAGGTGAACGGTGGTCGGATCTAAGAGAGGGGACGGGGATGATGTAGCGGTGGTCGGCCATCGCAAAACATGGGCGGCGCAGAGGCCGCAGCTGCTCCACCGGAAGCCCAACATCACCCTAGCAATCGCCTCTGATGTTTCATTTTGGGATTATTTATTATTCCACCACCTTAGTTTAGCTTTTTGCAAAATTACCCCCTATTTTGGTTTGCGTATTTAATGTACGTTTTTTTTAAAAATAATAATAATAAACCAATTTTAAAAATCAATAGCATTGCTCTTTTAATCACTCTTTGTGAAACAAAGAAAGTTTCACCTGAATGAAGAACTTGCTACAAACATATGCGAGAATTCAAGCAAAAAAAGATTAGAAACATTATCGATTAGTATCATAAACCATAACAATCAATGACTCCGGAAATCAATCTTCAAATAACCTACTAAATAACAACATATCCACAACTCTTTGAGAAGAATTACAAACCAAATTAAATGGGAAAATGTACAGAGGCTTTGAGCCATCAACAGCAAGGATATCCGAAGATAGAACACTATCTGCGGTCTTGATGCTGAACTAAACTCTTTTGAGTTCACGACATTTCCTGGGAGCGTCGGACTGTGCGGCTTACTTTTTTCTTGAATTCATCCCTTCGTTCTCTCCAGTCCTTCTGCGATGCAATTGGTAGTGTATCAAATCAATGTACAATAATATCAAGTCTAAAGATTCATAGGTCCTAATTTGCAGGGAGTAATTGCAACTGGGAAAGTTTGCGACAGGTAGAAAGATCATATGAAAAGGGGATACGCGTTCACAGCTTTGTTCGAAAGAATCGATTAGTTACTCATAATTGCTTATTTATAGAACACTAACTTAACAGTGATCATCACATGATGCTCTCCTACATGATTCTCTACTACATCAGGATGTAATAAAACAAAAGGTAGTAGAATACTAGTGAAAGCCTCAAAATAAATTATCGAGGTTGAACAAAAACTCTATAGATGTCAAATGGACTACTATCTGAAGTTGTCATGGCATGCCTGGTTAATGTTTGAACAAATAGCAGAAAAATCCAAAATGGTGTTGGTTGGACGACTGATCAAGATTTTGCTGATAAGAGAAACTAGGAAATAAAAAAGAATGAAAATAAGTTGGATATCAATCAGACTCAGTGGCAAAGAAAGATTTTGCAGTTGCTTTCACAAATAAAGCACATTTATAGGGCATAGAATAAAATGCATGGAATGACAGCCAAGTTTCAGCTTCGCTTACTGCAGCTTCAACATTTGCAGGAGATTCATCGTTTGGACTTGATAGCATAGAAATAATACTCAAAACTATGCTCTCAACCTGCATTGTGAGATTAAAGACCCATATTTTAGAACATAAACTACCTCCAATTAATAAACAGATGTAGAAGAAAAACTACATCCATTAACCAATTATGTTCCTGAAGCATTGTTAGCAAAAAGAAAAACAGCAAATGAACATGAAAAAAAGAGAGATAATGATAATCATGTAAAATCAGGCATCAAATTACATTATATCAACCAATAGAGTACAAGTACTATGAAATTAATTTGGTTTAACTTTTTAAAAGCTATTTATAAGGTGTAAAGTTAATTGAAATTAGTAAATATTTTAATTTATTTGATATACATCTCTATTTGTGTCAGTTTGCCTCGTCATAATTTACCATGTTTGTATTTTGTCATTGGCACTGTGAAGGAAAAAACTATTGAGAAATATTTTTTATATCAAATAGATTACCATCTCATTCCATTAGAAGCCTCTTTAGACTGTCTAGGTATGACAATTTGACCCACTCCTATCAAGAACTCAACCAGATTGCAGCTGCATATGTGGTGCAAGGTGGGGTTAAGAAATTTTTTTTCTTCCTCACCCTGCACCATCCTGCTTCCTATATGGGGCAAGATGGGAATTGAAATACCCGACCCCTCCTATTCTGCTCCATTATCATCCTTGTGTTTGTCTTATGTGTCTTATATTTTGGAGGGAAACTACTTGAGAAAATGAGACTGATATATTTTCTTCTCTATCTTATTCCTAGTGACAATAGAGAAAGTGTGGTTTCCAATAAAGAAAGGTGAACTTTATGAAATTTGAGTGACTTTATGATCAAGGGCCTCATTATCCTTTTAAAACTTCTATGCTGTCTCGGTTTTCATGTAATATCTTTGTTTTCTACGAAATCATATTACAAACAAATAACTCAGAAGTCATAAACAGCAAGGAGACACACTAAACATTGCACTTTTCTACTGACACCTTAGTGTATATGAATGTTCAAAGATCTAGTACGCAGTGCATTACTGATTTTTTTTTCATATTGCTTGTAATTAGAAATTTCAGGGTTACGTGATAATGTCTTGTTTTTAAACACAAGAATCTTAACTTTCTGACAATAAAAATAAGATCAATAAGAATCCCAACTATTTGGAGCAAGAAAAATGAAAATAAGATAATAACAATAACATATTAAAAACATTGTAAAATACAAAATTATAAGTTGCAACTTGCAACAAAGATAGTACCGTGTGCACAGGTGACCAACGCTCGCTAGCAAGCTCATAACCATTTGGGTCATCACCAGGAGGGTGAAGAATAGAAATGCAAACACGACCATCCAAATAAACTGCACATTGTGGATGCATTCATTGATACGGATCATCCAACAATAAGAAAAAGGAACATGATTTAGTGAACAAAAATATATTTTCACCATTAGGATGCCACATCTCTGATGTAAATCGAACTGTAGGAGGACTGTTAGGATAGTTGGATGGAAAGCTCATAATTGCATTAAAATAGCCACCATCACTGCAAATATTTGAGAGAAAGCAAATGAAAATTCTAGTTTAAACGTTGGATGAAAGGGAAATTGGTGTATCCCTTGCATTATAATGAAATGCAAAATGCGGCATTAGTCACTTGACCTTTTTAAAAGATTGATAAAGATTAAACTACCCTAACAAAGAAATACTACTTGGGTGTTGTTCACCCACTGTGGTTGATAAATACTCAATTTGGAAGAAAAAAAATGTAAACGCATCCCCCCTTCACGTATAGCCCATGAAGTGGATCCATTTGCCATCCATTGACATAGGATTAATCGCAGTTGCACACTGTTGTGCTGCTGGAATCAAATTTTGTAGTGGACGGCATGATCCTTTAAGGACTGTTTGCATTAAGGGGTGCCTCACGCTAAGTTTCCTCTTCAATTTGCCCACTACATTACCTATTTAATGGCCCAAATTATCCACTGTTATCTGTAATTAACCCTAATTATTACATAAAGCTTGAGATCTTCAATTTATCATTCACCAAAAGTGCTGGAGGCAGAAAATTGATTTCTTGCCAAAAGATCAAATTCAATCTAGAGACTAGCCAATATAACCAACCTGAACTAATAAAGAGTTAATATAACATTCGTAATAGCATGGCGTTTTATTCACTTGAATGCAGAAAAAAGGGGCAAAAAACGATCAACTACGAAATATAGAATATTTAATGGAAAAATCCCACGACGCCAATGAAGAAGAAAAGGAACAATTTTGAGATTCCACTTGAGAAAAGCACAATCAATCCCTCAACCAATCGATCACAAGTCCTGTTAGTATTGATATGAACCACCAAAAAAAGAAGCGGTACATAATTTGAAATACGGGCATTTTGTTCACTGAATGCTCAAGATAAAAGAGGAAGAAAGATTAAATACGGAAAAAACAGTTGTGTAAAAATCCGAGGACGCGAATGAAGAAGAAAAGAAACAATCTTGAACAAAGCACAATCCATCCGTCAACTAATAAACACAAGCCCTGTTAGCCTTGAGACGATCCGTCCAATAAGAAGCGACATATCATGTGAAATAGCAGGGCGCCGATCAAGAAGAAAAGGAACAATTGTGAACGAAATACGATCAATCCATCAACCAATAAACCACGACTCGGAAACGATCACTAACTATAGCGTGTCCGGCGGCCCGATGATCGTGACGTTCCACTCGAAGATGTTGCTGTCGTCGACCAGGCCAGCAGAGAAGCCGTCGACAGGGTTCTTCGCGAGATCTGAGCAGAAAAGAAGAAAAAGAAAGAGAGTCGTAAGCCGCAAGAAAACCCCCAATCGCGACGAGCAAGAACCAAAGAGCGATCGGACTGCAAACGCGACGACCAAGAACCACAGAGCGATCGGACTGAAGGATCGAGATGCTTACCGCGGAGCTGCTTTTGCAACAGGAGGCTTCCTTGGCTCGCTGCCGCCATCCGGGAAGAAGAGAGAATACGGATCGACAAAGTAGAAGGATGAGATAGACGGCTTCGGAGCCTTATATAGGGATTGATCGAAGCAGAAGGAAGAGAACAATTGGGAAACAACAAATATTCCCGAAGAATAAGATATATATTTTTAAAATATATATATATATATTTCTTTACACCTTTTTTAAAAAAATCTTATTTTTTTCCAAATTTAAATATTAATTTTAAAATAAGATTTTTAAATGCAAATTACATCGGTACATTTTTTCTTAAGACGTGCGATGCTAACAAATATTTAACCCGTCCTATTATCTATAAGCTCCTCGTTTATTAATACTCGAATCCACTCCAATATAAATAAATATTTAAATCATCCATTTGAATTGAATACTTGTGAACATCTAATTAAATGGGTACTTTATTGCCTAGATACATTTACACTGGGTAATAGTAAAGCTCGGATTACATTTCAATTAAAAAAAAATTATGATGATAGCCATGAAATGTAATCTCAAAGATGATAACTTTTTGATCAAACCAATTAGTTAAAAGTTTAGACAAATCTGTCACTACAACTAAAGAAAAGCTGAAGGTGTTCTCAGAAGAGTTCAAGTAACATCACAATCCATGTCGAATATCTTACAATAACCAAACCACAAAATCCTACAACTCATCCAGCACGAGACTTCAGACTTGGAAAGTGCCATCCAGCTTTCTGGTTACCATGCAAGAGATGAGATACATTGTTATCGTGGTTCAGAACTTTAGAACAAAAACCAATAAAAGGGTCATACCTTTTTCACTAGCTGTTTCATCTAGGGCTTGAATCAGCAGATCTCGATCTTGAACCAGGAGGCGAAACTGAGAGGCGTCTTGGCCTTGGTGATCTCCGATGGGATCGCGATCCCTCAGCATCATGCAAAGGCTTACTGTACGTGACGACGCAGGATGATACAGTAAGCATAGGCCAGAATTTTTAGCATTTTGCAGAATATACTAGGGATATCAGAAGGTTAAATGGGCTAATAGTCACAGGCAAAAACAGTCTACAGCAATTCTGGGATATAAAGTTTTATATGAAATAGCCATCTACTTTTATCGGCATATTGAAAGCATTTACATTATAATCATTTGAATCATGCATGGACTCAAAGATCAAGTAGAAACAAGCAGTGGTATTAGAGATGATACATGCCATTACAAACAATGACAAGCCAAGTGCCCCACCATTTTTCCTGTAATCAAACACTAGGTAAGACTATATGCTTAAAGTGTTTGCATTGATGGTTTGGATATGCCAAAACAACATATTAACATGTATCTCTCTCATCTCATAATCTGGAAGTGTTGCACAGCTAATTGCTTGGAAAATAATGAGATCTTTATTCGTCTCCTAATAGCATCTCACATCAATCTTAAAATTCTATTTTGCTGTAGTATCATTTTGCTGTGATCAGTTTGCATGAGCTTACCACCCAAAAGTACTCCTCGAGATGTGACAATCTCAGGAAAGTGAAAGAACCTCTATGCTACCAGAAAACTATCCTATGAATACATAAACTTCTCTTAAATGCAACAGATACAAGTCCTATTCACACTATGAAGCTTCTTTTCATTCAATATATTCTTAGTTCTACTCAACTTTATAGCTTCAGCATACAAACATGTTCTTTATATATATTGCAGATCTTGTATCCTGTGGTGTAAAATTGAGGAATGGTGCGAAAAATTGAGAGCAGATATAACTTTACAATAAAAAAATAAAAAATCATAATAAAATTGTGCGATCAAATTTAACTTACTCATCATAACCATTAGCATCTCCATTTCTATTAGCATCAGTGTAGCTTGGAGAATTGATTCGCTGATCATCATCTTCAATGTGTTCCCTTGAATGTTCTCTAGGAGATCTTGTCTGACTGCGTTGCCTTCTCTTTGGAGAATAATAGTCATCATGGCGGGATTTTGGTGCAGGTGAATATGATCTAGAGAATAAACAAAAAATTTTGAAAATTTCAATAATAGTTTGTTTATAAAGAAAAGTTCTTCCGAAACTTCCAACAGAAAGAAATTCACATAAGCTTACCGTGAATGATGTCGAGCCCTTGAAGAATAACGGGGAGAGTGTGAGCGTGACCTTGAACGAGACCGTGACCGTCCTGTAAATTTAAAATTCAAGCACAAGATCACACCATCAGATACCACTGCATATTTATTTCCAAGTAACAGTAACATAAAATTAGCAAAGTTTCAAAAAACAGCCACACATTTTGCTGTAAGAAACAAGTAAATTATGTACCACCATAATGTGAAACCATTAATAATTATTATATTCAACATGGGAAAAGAAAAAATAGCTTCATGTAAGGTAGTACTCTAGAAAGAATTGGGAGAAAAATACAACTAGTCTCTACAAAAGCTAGAATTAAAATAACTTACAATATCAGAAGCAGGATTGCTAGGACTGAAATGATACCTAAGAAACACTGATGCGTTCATGGCATCAGCTCATAGGACCTGAACAAAAAACTAAATCCTACAATTTAACAATAGTACTTTTTAAAATCAGATATAACATCCATTAACTTTTGATATCTAGCATCAACGCAACTACAAGCCCTGAAGTCTTAATTTTTTGTGGTCTGCAACACATTTTCCCACCATTGACCTCTATGTAAAGTTTTGAAGGATCTTCTGATTAGTTACATAGGATTTTCAAAGCATAACAGAGAATAATTCACACTAGCAATATAAAATGAAAGCATTAAATATTATGGAGTTACATAAAAATGTGGTAAATGGTTGCTTCAAGATAACAAATGGAAAAAAAATACTTCGTTAAAAAGATATTATATTTGGAAATTTAAAATTTTTTAGAGCAATTGAAATTATTCTCTTATAGCAAGCATTGTGAATAAAAGTATATCCCATTGAGTCAACTTTATTAGGTTCAAGATTCTACTTAGAAAAGGTGATAGGACATTGAATCAGATTGTAGATTTATGAGATCCCAGCCAAATCCATATACCATTGGAAGTAGGATATGGGGTGTTTAAGCCAATTTGGACAGCAAAATCATAAGATTCTATGGCACAAGCATAATCTTGACAACCATGAAGTACCAAAAAATATTAGATACCTAAATTGGTGGTGCAAATGGTAGTGTACTGGTTAAGTATAAAAAGGAAAGGCACATATTTGTTGAAACAAGTATAGCAGTACAAGTTTATGAAGTTTGATGAACTACTTGATAACCAATGAGATCCAACAATAAAACAACAGAAAAGAGTATTTGCATAATGGTCGAATGAATCAAGAAGCCACTCAGGAAATGGATAACTCAAAACGTCCCTGGGGTCTCCTTTTAATTTTTATACATGCTAATCTTGCAATTAAAAGATGCTGGTGGACAAAACATAGGATATCACTGACGTTTCCAGACTTCAAATACATATAATTACAAACCATTCTTAGTAATTTCTCATATCGCTGATGATTTCAGATTTTGAAGTTATATTATCACAAATTATGCTTAGTAATTTCACATAGTTTTACTTTATAGATCACAAAGAATCAATAGCAATACAAAACATAGAGTTTAACGATACATAGAAAGTATGTCCAAACACTAGAACCAAGAAGCAATACATACTTTAGGAAAAAAATCTAAGAAATACAATTCAAGTTTAACAGAAGTAAAAGCATAGATTTTCCTACTCGAAATTTGATTAAAAAATATAATGTTTTAGCAAATTTTCACATGGAAAAATGTATTAGAAACAAACCAGAATGATAGTACAGTACCATGTCAGAACTATTACTTAAAGAAAGTACATAAGAAATTTATATTATAAAAATTGCAAAAAAAAAAAAAACTCTACCATGATGAGAAGAGCGACGACGATCATAATCTGATGGCCCTCTAGCAAAAGGTAAAGAATTGTAATTATATTAGTAGCATGATATACCATGATCAAGAATAAAAAGAAGTAAAATAAAAGAAATCAATAAAACATGAGGGCGAGCAAAATACCTGACTCTACCCCTTTTACGCATCTCCTCTGGCCTTTTCCTTGACTCAGCTGCAACAACTACAGTTATCTCCCTACCACCAAACACTTGCCTATTCATATGATATTGTGCCTCTGAAGCATCATAAGGATCAACAAACTCTATGAATGCAAAGCCACGTGGCTCTCTGCAACATGATAGCTAGCTATCAAAACACAAATAATTTAATTTATTCATAACAGTAGGAAAAGGTGAAAAAAATCTCCATGTTGCTAAGTTTACCGGAATGGAGCAATCACATAATATGTCTTGCACACTTGTTGAAGGATCACAGACAATGACAAATAACACTCCAGCAAAAAGATGTTCAAGTGTCAGAAAAAGGGGTTTACCAATCAAGCTCTAATGTCTTCAAGTATCTTCTACAATCACTTTATAATTTGCATGTCATACTCTTCACTCGAATGCACACTATGGAGCACTTTAGAATATAATCCTCCGATTATCTTCTTGTCAAACCCACTTCAAAAAGTTCAGGTTCCTATCTTTGCCTTACAAAACTAAACTTGATGGGGAACTTAGTTCTCTTCAAACAGGGACTTCTTGATTTGAACAAAACACAAGTCCTCAACAAAAAGAATATATTATGCAATGATAAAGAGTGTTCTTCAACAAATGCATGGCTTCTATTTACTTCAAATCAATACATCCCTGAGAATCATTTGAACAATTAATTCATATTGAAAATAAAATAAAGAATATTAGCAAATAATGCATTTTTAAAATACCATATTTCTCACAAACAGAATGCATTTTAAGAGACAATTTAAACATACAGCAAGAAACTAAACACATTCAATAGAGCTTGAGAAGTCAACCATGGTTTAAGTAGATTAACTGTGATAGCTTGCCTTAATTTATGATCTTTTAAAAGATCCCAAGTATTTAGAACAAATAAAACACTAGAACCCAAGGACCGAATATTAGAAAATCCTACAACCCATTAATCTTGTAAAAATCAAACAGATACATGCAAAATGATAAATATCACTAGTATAACCAACATAAACTTACCCAGAATAGTAGTTCTTTGGCAGATAAACATCTCGAACAGGACCAAATCTGTCAAATTGAGCTCGAAGATCCTCAGGCCTGTAGGACAATAAAAAAGGATTCTTGAATAAATTCACTGCTGTTAATTGGCCATCAGAACAGATACACACACAAATTATCTATCTATAGTAATCAAATAATCGCGATAAAAGTGTTACGAGAAACATTACCGACAATTTAGAGGAATATTCCGAACCAAAAGACTGCCAGATCCCTGTTCCTTCCCACCATACCCACCCCCATAACCTCTCCTGGGTGGACTTCTTCCTCTACCACCATAACCCCTCCTGGGTGGACTATGGTAAGGTGGACTGTACCTCCTCATCAGAAATCTGAAAAAAAAACAGCTAAAATTCATCATTTCTTATTGGAAGTCAGTAATGACAAGAAGAGATTATGATACCAACAGAATCAATACATATACATATAAAATTAGTTCAAATTATTGTTAAAAAAAACAATATAACAGCAATCTTTCTAGGAAGAACAAATATCATGTATGACAGGTACTTAGATCAGAATGTGGTTCCTAAAAGTTTCTAGTCACATGAATATTTAGGAGTGTAACAGAATAACACTGCACTGGTTTTTGGCATAAGAAGTTCATCAAATGCAGCAAGAAGTACGTTAACTCTACCAGAATCTAACAATTAATAGTAATGCCCGTGATTGAAGAGGCATCACATGATGTCTTCCTGAATTATCAAATTTTCAGCAAAACTTCTACACTGTATAACCATACACCAATGAACTCAGCAGATCATATCTCGAATTTCCAATATCAACTATATTAAATTAATTTAACCTGAGACAAGATGCAAGCTAACAAATACCGCCTAGATAACCACTATTTTAAAAGGCAAGAAACCATGAGACGAGCTGTTGACATCAAAGAGTATCATAAGCAAGGACAGACTAATGTAAACCGTATTGATCTAAAGCAAACATTGGTATCAAAGCTTCATCATCAAGCCATGTAAGGAAGCTAGAGATTTGTTACTAATCGCGTATCAGACTCCATAACCTATCAAGTAGTCAAAGCAATAGAAACGTCAGAAAACTCGGTCTTTAGCAGGCATACAAACTGATCTCATTCCATCAGAATAAATAGGTCATAATACGAACGAAAATACATATAAACATGTCAAGCAACATTTTTTATAAAAAGAAACAAAACCCACATGATTAGAGATAGAAAACCGAGATCTTCAAGAAGAAATAACACAAAACAATACGAGCAAAGGCAGGGGCATTTCAGATCCAAGGACAGAAATCGAACCTGTAGATGAAAGGGCGAAGGATTCGACCGGAAAACCGTAAAAGTAGTAGGATCTCCCGGATGGGCGACGGGCTTAAACAGGCGGGAGGAGGGAATCGTAGCTTCCGCTCTGTTGGTGCAAACCCTAGTGATGAGACAGATGTCTTGGATTACAATTTGGGGCGAAATATAGGCGGCCAGTGGACCTGCACGTGAGGAGCACAATTATTTTTTTTATCAAAAAATATTTCACCATTACGTAATTATTCAATTATTCTTTAATATATTATTTTTATTATTATCTTTTTTTATATTTTTTTATCTAAATCTTATATATATTATAACAGCTACAAAATCATATATCAAATTAAAAAATTAAAAAAAAATTAGTAAGAGATCTATATTTATTATCAAATATAACTCATAATATCAAATCTTAAATTGAAAAAAAATGTTTTAAATTTTTTTTTTGAAGAATTCATTATTTGAGATAATTGTTTATGTTTCAGTTGTTACAATTTCATAACTATTACAATTATTATAATTACAATAATTATGAAATCATAATTATTATAATTATTTAATTATAGTAGTTATGAAATCGAAATAGCTATATATCTTGTAGTAATCATGGTATTGTAACTACTATAACATATCTGCTAATTTAGAATTTAAACAGAATAATAATGAAAATCTTCTGCTATAATATATCCAATTGTTTTAGGATTTAGATGAAATTATAATGAGAATAGTATTTAAGAATAATTATGTCATTTGAGTTGGGAAGTAGATGCTTTTTGATTAAAAAATCAAAATCAGATTTTCCTCTGATGATTAAAAAAAACCTTTTTAATTTTTACCCAAATTTATTTTCTTTATTTTTAACAAAATTATATTGAAAAACACACAAATTATATATCTAATAAAATTTCAAATTGATTTTGGTTTAGTTAATTATCTACCTAATAATCAGATCTATTGGCAGAAATAAATAAAAACACATATTTCAAATTTTAAAATATTTTGATTACTCTAAAAGATGAAAATTAATTTGCTTTGAAAAACAATTAAATGTGTCATTTGATAAATTTTATTTTGTCGGAGTTAAACAAGATTAATAAACATACATTAGCGTAACTTTTTCAAAACAATTGCGCGTCTTTAAATATTTTAAACTGTCAACCCTCTTGAATAAATATTTTAATTTTGGAAATGAAATTTACCAATTTTTATAATTATTCTAAAATAAATTTATGCAAATAATAAATAAACTTCTATTACATCATTTATAAATTAAAATTTTAAATAATTTATTAATTTGACTATAATTTTTTTCTAAAACCATTATGTTTATATGATAAATAAAGAGGCGTGGTTATTTTTTATTTGGTATTTTATGTTATTTTACTGGACGCAAGATTCAGTATTATTTATTTCATTTCATGTATCTAAAGTTTCAAAATTTCAAAACATAAGTAGCATTTTTTTTTGTTATACTCTAGCTTCTTTCCATGTTCAAATTTTTTACTTTATCCATCCGAAACTAATTCTCTATTACTTTAAATCAAGATTAATATATTTTTACATGTCTCTTTACTATATTTATATTTATACGCTCATATCTAAAGTGGGTAGTGTAAATTAAGAATAATATTTTTTTAAATTTATAAAAATTTAATAGAATTTATCACATAATCATTATAATATATATCTAAGATAACAATTCTCACTAACTAATACCACAATGAGTTCTTAAAACTCTTATTATTAGAAAAAATATTAAAAATTTTGAAAAATATATATCCATCAATTACTTTGAAATAAAACTAAGAGATGAATTTAAAAAATTTTAAATTATTTTAAATCAAAATCAATGCACCTCTAAAAATCTTTTTAATATATTCTTGCTCTCATATTCAAATTTGACAGTAAAAATTAAAAATAATAAATTTCTAAACTTACAAAGACTTAATAAAAGTTATCACAAACTCAATATACGATCTAAATACTAACCAATGGTCGTGGGACTAATACTCATCAACCACATACTCATCTACCATAATGAATCCATATGACTCCGCTATTTTGAATAATATCATATTTTAAAATTTTTAATGATATAATCCATCCATCAATTAAAAAATAATTGATGAATTTAAAAAAATTTTAAATCATTTAAAATCGAGACTAATATAAAACTTTTTTAATATATCTATACTTTCATATTTGAATTCAACTGTAGAAATTAATTTAAGAATAATAAAATTTTAAACCGATTGAGAAAAATTTGAACACAAAAAAAACTTTAATGTGAAAACGAAGAAAGGGTATAACGAGAAAGCGTGTTTTTAAATTTTAAAAACTTGAATATGTTCACGCATAATATTTCTTAGTCACGCGGTTCAATAAAATACCCTTTTTCTTCATATCATACATTTTAGCATTCGCATTTTTTTATCTTACACATCATTTTAGATTTAATCTGATGAATGAGCTATTTCAATCTTCCCTTTTGTACAAAATACAATATATGAACAGTTCATGACTAGTGAAAAGAACAATAATGTGCTGTTCATTTAGCTCTTCACCGAAAACAAACATAAGAAAAGCAAGTTCAGGCGTATTAGAAATTCCCCTGAGAAACCCATCCCTTTTTCTCCAGTTCCAAGCGCAATGCCTTGCCACAAACAAGAAAGAAGATGGATCATACATAAGAAACATGAACAGATTTGATCTTGATCATTAATGATTAATTAATAAAGAACAGCCATCACAAATGACGGTAAATTTCGGTCAGATCAGATGGCCAAATGGAATTCCTTTCCAACAAACATGGCGATAAAGCAACCAGAGATCAGAGCTATATTCACATCATGCAGAAGGAGTTACCAAAGTGCAATTGGGTGTTACCTTTATCCTCTTCTTATTGACATCAAAGTCGAAGTTCCCAGTGCGGGATGCTGAACGGTACTCAACGATGGAATTCTTTCCGGGTGGGAACCAAAACTCGACGTCGTCAATAAACTAAGTGCAACAAAATTCATGAATTAGACTTATTGAATGGTGAATCAAAACTTTTATTTGTAAGCAAGGATTTTAATATTTTACACCCATTATAGGACTTTGGTATTCAACTCTGATGTAGTCTTCCCTTCTTTCGGCGATAAGAGGAGTAAAATTATTGGGCTTCAGTGTTGTCACCTGAACACAAACAGATGAAACACTTGAATAAGATGTGATATGCATATGCAGAGATGCAAATGAAGCTGTGTGTGTGTGTTCTGACTCACCACTTGAAGAAGCTCAGTCATGGCTTCCTCTTTGCTTATTGGCTTCTTCCTATTTCCATCTTCAGGATTGTAATTCCTAGGATCCAGAAGAGATTGTATTGGTTAAGCAATTCGATTCTCCAAAAAGCCCTCTCTACTCTTTTTAATTAGGAGATAATATTTAAATCCGAAGCAATAAAAAAAGAAAGAATCAAGCCTGGGAAATTTATATATCAACTGTAAGCTGTTCTATAATTTATTCAACATAATAACGGTTGAAAACAACATGTCAAATAAACACAATCAACTAGTTAATATAAATACTTCTATAGTTCTATGACAAATTAACTTCTCTTTGTTATTTAATTTGTTCCAGAAATGTCTTATTCCATTAACTTTAAATTTGTAAATTTTGTTCTACTATTCTCTTAGTTTTGGATATATCATATAAACTTAGTATAAATCCATGGAGTTTCCTTTGGTTCTTCCTGGGGTGACATGTTGTGGGCTCTTTGAAGACCATGCGTTTGTCCCTCACATGTGGTCTTAGCCTCTTAATCACGCCTCCTATGATGGTCACGCCCAGCAATAGTTAAATTTAGGAGAATTAATTTGGCAGAATGAAGGGATCTATGTGTTGAGTTGAATTGTGTACCTATGAATAACTAACCAATTAAATGAAACCAATCATTGCCACATTATCACATAATCATAGGTATGTATAAGACAATTTGGTGTTAATTCAGAACTAATACTGAGGATATACATGTTCTCAGACTCGAACAGTCACTTTAAGGCATGGATATAACCAAGGAGATAGTAGCTTACCAAGGGGGAGCATAGTGTTGGTTATCAGTAATCTCCTCTGCAGTCGATATGCAGTTATTGGTTGCAGGGCACAGTGCTAGAGAAGGAGGATTCTTCTGAACTCCGAGATAGCTGGGTTTTGTTCCACTATCCATGTCAAACAAAACAGTTTAATGCTTCAATATTTTTCACTTAAAGCAACATGACGAATAAGAAAAGAGCAAGAAAACAACTCGATTACTATAAGCATGACATTGACATTAAGTTCAATACTATATGGCGAGTCATAAGTTAATAAATTTTTTTATAAATTAAAATAAATGAGCTCCTACTAATTTGTGCTTAAAGCAATTTAGGCCAATGATTGAATATAATAAGTCAATGGGTAAGTTCTCTCATCTAACCATATTTTGACAATTGGTGTGATGGGCTTTAATCATAGATATGGTGAGGTGATGGAAAATGCTGTCAATATGATGATGTTATCACTATGGGCCACACATGCTTGTCAGGGATGCCAAACCTTAAATGTGGAAGATTGTGCTACTGCAATTTAGACTGATAGAAGATTTATAAGATTATATAAGTGAGTTTTTATTAACCTTAGCTTAAGTAGTCTTAGGCCAATGGTTGCATTTTACAAGTTACTAAGTTAATTCTCTTATTTAAGCAATAAGTTTCCCTATATTTTATCTCATTCCGGAAAACAATCTATATGCTACATATGATCACGAATGAGGTTTGTATTTCTTGGTTGCTCATACTACATTTAAAGTTCAAAAATTATCTTGCTCTTAAATTAAAAAGAGCTAATCAGGTCAAAAATTAAAAAGGTCTGGTTAATGAATTTATACTTGTTTCTAATAAAATAGATAACTAACACATCATGAGAATTTCAATTTTGCCTGCCTTTAACCAAGTTTTAATTCATGTTTACCACGAAAGCTAAATATCATGAACACCAATCCTTGCAAGCAAAAGTTTTACATATTCACTCTTCACTTGCAAGTTGTAACCCATCATTAAGTAACAAAGAAGTCATTCAATCACATCAACTGCATTTCACTTAATTCATGTACTAGATCCAGTGCATGAGATGATAAATTGGGCATCCGCAAGAAACAAAAGAAAAAAAAAAATCCTAGATTGAAACTTGAGACTAGAATGAGATCTTCATTTTCTATTACTATTTTTCTAAACGCTTTTAAATAAACCGTGCTTTTGCTAGAGACATTACCCGAAATGGAATATAGCTGCTAATGCTGCAACTTCGCTGCTCCTCAGCAACACTTCCCTTGATTGAAGACAAATGCCAACTCGAACTACAGTTAGAGAGCAAGAGATTCCGGAACAAACACAGAAGAAATGGCCGAATCTGTTAGGGTTTTCGCGCACCTTCTTCCGAGGCGTGGCTCGAAGGAGTTGGAACTGGAAGCCCTTGGAAGCGATCGGAGTGAGCACCGGAGAAGAAGTGGTTGCGACGCTGCCATCGGAAGCGGCCGTGAGCACGGCGCCGGAAGGCGGAAGCGGGCTTATAGATAAGCGGTGGATCAGCGTTCCGATAGCCACGTGTAGGCCTGAGGATGACCTGGTCCATTTATCCTACTTAGATCGAATGGGCCGGGCCGGGCCGGGCCTGTAATCCATGGCAGTTCTCGTTTTAGTTTTGGAAAATTTCGACCAATAATCTGTAAATAATAAACTTTGCAAGGATCTAAATGCAATTTACCCATTCGTTGCAAGTTCCACAAGTTCTGCCCTAGCTCCAAACTATAAATAAGCAACCATTTCTATCACCGTCTACCTCAGTCTTCATCATCTCCTCCTTTCTCCTCGTACTCTCCGCCGCCGTCGGCTTCCCTATTGATCCTAATCCTAACGACTTCGCCGAACTCCTGTATTCATTCATGATCATGGTAAATACATTCTCTTGTATATCTATATATATTTTTTCTCCTTTTAAATTGATGGAAAAATTGTGATGGGGTTTTTTCCTCTCTAGTTAGGATTTTTTTTTGTTGATGTTGTTTCTGTTTAGATCTGTAACTTGAACATATTCTGCTTACCTTTCTGCTACTCAGTGTAGTCCAGATGATTGTTATCCACTGTGATAATCTTTTATAGAGTTTCTCTAGCTTGCTTTTGTATTTTTTTCATGTCTTTATCATACATTAGCCTCTCTTATTTTATTCATTTATTTGACAATATTTTCTATTTTTTGTATATATATTTTTGGTCTTCTGCTGTTGAATGATTGGTTGTTGCTTGCATTTTTATGATCCCATTCTGTTTCTAGTATCGTCTCCTCCATAGATTGTATAAGTAATCTATTTTATGCACTCATACTCTCTTATGTATGAACCTTCTTTAACATGTTTTCGTTCAACCTTGGTACATTTCCGATTTCTTGAGCTGAAATATTTTGATTCCGTTGTTTCAAGTATACAATTTGCTCTTATTTATTATTATTTTTGTATAAATTGGACGTCTTTTGGTTAATTTTTTGAGCCGTGATGTGAATATTTTCTGCGTTATCTTTCTGCAACTCGTTTGGAGTAGAGAAGATAACTGTAACCCACTGAGATCATCTCAAGTTATAGAGTTTCTCTAGATTTTTTTGGGTAGTTTTTCATGTCTTTATCAGACATTCTATATTATGTCATTTAAAAAAAAAAAATCTCTGATACTATGTATTTTTCTTTCGTGCGCTGATGGTCTCCTATATTTGAAGCTCCTTCAACATGCTTTAACACAACTTTGGTACAGTATCATAATATTTTTTTGAGCTACAAATATTTACTTTCATGGTTTCATGTATATTATTAGCGCTTATGTATTCTTTGTTTTATGCATGATCTCTTTTACATCTTTTATTCTGTTCTCATTTTTCAATGGAATTTGGCTTGGTAAGGTCTTTTTCTAATTAATCCTTGTGAAGCCTCTAGAATACTTATTTTCTAAAACGAGTTCCTTGATAACAAGACATAAAAACTTTTTAAAAAAAGTTATTGAAATGCCATTTTTAAGAACAAACAAAAAATGGAAACTAAACTCTAAATTAAAATTGAAATAACATTAAAAAATGCAAAGCTAAATTTGTTGAAATACTCCAAAGGAAAACAAAATTGATTCTATCACTATCACCATTTGTGGCTCGGTTGGTGTTTTGATCTGTGATGTGAATATTTTCTGCGTTATCTTTCTGCAACTCATTATGAGCATTGAAGATGACTTATTCCACTGAGATCCCCCATCAACCTAATGTAACTTTCTAAGTTTATGTTTTTCTTTACTTTTTTGGCCTACTTATGTACTCTTACATTATCATCAATTCAAGTGAATTGAGATATGGATGCTGATATTTGTTTGTAATTGGTAGTTTAAAAATTAAATGTGGCATTTTTTTGTGCGTTTTCAATGTGAACATGTTTTTGTTATGGGCAATATCGTGACATATAAGAACATGTTAGATTCTTGAACCTAGCATAGATTTCAATTCTAACTAGAAGAGGATCAATGTCATTGTTTGAATTAGTTGACTATCAAGTCATTCGGTCAAGTTGGATGGAACTCAATTATGAGGAATAGGTAGGATATGTGGAATAGTTGGGCTATGGTGGTGTTTTCATATTATCTAAGTTTCTCATGGAGTGTTGACTGTTTGGTGGAGTTTGATTGTCCTCTGCAGTGCAAGCTCTTGATAGCTCTTTTTTGCTAATCAACCTTCACTTTCTTCTTAAAATCCTCATTACACATAGTTGTGTCTCTTCCCTCATTATACATACTTTTAGACTCTATTATAGGTTGTGAAGTGAGTGCTAAGCCAATGAAATGACTGATACTTTACTTCCAACGGTTGTCTAGTTTCCTTTGGCTAAAATAGCTTCATTCGGATCACCTATTGTTCACACTATTAGTTTGTTTAGCATGCATATTTGTTAACTATTAGTAATTATTTTTGTCCATAACAGAGTATTCTTAATTTCTTTTCCAAATTCTTGGAACTTCTAATGCTCGTTCAAGAAGCATTGTATTTTCCATAGATCGTTATGTTTGATGACTTTATGATAATTTTTCTTGCATGACTTTTTATGACATATTTCTCCTAATAATAATGATATACCGTGATGATGGTTTTTCTGTAACTGATTTTCTTCCCATGACCATTCTATTGATATTGAGTTATTTTCCTCATTCTTTGAGAGAGCATCAGTGATGTAAAATCTCTTTCGTTATCCTTGCACTTTGATTGTCTGTGAAGATAAATGTGGGGAAATTATTGCTGAGATGTTCGAACTCAACTCTCTCTATATAATTGTGTATCTTAATAATTTTTTATCCAAGATATGAAGAAAATAGTGTGTTTTTCTTTATTTTACTTTGCAAGATTTTTTTATTACAATAAATTCCAGATTTCATATATAAAAACCAGTTTGACCAAGTAGAATTTCAATTGCAATCCTATACTTGTCACCTTTTCGAATGTAATTTTACTTTGTAGTTTATTGCTTCGCCCCAGTGTATCATATGTTCGTCAACAATCATCATCAATCGGCAGCTATTGTAGTGATTGTTGAGCATCTTCTGTTCTTCACACCGGAGTATCCCACTGGCTTTGCATTGTATATTGGGTCGATGCATCTTGAGTAGCGATCCATTTTTGGCTCATCATCGTTGCTATTCAGGGAATCGTTTTTGAGAATTTTTTTTACTTGAATTGAATTTCGAGTGTCGTCTCTAAATGTAATTTATATACAAATTAAGTTCTTGTCTTGAACATGAGTCAAATAGGAATGTAATTCTTTATCTGCTTCGCATGTCCTTTCGTTTGGCTTAGTTAATTTTTGGCTCAGATGATGTTGTATTTTGTATATTTAAATATTTCTATCTGCTTGGTACATGTATGAAATGATAAATACTTATTTTTTTTTCTACTTGTACAGAGTTTATTATGACTTGAGAATATTTAATTATTATCTTGTAAAGTTGTTTGATGCGTAGTAAACTGTGATTAGGAATGTAACGAATGAAAAAAATGTAAATAAAATTGTTTTCCTCCTTAAATTTGCACATATATCACATGGTAAATGATTAGATTAATTAATTAGTATAAAATTACTTGTGTATTTAAAAAAAATGAAATCTAATATAACATTTTAAGTTTTTCGTATTTAGCATATGTATTTTTACATTTAAATTTTTATCTAATATTTAGTTTGATGTGTGTGATATGTAAAATTTATCACATTAAATGAATCAAATTTGCTAATATATATATATATATATATATATATATATATATATATATATATATATAGTTTTGATATACTGCGCGACGGTATCTTGCCCGATTCGTGCGCGATCGATCCCAGTCGTCCAAGCTGAATCGCGTGAAACCACAGCCGTCCGTTTATCGCGATTGCACAGTGTTTCTCCTCGGACATTCGCTCTTCTCCGCCACTGTTTATCGTCGTCCGGCCGCCGGACCGGGCCCGTTGGAATCGCAACTCGACGGCGGTCCGGAGGTGGCCGGAGTCCGGAGTCCGGCCCCGATTCGGTCGAAATTCGGCTGGATTTCGGCGAAATCGCCGCCAGTGTCTGTCTGCTCTGTTTCGGTCGGAATTCCGGTCGGATTCCGATCCAATTCGGTCGGAATTCGATGCCGGTGTATGCGCCATCGAATTGCGCTTCCAACGAGCCCGGGATGGCGGTCGACGGTGACCGGACGGCGATAAACGGCGATAAACGGCGACGATGAATGACGAAAGGTTGGCTGCGCAGCGGGATCGCACGGGAGCGTCGGACAAGATATCAGACCTGTATATACATATATCTATATTTAAATCCATCACAAGGAATATTTAATTAAAAATTATTAACAAGGATTAATGACTTTCAAGACTGTGGGACTTTTTAAAAGTCCGAGAACACCTAGAACACTACGTATTTTATGAAACAGGAAAAAGACAGTGCCGTTTCAAGCCATCTTCTTCGCGCTTTTTTTCCCAGTCTCTCCGCTTCCAGAGACCACTTCTTCCTCAATCGCAGTTAACGACGATGATGGCGCCGGTGCCGTCACCGTCCGCGGCTTCAGCATGAGCTGATAGTCCCTTCGGATCCCCCACATCACTTCCGCGCACTCCTTCATCGCCGGCCTCGACTTTCTCTCTTCAGCCAGGCACCGCTCCGCCAGCCCTAGAACCCTCTCCGCCGCCTCCACCGACGCCGGGTTCCGCCGCACCCGCGGGTCCATCGCCGTCGCCACGCCCCCTTCCTTGAACCTCCGGATCGCCTGCGTCCATCACCCCACATTATTAACCCGTTAGAAGGACGACCATGGGGAAGCGATTAAGCGAAGCCCGAAAAGGGCGAAGAAAGAAGGCACTACCCATCGCGTGGTCATGCGTTCCCGGCTGGCGCGGTTGCGTTCGATGGGACGCCTCCCCGAGATCATCTCCACCAGGAGGACTCCGAAGGAGTACACATCGCTCTTCTCCGTTAGCTGGTAGGTGCGGAGGTACTCCGGGTCCAGGTACCCCGCCGTGCCCTTGATCTGGGTCGATACGTGCGTCTTCTCCGGGTCCTCCTCCACCAGCCGGGCGAACCCGAAGTCCGCCACCTTCGCCCGGAGCTTCTCCGTCAGCAGGATGTTCGAGGCCTTAATGTCTCTGTGGATGATCGGCTGATCTGCCAGATCAAACAAACCAAAAGAATCAAGCCTTACATTTGCAAGTTGTGATGCATCAGATAATTGTGCTAATTGAAGGTCAGTTCTATTTTCCTCGGCTATTCTATTATCTACTCTAGCAGCAATCTGGATATGTTCTTGTTGAAATTACAACACGGATCTTATCCTTGTATCACTATAATTTTGTAGTTTGTCAATGATTGACAGATCCTATCTCAGAGGCCTGTCATATCTAAGAAGATTATGATATGTAGGTAAGCTGACATGCTAAAATACAATTTCTCTTGTTTTAGCTGCTAGTAGGAGTTCAAACGTCTATGTTGGTGGCTTCTAAAATTAAATGTTAAAGAACCATGCTAAACACAGTTAGCTACCTGCATAAGTGTGCATATAAGCAATAGCATGAGCTACATCAATAGCAATGTTGAGTCGGTCCCCAATCTCTAGACCACTTCCTCTTGTTCCTGCATAGAATTGCATTACCTATCAAAATTTCAGTAAACTATATATAACCTGCTAAACATTGCATTCATACTTATCTTGAAAATCACAGAACCTGGTAATGTTCTATACTTTTTCTTTCTGAATCAATATGTATTTCAGTGTAGGAAAAAAAAACATTGCCTACCATCCAAGTGTTCACGTAGATTGCCGTTGCTAACATACTCAACCACCATCAGACGTTCTCTATCAGTCTCCAAATATCCAAGAAGTCTGACTAGGTTTGAATGCTCGACTTGTGACAGAATTTCTATTTCACTCTTGAACTCTACGCTTACTACGTACTTGTCATTCATATTCTGTCATGTCTCAATCAGCTGAAGTTAGTTTTATATTTCTCACTTTTTAAGTGCAGTAATTGCTCTTAGAGAAAAAAATTGTTAGCTGATTGATAACTAAAAAGAGCTTCCTACCTTTTTGTCTTGTTTCACTGCAATGAGGGATCCATCCTTGAGTTTGCCCTTATATATTGCACCAAATGCTCCTTGCCCAATTCTGTTTTCTATGGCAAAATTTGATGTAGCCTTGTTGATTTCTTCAATGGAAAAGATTAGCCTTTGTTGTTGTGTCTCACTTTTGGAACTTTGAGTTCTGTATCTGTAGTTGCTACTGCTAGTTGATAGTTTTGAAGCTGCATCGCAATAGTTTTGTGAAAGTGATCTTTAATTGCTGTATGAAAATAATAATTCACATACACCCCATACAAACAAATGTGGTAAAAAAAATGTAAGTTTCAAGTTAAGTATGGTGTCTTGATTTCACTTCCATGTCTCTTTATATAAATTGATTATGAAAAGAAATGGGCTTACATTTCTAAGTTCTGTTTTTTTTTTCAGGTAAATTTTGAACATTAATTTTCTGATTTTGTAGAAAAGATTTGAAGTAGAAAGGGAGAACTATCAAGGGCATGAAAGGAGGGATCCTGGAAATAAGGTAAGAATAAGTTAATACAACGGTCTAGTAGAGAAGAACTATTTTACCTTTTACACTGTGTTAACTAGCAATACTATTTTTCCAAAATCTCATAGGTGGGATTTACTCAATTGGGAAATCTTTCAAAAATCTCCTCACTAAGGTTGCCTTCTGTCATAGAATTAACACCATTAGGTTGTGATCAGCTTACAGACATCCCGTGTCTCATTCTTGTTACATGGTATAAACATTCCTACCATATAGGAATGCATGCACTTGCATAACTTAATTAGGCAAAAGTATTGAGTAGGTAAAATTGGTAATTAGAGCAACTTTTAGTAAAGGGCGAGCAAGCACCAAGGGCAGATTAAAAGACCTTTGTGGTACTCTTATTCTTCCTCTTGTTCTTCCACTTCCAAATCCAATTCTTCTTGGTCTTCCTCTTATTCTTCCTCTTTCTCCGTATTCAATGTGCCGTTATCTGCCATAAATGAACTCCCTTTAAATATTGGTTCAATCCGAGAACCAACTTTATATTAAAGAAAAAATAAAACCGAACTGAAGAGATCTCATCCGTCGGATGCAACTTAATCTCATCTAACGGTTATGGTATAATCTTCTTTAATATAACTTAATTGATTCGATCCAACGGACCTGATCCATTCCTTTGGGCGTGTGGTTCATTGAACCAACTCTGGTTCACCTCGTGAACCGGTTCTTCCTTCCGAAGAGAATTAAAACCGAACCGGATAGATCTTGTCCATCGGAGACGACTTAATCTCATCCAACGGTTCTAATCTATTCTCTTCAATTCTTCTTTATTTATTTCGATCCAATGGATGCAACTTGATCTAATCCCATGGATACAAGTTGATCTCATCCATTAACTCATCCTACAGTCGAGAACCAATCTCATCCAACGGTTGAGATTAAATCACATCCGACGGTTGAGAATTAATCTTATCCGTTTGATTGCATCCTTTTGAAGATGTCTTTAGGCTACAGTGGGGACCTCGAGGAGGTATTGGATCTGGCCTTCTGATGGGTTTTGGATCCCGTATTCAACCCCGAATACACACCTACATCCATCAATAACGATCCATTCCACTAGAGGATCATCATCAATCCCTTACTTATGGGTTCCTTCTTACATTTTATGCATTGCTCCCCGATTCCCGTCAATTATATAATAACTCAATAATCGACATCTAAGCACACTCAACCTTATAGACCAAGTCCAGCAACACAATCCTTATGAGCTCTTCAAGGGGACATTACCGGACACGAATAATTAGCACACCGTATAGACAGTAACATCACCCAACTTACCGAGAATATTTGATCGACGGAAAGATCTCACCCTTTGGTAAATCAAAGCAATAATTACTACCTATAGGTGCCCATTTATTACATCGGGATTAAGAGTGCATAATTATAATAACAGAGGTCTTGTTCAATTTGTGAGTCAGTGTAAATCGAACAACCTCAATGGTTCTACTCAATGCACACAAAGTGCACTAGTGTAATTCTATAGTCAAGACAGACAGTAACCGAATTACACTACAACCGTTCCCGATGGGTTGTCCAACACCATCTTGGTTGTGAGCCTTAGTTTATAATTCACAGGGGACTGATAATCATGGTCTTCTGTGTCTCACAGACACCAAGTTATCTATAATGTGAACTAAGAGGACTTTATTGCAAAATTACCTATTGCAATCATTTGACCAAAACATGATACTTTATTTCATAAATGTTTATATACAAAAGAGCTAGTCTTTTCATATACTTCCTAACACTAACATCTTTTGCAGGAAGGAAAATTCAGACGAATACGAACTCCGGACGAAAAGCTAAAAATTCGGGTCTAGAGTCGACTCAGATGGGTTTTGGAGTCGACTCCAGCCAAGTCAGCGGGAATCCGGAAGTCTGCGCGTCGACTTTCCGCCAACTCAGCCTGGAGTCGACTCTGGTGAGGTTTTGAGTCGACTCAGGTCAAAATATTATCAACGCCGCTGCCACCGCGATTGGAGTCGACCCAGAAGTCAATCGGAGTCGACTCAGAGAAGAAGTCGGGCGAAGATGATAGAACTTAATCTCCCACGCAGGCTGGAGTCGACCCAGATCTGCATCTGAGTCGACTCAGCAAGCCTATAAAAGGCGCCCACGACCAGCAGCCAAAGCATTCCTTAAAAAACGCCTCCAAACTCCGTTCTCGCGACTCCCGAGCCCTGCCTTTTTGACGTCGGTGATGTACTTGCTTCAAGCCACTCCATTCTACACCAAGGCGCCGAAGTTTACTTCCGAGGAGTGACCGAGAAAAGCCAAAAATTTGGTAACTCTGTATTTCATTTAATTAATCATTGTATTCAAAGTTTGTACAGTTTTTTCGATACACTTGCTGCCGTAAAGGGGCAAGTGCCTTAGTGGATTACCCAACATAAACGGTCAAGGATCGTGGGTCTTTGAGTAGCAGCGTTGCGTTATAAACCAAGTAAAAACAAACGAGTCCCTTATTTTCTGTACTTTATATTTTCGCTGCATTACTCTTATTGTTTTGCTTCCACATCGTTCGAGAACTTATGAAAGTTGAAAAGCGTGCAATGCGCTATTCACCCCTCCTCTAGCGCGTATTTCGATCCTACAGATTCTTGCAAAACAAAAATTTTCCGGAAACGATCTCAAGTTGCCCTCATAGTCGATCAAACGAAATTTGATCGACTCGTTTAGATCATTGGGCTCTTGTGTTTGGTTTACAAGATCCAATATGAAAAGTATAATTTAATTAATGTGGAAACATTAAATTATACCTTTTCTTCGGACTTGAAGGATGTAGACGACCTCTCCATCTTCTGCTGTATCCCTCTCCTCTTCTCGAACGTTGTGTGGGCAACGACCTTTCGAGAATATCTCCACCAAAAAAGAAAATCAACCAATCAATCTCTCCTTTCCTTCTTCCTTTCTTCTCCTTCCTTCTTGTTCTTAGCAACCAGTGTTGGGAGTGAAACCACCAAGGGAGCGGCACGGATCTCAAGGGATTAGAAGAGGAGAAGCAACCCTAGTGGCCGCCCGGTCCTAAAGAGGAGAAGAGAGGGATGTGGGCGGCGAAAAGGAGAAGGGAGAGTGTCGCCGAGACTCAAGGAGAGAAATCAAGAAGATTAATTATTTAAAGCCTCCTCTAAACCTCCTTTTATATAGACAAGCATCATGGAAATTTAAGATTCTAATAAATTTTCTTATCAAGATTTAGTTAGAAAAGTTCTAATAGAATCTCTAAGAAAAATTTATTAGAAATAATCTAATAAACATATCTTATCTAGATTTATTTTAGAAATAAATCTCTTATAAGATTTTATTAGAAATATTCTAATAATCTTATCTTATCCAAATTTATTTAGAAATAAATCTTTTTATAAAATTTTATTAGAATAAATCTAATAAAATCTAATCGGATAAGATTAGTTATCTTTTTAATAAATTTCCATTATATTAATTTTGTTCTTATCTTTAACAAAATCTTTTTAATTATATTTTGCTAATATTTAGCGAGATTCCATAATTAATATTTTGTTAATTTAACAAAATTAATTCACAAAATTTTATAATAAAATTTTGTATGAGAAGAGACAAAATTTCTTAGCGGAAATTCTTATAAAAAAATTTCTTTCTTATTCGAATTTTTTTTCAAAAAAATTTTAAATAAAATTCCAGTAATTTTCTTTTATAAATAGAATTTCCTATCCGAAATTTCTCATAGAATTCTTTTCAAAATTCATCCGGAGGTCTTCTAAGGTCTTCAAGAATTCTTTCAAAGGTTTAGAAGAGGTCTTCAAGCAATTAATGCAGGTCAGTTCCTGTTTCCATTGCGTAAATTATCTAATGCTTCTGTTTCATTCTTGGAATTTTTATGATATATTGGGAGAGAGGGCCTACTGCCAGATATACTCAAGTATTAGATTGCTAGATATTATAATAGCCATGCATTCTAGTGAAAACAAAATGAAAATGATTTCATAATTTTTAAGTTACTTCATCATGGAGCATTGAAGTTTGCAGCAGTATAATTTCTGATAGATTTGGATCATGATTAATATCTTCTACTGTACAATACATTGCAGATATGTGGCATTTGGAAAGCAGAAAAGTAACCCACCACTGAAATCACTTGTACATTAAAAGTAAATGATCTGAAATTGATATCAGACACTGTGATATGATTCAACTAAATCTTTCTTTGTTGAAAATTATGCTTCTTTATACCTTTGTGATTGACTTTTAACAAAATTCTCTTAGTAGAAATAGTTGTCTTCTTGATTACAAGATTTTTCCTTCTGTGCAAGTACATAATGGTGGTAAATAAAAGGTTAGGAAAAAGATGGTAGTTTTCTCCTAATTTTACATAATTTTAAATCAAAATTTATGACCTAGAGGATACGTGAGGGTCATCATGATACATATAATGTGGCTGTCTTTTGATAACCTCATTTCTAAATCCTTGAGGAATATTAACTTTCTATATTTAATGGAAATGTTCATAATTAGAAAAGTGACATCTTGCTTTAAGTTATATGCTATTAAGAGATTCTAACAATGATCTCATTTAAAACTTTTCTCATGATGATTTAAGGGTTGTGTATAATGATATCTACTCATTTGATGGTGCAAAATATGAATCATTAGAATATTCTGAACCCTTCATGAAAATATGACTAAAACTTAATGTCTCCCACATAAATAGGAAGCTGTGCTCATAAATTAAAACAGTAATAGGTTGGATAATCACTATCGGTTGTGTGAAGGATAGGGTGTTCTCGGTTTTACTAACCTGGTATGCAGTGGATAGCTTTTGACTTTATGACACTTCTCTGTTTGGTGCTATTCTATCAAGTCTGAATAATAGACTTTCAATTGTCTTACTCTAGCCTTGCCATATTCTTCACTTCAATTGTCATTGTGGTTTCAGGCCATTAGCTAGTTTACTGTTTGGATATGAGATTGCACTTGCACTTTTATATTAAGTTAGTTTTTTTTCAAGCGTTTGGAAGATATATCGTCTTTGTTGTTTATCAATGATTGCAGGATTCTATCTGAGTTTTACTAGTGATGGCATGGTTCATCATTTCAAGTGAAATTAACTTTTGATTTGTAGGTAAATTGGGCGTTTGTGATGTTCTATTAAGATCTGTGATTTATGAGCAAAAGAAGGTAGATTCTTACATGGACTTATGATACATTTATTTATATAATTGTTCTCATATCCAGTGGATTCTAGCAGCAGGATCCATTTCTAGCAGTAGATATTTATTAGGAGGTTTGCATGCATAGTTTTTGGTTGAGTTTTGGAGGAAGGCCCATAATATTTTATTTATGCAAGTTAGGTGCATAAATTACACACTTTTAGTCTGATATCAAGTATTTTTAGATTTGTACCATTGCATAAAGGAAATTTTTTTGTTGTATGTTAGCCTTTTCATTCGTTGCCTTATAAATTCTGCTTTCGTAGTTGTTTTTGTTGTATGCTATCTTTTTAGCCATTAATTCATTTTTTGCCATGCCTTTGTATTTGGCAATTTATTATGTATGATCACTTGTTTATTGTGTTCAGAATAATTATCTCCTAGGCTTTAATCTTTTATATTTGAGAGAAATTGGAGAGGAAGAACAAAGGGTGGGCAGAGATAGATTGATTCTTTTTTTGTAAATATTTTTGAAAATGATAGGAAAAGTTTTCGCTGCCTTTCTCTCATATATATACATGTATGTATATATACATATGTACATAAATCACACAGCAAGTATTATTACAGCCACTTGCCCCATGTTGCTGTTTTAGCCTCTGCCTTAGACTTTGATCCCAATTATCTCCTTCTTCATCATTTTCTGATCACTAATATTGAGACAAATAAAAATATAATTGATTTTTTTTCATCTCGTTTATGGAAACTTTGCTAAAGAAAATCTCAAATTGTATTGTTTAATTCACTTTCTTTTCATATCTTTACTTCTTTCTATTATGTTTTCTCTCCTTCCGGTGATACAAAGCTCTAGTGTAGAAAAGTGATGTTAAGACATTTTTCTTTAGCAGGAAAACATTTTTCTGATTTAGGAATGCCCTTTTCTTTGACCATAAGACTTTTTTGGCCTGTGTTGGTCATCATTGTTCATGTCCTTATGTTCCCACTATTACTGTTTTGCTTGCTTTAATAAAGCTGGCCTTTGGTAATGCAAATTTAATTCAGTCAAGATGATTTAAGTTGTTTAACACATGACCTGGTTTGATCTTTTTATGAAATTAATTTTCTACTAGGATATAAAACAGTGAATATTATTCTTAACTTAATGGGTTGTGAAGATGGGAACTCATGCAATCAGTTTTTGTTTTTCATTAGTTGATATAAATATCTTAATTATCTGATTTTTTTTTCTATTAGCTTAACTTTTTCACATAGTTGTTGCTAAATAAAGTTGGTTTTGTGATAAATTTCCTATGAAAATATTTCCCTATTGGATTCCTAAGTCTTTTCACAAATTTTAACTTAAATACCTCTTTCCTAAGTGAAGGTAAATTCCTACTTGAGAAATCTTCTAGTTAGCTAGCAATAGTGTTCAAAAATCGCAGACAAATGGAGTTGTTTCAGTGTCATTCTTTATAATAAAATAGGTTGTTTATTTTATGTTATGAGAAATTTTGACCCTTCATCTACCTTTTCCATTCTACCTCTACTTAAGTCAGACACATGATATTTTGTTAATAGCACTCCAAGTTGAGACCAGCATCATGGATTATGTGACTATCATAGGAAATACAGTGTCAAACACCCAGATGGTCTAGGTTTTTTTTTTTGTCTATTCTTTTTGATCTACAATAGACAGACTTTGCTCTACCTGTTGAACTTATTTGTTTAGATGCAAAAATTTCAATATGGAGTAAATATTCTGTACCTAAATTTATTTCTTTCATCTTTTATTTATTTGTCAAAAGTGTTATAGGAGTTTTAATTCACAACTGAATGGTCTTTCACTTGTTTTATTTACATTCTTGCTTAAGATGTTTTGCCAAGTTTTTTAGGCCCTGCTTTGTGTCTTTGTTCAGGGGACAACTGAATCTCAATCTGTTGACATCTTCTAACATGCGTCTCTCATTCATTGGGGATGATGGATGTACAGAGAGATTAGCTGTTTTGAGTAATGACTTTGATAGCCCTGATGTGGTTATCGAAGAAATATCGGCTGATACTTCTGGCCGTTCCTTCCTGCTAAAGCTACCAGGACCTCAGATCTTGTACTATTGGTGTTCTGAGAAGTTGAAGATCCATGGACTTGAATTGCTTGATAAGGTTTCAGTTTATTCTTTCTCTAGTCTACTTTTTATAGTTGCATTACATATTATTAGCATTTCTACTTGGACTCGGTGGTTCTTCCTCTCTTACCATATTGTCATGATACAACATGAGTATTAGTATGATATACGAATGTAGCTTGTTGAACTCATCATCTTTTCAAAAGGAAATTGAGAAAATGCAGAGGAGGAAGAAATGAGTAAGATGAAGAATAAGCATATGAGGAAGAAGTGTAGGAGGAAGTGTGGGAGGAATAAGATATGGTGTTCTAGCGCAGCATGTGGAAGCTATCATGAGGCAGGAGCAGGTGGGCAAGCAAACAAGGGCAGGTAAAAGTGAGAAGGTGACAAGTGTGGAGCTTGTGGGTGGAGGTGATCTACTATTCGTTAATAGTAAGCCAATTACGTTAGGGAACATTTCAATGAACTTTTATACCTTTTCAAACCCCTAAACTATAAACACTACATATACATTATATACTTGTACAATATTATATGCATACTATTATGATCCATTGTATGAAATTTGTGTCCCGTACCTTTGTCTGAAATTTGAATCTCTAAAATTTTTTATTTTATTTTTATGAGATCCAATGTCCCCAGTGTGAAAAAAGATTACTAGTACATTGTTCTTGGTCTTAGGGTACATACTCGTCTTTGATTCACATATGCAAGTCAGAATAGCATAGATTACTAGTACATTGTTCTTGCATCATCCGTGAAAGAGTGATGTTTCTACTTAAGCAGACTGATATTCTAATCTGTTGTAGGTGGTCTTATTTGTGAGAAATGCTTGCTTACTATTAATAATTACATATCACAGATGAAAGATTTACTAAGAAGAAAGCCCTCTTTGTCCTGTCTTACTGGAATCTCTGAATCACGCCTTGATTCATTTGCAACTCACCTTCGGGCATATCTTCTTGGGGGCTCAAGCAGTGCAGAAGTTAGTCCAACTGCCTCCTGTCCCAGTGAAACTGAATGTCAATCTTCATGTTCTATTTCTCGATCATTTCGTTCCCGCACTATGTCAGCACATGCTGGAAAAGTTCATTCTTTATGCCAAGGCAGTCTTAGTCCAAGACTAAACAGTTTCAAAGACGAAATGCCAAGAATGTTATCCTCCATCCGAACTAGGGAGAAAATTAAGCACCATGGAGATGCCCATCTGAGCACGCCGATGAGAAGTTCTGAACTGATTACTTCAATTTCTTCTTCAAGTTCAAAAGTTGCGTACTCAAGCAAACAGGAGCATGACAATCCAAGCAACACTGGTGGAAGTTCAACACTATCCAGTTGCCTTCCTGATATCCCATCATTGCCACCTTCTTTCTCAACATTCAGCCCTGTCTCTATTCACCTACCACTTACACAGATTGGTAGTTCAAGTTCCTTTTCTCCCTACTACTGCTGGTGCCCCCCTTGTCCATCTTCACTTCAGTACACAGTGAACCCTTTCCATGTTTCATCCACACCTTCTGAGTTAATACCTCTTCCACCTTTGTCTTCTTTGTTGCCTGTTGCTTCATCCACAGTTGCGTCTGTTCCATCTAGGCTGCCCATTGATCTCGGTGAGTGTCGAGCTTTGTCTCTCCCATCTTTTGTTCCTGATCCATTAAATCCCTCATCAATTTCTGTGTCGTTGGGTTTGCCATGCTCACAGCAACTTCCCATATTTACACCCTTTATGTCTGATCCAATCGTCCACATCCCAATGTTCGATTTTTGTTCTTCTGGTCAGGGCTATCTTGTTAGTGCTGGACCGGCTATATCTTCTGTCATTTCACCATTGCTTCCAAGCTTCATAACCCCTCTGAGCCCAAAGACAGAATCTTTGATTGAGAAGAATGCCAGGGAGACACTTCATATGCTTATGGCTTCTGCACCCTCTGTATCTGGCCCACAGTTGATGAATGTCCTCCCTGCTGTGCTCAACAAGTTGGGTGAAAATTTTTCTTGTGCCAATGTGAGTAGTACTTGTCTTTCATTTTTGTAATTCGATCAGTATTCATGTGTCTTATCAAGGATTCATTTGTTGAATGATCGTGCAGATGGTGAATAATAATTCTGCACTTCCTAGCAGCAACCAGTTATTTTGTGATGGTTCCTCCTATATAGATACTGTTTCAACTGGCTTGTCCTGCTTGAATTTGCATTCTGAAGAAGGGGCTCCTCACAAAGGTGATTCTTTGAGATTCACCATGGCCGGCCATTTGGACAATGATGATAATATTGATGAGCCACCATGCGATGGTGATTTGCCTTGAAAGGGTCACGTGAGCTGTGTAAATTCTTAGCAAAAGTGAATATGTACTGGTTGCAGGGTATATATTTTTGCTGGCAAATGTTAGTAAAAATGACTTTTGAAGAACTTGTCATAACGATTTTGAAACTCGATCAATTAATGTTCTATTTTTGAATGTTCAGTTCTTTCTAATCAACTCATTTTCTTCCTAAGTTCTTCGTAGATGGTGCATTATAACAAACAGCAGCCATTTTCTTCCTATGTTCTACATGCAAAAGCACAATGCCTTACTTCTGTATCAAACAATTACGATACACAGTTTACGTAGCAGTAGTTGTATAAACCTTTGGTTTGAAATTATGCGATCATGCTTTAGTTTTTGATCTACAACCCAAAATTCAAATCGCTATATTGATGCTAGAACTTGAAACTCAATGCGATAGCTTAATTTAAGAAGCTTGAATCGCTGTTCATCAAGGAGAAACATGTTTTGATTATAATTTTAGGACCTGATGTTGAAGGGTCATTCTTTAGATGTTTAAACTTGACTTTTGACCATCTAATAAATTCTTTCATTTGAAATTTTAGGCCGGAAGGAAGTGTGGAATAGATATGGGAGTTGACCACAACTGAAAAGGAGATTGCTTCATCCAGATTTAATTTTTATCTATTTCTAATCAACTCAATTATATTTAAGGACTAACTCAAAATTATGTGCATGTTCTTGGGAATATACAAATATATATCGATTTTGAATAGATGTAGTCTTGTATTAATGAGGACCGCCGCCGCCTCCTCGTACTCACTGGAACAAGTCGATCTTCTGCTGGAGAAATGCCGCACCATGAACCACCTTCTCCAGCTGCAAACCCTAGTCGTAAAGTCCTCCCTCGCCGCCGACAGTTGCATCCGCCTCTACGCCAAGCTTCTCACCCTCGCCGCCCTCCGCTCCTGGGGCTGCCTCCACCACGCTCGCTGCCTCTTCTCCGCCGCTCCGCCCTCCGCCCTTCCCCTGCTCTGCGACCCCATGATACGTGCCTTCTCCCGAAGCATATTCCCGCTCGCAGCGCTCCCCGTCTACTCCCTCATGTGCCGCCGCCGCATCCCCCCGTCCCCCTTCACCTTCCCCTTTCTCCTCAAGGCCTGCTCCCGCGCCGCCTCCTCTCTCCTCCCCCACTCGGCCTCCGCCGTCCACTCCCGCATCCTCCGCCTCGGATTCGACTCCGATCCCCTCGTCCGCAACTCCTTGATGGCTCTCTACTCCCAGTTCGGTATCCGCGACGCCCGCAAGCTCTTCGACGAAATGTCCCACAAGACGATCGTCTCGTGGAACGTCATGCTGACCGCGTACCTCCGAATCGGGGACCTCACCGCGTCCGACGAGCTCTTTCGCTCAATGCCGCAGAAGAATGTTTCGTCATGGAACAGCATGATCACGCGGTACGTCCGTGCGGGCGACATGGCTTCCGCGAGTAGAGTCTTTCACGAGATGCCTCAGAAGGATGCCGTCTCGTGGAACTCCATGATTTCTGGATACATCCGTGAGAAGAATTATGGGCGTGCGTTGGATTTGTTCAAGCAAATGCAGGCCAGCAATGTGAAGCCGACGGAGCTGACGGTTGTGTCTGTTCTCGCTGCGTGTGCGGAAACTGGTCAACTGGATCTTGGCCGTGAGGTGCATTTCTATGTGTGGAAGAATGGTTATCGAATTGAAGGGTATGTGGGTAATGCTCTGTTAGACATGTATGCTAAATGCGGAAGCTTGAACATAGCCTGGAAACTATTTGTTGAAATGCGCCTGAAGCACGTAACCAGCTGGAATGCAATGATTGTGGCTTTGGCCGTTCATGGGCAGTCAGAGGAGGCTCTCAATCTATTTGCCTCGATGGAGAGGGAGGCAAGCCATGAAGGTACAAGGCCAGACCATATCACTTTTGTAGGAGTATTGATTGCTTGCAGGCACAAGGGACTTGTAAAAGAGGGACAAGTTTATTTCAAGAGAATGATCGAGGAGTACAAGATTGAGCCCAACCTGAAACACTATGGTTGCATGGTTGATCTGCTGAGCCGGTGCGGTTTGATACAAGAAGCATATCAAATGATCAAGGAGATGCCGGTCAAGGCAAATGCAGTGCTATGGAAGACAGTTCTTAGTGCTTGTAAGGTCTATGGGAATGTTGAATTGGCAGAGAGTGCTTTCACAGAACTTGCTAAGTTGGGAGCACCAAGTGAGGCAGAGTATATTATAATGTCAAACATCTATGCAAATGCTGGAAGGTGGGCTGATGTTGGACGCCTGAGAACTGGATTGGTAGGTTGCAGCATCGCAAAGCTTCCCGGTTGTAGTACGATTGAACTGATTTAAAGGGAAGCTTCAAAGTATTGTGATTGTTGTGCCGTTTTAGAGCCTGATTTCTTGGCCTGGTAATAGCAGCCAGCTGAGATATTCAAACAGAATTGATCGAAACAAAAAAAATATAATTGTTTGGCTTGATGGGATACAGAATTTGCACTTCCACGTTTAATCCAGGAATCCTATCTTTGGTAATCTATGCAGAGTTTTTGATGGTAAGTTTGGAAAAGATTGGCTTTCAGTTGAATATGCATGATGATGATGCATACATATATAATGCATATTCCTTCTTGCAGGCTGGTTTAGGTTCTGAAGGTGTTAAAGAACATAAGCCATATGGTGTCTAACTCCATCTTTCTCATGGCCCACTCTGGAGCTCGAATGTTGCAAATATATTTTTAAAGGGGCCTTTATACTTTGGTTGTTGGATTCTGGACTACCATAGTTGATCAGGTAAATGTTTTATACTGAAGAAAAAGAGATGCTTGATTATTATCAAAAGTGCGACATTTTGACTAAAAGACAATGAAAGAGGAATGATATATACATATTATGCTGTTTTCTCTCTTTAGCATCAATATCAAGTAATCTGCAATTTTATTATTCAGTCAGATGGTCTTCTTTAAAACTTGTTTTATTTTCACATGGTTCAACAAATTTGCCATCTCATTCTAGGTTTGTGTTTTGGACAATCTAGGTTGTGCTTGTTCAACCCATTTATAGTTTTAAAGATATTATCAGCCAAAGGTTCAAATAAAATTAAAAGTAAAATAAAAATATTTAAGCAAAGAAGTAACCATATAACTAAGAGGTTTCAGTCAAATTAAAAAAATATATATTAACCTAGTTAAACTTTAGCAAAATTGTTCTATCTTATAAATTAAAACTTAACTATTTGCCAAGGTATTAATCTCCATCTTAAAATACTGATCTTGCCAAAGTAAGCTCTATGAAAAATTTGAAAATTTTAAAACTTAATTTCCTTGTCTGTATTACTGGTCCTCAATTCCTTCAGAAGTCTTAATCCTTGTTCCTGCAAATATCAATTAAATTCAGATAGATATTGCAAGTCGTTGTGAGTGAATATGGAAGCATCATGTACATGCTACAGGGTCAGGTCATATCTATGGTGATGCAGTGATTTAATGGCATCCGCAAAATGTAAAGTTTCTAGTCCTTTGGCAGAAACTCATGTGGGTCAAAATTTATTGCATCTAATGCTACAGCTACATTGTGATGATAGTAATTTCAGAATAAATGCTGAGGGAGACTGATATCAGGCTGTGGATCTTGGTGGGAAGAATATATATGAAAATTGCACCAAATTACTCTCTTATCTTCATTTTTTTTAATCAAATTATGAACTTGCCTCACCTATCCAATCTGTAACAAATCAGTGTTTAACATGATTTTCAATCGGACTGAATGAATCTTCTATTCTTGATTTTGACACAGGGTAAAGTGATCCACTCACTGCTCAGGTTCCAGAAACACTGCCCGACCCTCTTCAGAATGCTGCTCAAGGTAGCAAAACTGATCCATCTTCTTAATATCGAGCATTTAGTTAAAGTAATGTTTACCCTTATAGCAGTTATTGTAATCTCTTCTCTAGCTTATACTTTTAATTGGTCACATATAGTTTTTTTTTTCACCCAAATAGTTGGCAAACAAATCATAAATCAACACGATGCAGACTAGAATTAAATATTGTGTGACATGATATTACAATACGTACGTACCATGCACTGCATGCAGACATGCGTGTACAGTGTCATACGTAGTACGTACCGTAGACGACACAAGCTATTAAATTAAAAACGCATAATTAAAGGCAATAGGTAGGGGTAGTGCTTGAGCATGTCGCGTGACCATCTCCAGATCCTTATTTCAGTACGTCCACTACTTCACCTTCCTCACAGGATTCTTAGGTCACCCTGCAAATCAAATCAACCAAAGAAAAATTAATGATCTATTAATAATGAAGTTAGTTAAGAGGAAGAGAAAGTAGTTAGTTAGTTAGTTAGGTTTTAGACAGACTTGCTGCAGTCGACGGAGGTGGAGATGGGGTAGGGGACTTTGACGTTGCATTTGCCAGGGATGCCGCCGACGAGACTGAGATTGATGCCTTTGATGGAGCCGACGGTGCCCTTGAGGCAGGTGCAGGCTGTCCGCCGGTCGGCCGTCGTCTGTGCAGCATTGTTCAGGTTCCGCACGCCGCTGCAGCACGGCGCTGATAGCGTTGTCGTCTTGCCTTGGGCGTACGCGATGCACGGCGCCAGGTCCGACACCACATTCCCGCACGACACCGCTGCCGACGTCTGCGGCGCCACCGCTAGCATGGCTGCGGACACCAGAAGCAGAGCTGCCACGAGAGGCATTGAGTGCGCCATGAGTTGGATGGATCTTCTGCACTCAACCGGAAGTGTGTGGGGAGAAGGGCTGCCGTGGACGGTTTATATAGACGCTTCTGGGGACTGATCACAAGTTTAATTGGAGAGGGAGGTAGAAGAAGGGGCAGTTGGAAATTTAATGCAGATCTACGAAGGGGGGGGGGGGGGGGGGGGGGGGGGGGGGGGGATTAGAAATTGTACAAAAACAACAATAATAAAATTCTTTCATAAATGTATTTTATAAAACTAATTATTTTTAGGTGTATTTATGAGGAGCTTTATTCACATTGTAATTATTTGTTATAGCGTATACATATTTTGGACCAACAGAGTGAAGGCTCTAACATGGCTAGCAATGTGAGCCATGATTTTGTTTTGTTTTTTTTTTAATTTAGGTGTTTTGTCTTTTCTCTGCCTAATTTTAAAGGTAGATAGTTTTCCTTTAATTCATCTATTCATAAATTCGGAGTACAATTTATATATATATATATATATATATATATATATATATATATATATATATATATTTATATAGATACATCCTCCATCCACGTTTAATGTGACGGCCAACGAGTATTTGTAGGTCCATGCCATTATCCATCACATGTCCAATGCAAAACATATTCAACAAAAATTATTTATCATAAAAGGTTAGAATTTTTTTATTATTTACTTTCTATAAGTATTTTGATTTTCTTCTTTTTTTTATAACTTTTGCATTATTAAATGAGATGGTCTAACAAGTTGACGCCGATCATTGAAACAAATGACATCGATTACACTAACGCAATCACATCAATTTAGATGACTGTGGAAATTAGCAATAATTAATTGTTTATATTTTTCATCGTTAATTGATGGTAGGTTTAATCTCGACCACTGATCTCTAAATAATAAAGACAAACTGAAATTAAATTCTGACTAGATCGAACAGCTAATGAAGACAGAAGCTTTAATGCAGAGAGGAGAGGAAGAGTTAATTGTAGTATAAATGCTGATGGAGACAGTTGGACAACGCTGTCGATCTTGGTCGGTGGAAGAAGCTTAGGGTTTGAATCCATCAGCTTTTGGGGTTTGCAGAGGGTTAATATTTGTATTTATACCTGACACCTTTACAAGAAAGTGCTAGAGCTAGGGCTGCTGGTAAAGGTCTTAGTGTCGAAGTTTTGGATTTGAAACCTGCCTTTATCAATGAAAATGGTCATGCTCTTCATCAGCTCAGGCCTATTCAGTAACCGAATCAAACCTATTAGTTTTACTTTTCGATTCAGTTTTGAGCTGAACTTTTCAAGAAAAGTCGTCTGAGTGGTAATAGTAGACAAAATAAATTAGGTCTATGCACCAACCTATTAAGTCTGTTAACTATTGCAATCGGCCCCATCATCATCATATGAATTATTCAGCCTCTTTTCGGTTCTACCATTATTTTCACTAATTATGGACGATCCGGCTCCACATTTCGCTCACCACGTAAATTCAGGAAGTATGGTGGCTCTTGACACGGCGACTACAATTTCTAATAAGTTGCATGTGGTAGATGTGGTGCTCCAATCAAGAAGTTATGAACAGATATCATTGTTTGTTCAACACTAATCTAAATATGGTATAAACAGGAAATATGGTGTGGGTCTATGATAGTTAGGTTTTGAAAATTGAGCCGAAAAAGCTAAGTGAGTCATGTTTAAATGGGTCATCACAAGTCAATTGCTTAGCCTCTCTATTTACAAGCTTGCAATTCAAGCTCACAACTTGTTCCTGACCACCCGATCCTTTAACTCAAATCGAAATCCGTAATCTATCCTTACTTGGTCGTTGTGTGCATCGCGGCTGCTCATTGTCCTCACAAGGGTTCTATAAAAAAACCCAAATCCAACTCATGTATTTGCAAGGTCACAACTCGCAACTCTTTTATCAACTAACCTTCTAACTCAGACATGTAAATTTTACATATCGTGGTATCTTCTGGCACCTCTATTGTATATCCAACTGATTAATTCAGTTTAATCGAATTTTTGCTTATCTCTATATTTGGATCATATACTAATGACCAAACATCAAGAAACAAAAAAAATGATAAGTTTTGGCAATAGGCTTTAATGGATTAGTACATGGACAGTTGAGCACCATAAATGCATTGATTAGAGCCTAAGTTGTAGGTAAATGGCAGCAGAAGTGTCTCTAATAAATATTAATGCCTACCACAATGCAATTAGTTCAAGCATCTACTGGTTGGATTGGACGACTCTCCAAACCTTGAGAAGAGACACAATTTAATGCCTCATAATTGAGGTAGCGGTAAGCCAATTAAATTTAAATAATTTCTTGTGATCATATGGAATGATAGAACACTTCATTGTCAAGGTTGAACAAAGGTAGAGTTATAGAATAACAATGACTCTCATATACAACAATATTGTGGGGAACTTAGTTTGGTTTATGGAATAAAATTACCCAGTTTAGGATATATATATATATATATATATATATATATATATATATATATATATATATATATATATATATATATATATATTTGCCTATTTCACTCATGATCCATTCAGCTCGTTCTGGACTAAGTTGTTTGCCTATTTCACCTGACCTACCCAGTCAACCGGTCCGCTCAACCCATCCAATTTTGTCAACCCGCTCAACTCGCTCTACTCTCTTCGTCTGCCTCTGCCTGGCCTTCTCGGCTACTCCTACAGGTCACTCAGTTTACTTAATCCCAGTCGGCTCTCCTAGCCCATCTAATTTGCTCGACCTGTCAGTCAATTTGAATCACTAATGAGCTTAGCCTACCCACACCTCTCTAATTTGACAAAAAAACTGGCCATTCTTCAGCCATAAAGGAATCCATTATGTTTTAGCAGTCCATAAGCCATTTTGAACTCCTATGAAACTGAACAGTAAATATTTGATGTTCAATCAAAATCTTCAAATAGTTCAATCAATGCAAAAGAACTCTAATAGTTCTGGCAGAAGTTCAAAATTCATACCTGCATATCATGGTTGCTGCATGTTACCAAGCAATCGACACTTCACTTCCACAGAAGGTAAATTTTTAGCTGAATTGAATCATCTCCACAATTGATTATCATAGATATTTGCCAATTAGAAATACTGAAATCACAAAACAGCAGTGCCATGAACCTTGCGATAAAAGATACTATAGCACAGATCAGACATCATATGACAGTGATAGCTCCAAACTAAGTGCTCGGTTACTTCTATTTTCATGTTTAAACAGAATTAAGGGATGCTTCTGACAAAGTTGCAAGATAACAAGCTCCCCTAGAAGATTAGAACTCAAAGTTGCATGACAAAGTATATCTCAAAAGATTTCGTCTAGGATTGTAGTCCTATGAGAAACTTTTGTTTTACCCAAGTTAGGGGGAATCAGATGCATTTTAACTTACTAGGAATATTGCTTGTCCAAATTACTAGGAACACATTATACAAACAGTGTATATCATATCAGCTGCATTTTAACTTACTAGGAATTATATCTAATATAGTTCAACAGCAGAAAAGGATAAATTATAAATCATTTCTCTTGTACACATCAATGCCTTACAGCCAATTGGGAGTTAGGGTTTTGTCAGATATCATCTCAGTGCCTTGATCATCCATAAGCTTTTCTAATGATCGATATTGCAACTTGACGCTCTCTGCATTGTCCAATGTCTTCACGACATACCTATTATGCATTGATAGTTTTATGAATTTGTGCTACTAAGAAATGACAAAATAAATGAAAAAAGGAAAAAAAATCTAAAGATTCACGTTATGCTTAGGCATGCATATACAACCACTGCCATCGTGCACAAACAAAGAAAGACTGGAATTCTACGACATTATTATTCATTGGCCTAATTCAATTTATTCAGTTCTCCCTCATCAGAATTTAGGTTAAGAAAGACTCCAAAGCACAGATAGTTACCAAGTGATAGTTGCCCAAGACACGGCTGTTAAATTAACCATGTAGGTTAGCATCTAAAACCATAATAAAGTGACTCATGATCTAAAGTAACTAACCATCCATTTAAGCACTGTGCTGTCACAACTGCTACTCGTCCGACAAATCTTTGCGGAGTCCTCTTGTTACCCTGAATGATTTTTTTTTAAGGTCAGTAAAATAAAGATAATGCAGCATGGCGAACAATCCTTTAGCATTTGGTATTTACCTTGATAATAACCCTGTCAGAGACAGCAAATGGAAATTGAACACCTTTACCGCGTGAAAGATCCATGGAAAATGAATCATTGTTATTGCATTTTTCCTTCAGATAGGGAAAAGGGAATGATTTAGGCCTGGTAAAACACATATAATGCAAAATACAACCTATCCACATAAAGAGCACTAATGTGCCCTATCAAAATGCCCACCTGCTCAAACTTCTCTCTTTTTCTTCTTGATACTTTTAACAAATGCAACTCCTCTTCACGACGGAATGCCTGAACAGCAGCACGAAGAGCTGATGAGAGAGATATGAAATGTGAGATAGAATGTTGCTCGTAGTAGCATGAGCTAACTCATACAGTTGTCCGGTAAAAATAATAAACAAGCATAATCAAAAGGATCATGATTTACTGGAAGCACTCAAGAAAACTGCAGCAATAGAAATAAGCTGACATGTTTGGATGTCCTTCCACTCACTAGATCAGATTTACACAATAAAAACACTGACAATTGTTTCACAGTGTCACATAAGCAATAGCATATTACTTTAATCTTAACTCACTTGCTAGATCAAACTAATCTATTGATTCGATCAACTCTGATATCCTTAGGTACAAACTAGAGGAATATGAGTAATATACTATACAACTAATTACAAATACAGAATCATCATACCAGAGAAAAGAGATAGCTTCCAAGTACAAAGGAATAGTTACTGGATAATTTCTAACATGCAAACTATAGTGCAACAAACCATAGAAAACTCAAATAGACATTTCCATTTGTTTGCTAAATGCATCATAGGAAATCCTAAATGGATAGCCAAAAATGCAATGTTGCACTATAGCCATGCAATTAGTCACAATGAAGCTATTGCCTACGCAATATTAAGAAAAAGACATACACCTAGGATAATTGGAATCACCTTAGCAATGCCTCAACTTGCCTGAGCCATGCCATAAAACCTACAGGACTTGAGCAAGATAGTGCAAGTCCTCATAAAAAGGTTTTAAATTAGTTTGAAGTCAATTCCATGCTTTCGATCAAACAGATACAAACTTTGTTTGCACAATTTAGAAGAGACAAAATAGGCAGTTAGCCAAGTGTTTCTGCTGTCTGTCCTCCCAATTACAATAACCCCTTGGAATCACAATAATCATACATAGTCACAAGCATTCACATGTGAAATATCCACATTGCTGTATGTAAAGGACAATCATATACAAGTTATGTGAATTACAGAAAATGTCAAAGGAAATAGAAGAGTTGCCAGTACAGGTGAATAAGTAAAAGAAATTTATCAACAGGCACTGCCACAGAGGGAGAACAATAAACAGCAGCCATTTTAGTTACTATTTTTTGATACATTGAAAAACAAAATGAAATCTTACTCAAATTCGGTCGAACTAAGTAGTCTGACACAGGCTGAGAACAAGTTATACAAGCTTTCTGCATGGAGAAGCAAAGAAAGCTTAATTATAAATTTACATCATTTTCACGCAAGAAACAGTGCAAACTCAATTATCTAAAAATACCTCTTAGGGCATGCTATATCAGGACCAAACTGGTGCAGCATACAAGCACAATTTCCGATTGAATTAATTATATATAATAATAAACAACAGAATATGTCAAATACCCAATAGCTCAACTAATTTGAGCAAAGATATTCAAAAAATTAAAATAGTTAAAACTTCTCCTAGAAAACTTTGAAAATATTCATAAAGTTACCGATTGTGATCACCATAATGCCTTCATAAATCATAAGATGTTTATCACGCTGTTTTATATATGTATGCATATGTCTTGATGACTCAGCAGCTGAACTAGCAAAAATTAAACAAGACAGACCAAGTTCAAGAAACTTGAATCTTCAGATGTCAACACTGATTTATGGCCCAATAAGCCAGGAATCATTAACTCAATCTCATGGCATGATCACTCTCCGAATGATGCTATCATCCCTCCAAAAGAACCTGCTAAATTCATGCATCAACTACTGAATACTATTATTTCTTTTTCGAGAGAAACAAGGAATGATGAATAATAATCGGTTGCCCATATTTGACTAAGTACCTTGTGCTACTGAATATCTCTATTTCCAGGGCTCCGGCAGTCATAAAATGCAGTGTAACTAGCAACTGTCCCAACAATGGAACAATTACAACAGGTCCATGGTTCAAAAGAAAGCCTAATAAGCAATCAGCTCAAAAAGGCCATATCAACACCAAAGGTCTGACTTGAAGATAGAGATTCCATCTCACACCTGCCCCATGCAATGATGGTGGCGACAACTGTGATTTGAGTCCTTGCAGTGCTTTAGCAGGATAAAGAAAGCAGTCTAGACAGTGGACTACATGCATGACTGCAGTCTGATCAAGGTTAACAATGTCCACATCAAGTTGGCGGACTCAGTGAGCTTCAAATTCATGTAGAAAGGGGGTGAGGGAAGAAACCCACAGAAAAGAAATGAGTGAGAAAAGATGAAATGGACATAGCAGAAGGCACAAGAGGAAGCAGCAGGGGCACAGTCCCTCACTTGATGATGCAATGACCTGGCAACAATCGTCAAGGAGGGGTGGGGAGGTTGGATCACCTAAGATGATCCAGATTGTAGAATTGCACTGCCCTATTGCCCAAATCATGATCAAGACTACAATATTCTAAGACTTTTATCCTTACATTTTAAGGCCTAAGCAAAAGAGTACTATAACATTATAGTACAATTTAATCTTTGTTGTATCCTCATATCCTTGTTCAAAATGTCAAGTTCCTATCTCCCCACTCCAAGAAAATGGTGTTAAACACTATCCATTCTGTCAGCTATCCACGCCAAGTCTGGGTAACAGAAGTACACATAACCATTAAAAATATGTTGTCTTCTTCCTCTTGTTCTTTCACACATACAATCATATAATTTATATTCTCAGTGAAGTTGCTATTCAGGCCTGAGCATAATAGCAGTCAATAAAAGGTTGACAAAGAAAAAGATTCACACTGCCAATAATTAAATGGAGAAATAGCATAAGAACTGGTCATAACTTACCATTTTATAAACACGCTGCATTCCAAAAGAATGTCCACATGACAGTATCATCGCATCATCCATAAGGGCTCCCCTGAAAGAAAAAAAGTTAATCACACATATATAAATAAAAAAAAGCAAAACTCTTCCTCAGGAGCCTAGATAAGTCTATTTGATGCAGAACCAAATAACTCAATCAGCTTTAAGCAGTAGGATACTAATTGAGCACATTCTAATACCACCTAAACAAATGAAGTTCTAAAGACTTTGGTAGAATACAATCTACAAGTAAAGTAGTAAACTAGGACCTAATATCTGAAAGGTAAATATATTAAAGACCTTAGATCATTTTCCTAAAAGATGTTCACTTGTTGACTCAGTAGAGATATAAATGGTGGCAGATTAAATCTCCAAAACATATTAATATATTAGCAAATACTAAAGCAGTGAAACAATGGGTGGTGAACAAGTTTTACTTTATCATCCTAATCCAGAACACAAACTAAACAGCCAGAAAAAGGTGCATCAGTTCAGTAAGTTGAACTTGTTTAAATTTTATATATATTCTCAGTTAGATTATATTGATCATTTGGAGGTCAACAACATCATTTGGAGATCAAGTACTGCAAAAATGATCTTTCATCAATAATAGTATATAAACTCACGTTGTAGGATCTGATAGTTGTGTCCTCAACGTCTCCCAATAACCAGTCGTTAGTCCAGCCTCCTTTCGACCATTGAACCCACAACCATTCTCCCCTCTGTCTTCCTTGTGATGGGATAATCCATCCGTTCCAGGCAAAGCATGTGCATAGTATGGTTCAGTTTCCATGACGGCAACCGCATTGTGACAAGCATCCATCCTGCTCACTTCGTAGGATTGATCCTCTAGGCACCCTCTTCCTCCATTTCCATCTTTCAGCAAGACACCTCTACCCGATCCTAGAACTCAACTGATTCGCTATCAAGAGGTGGAAATAACAGAAAATTAAGAAAAAGATGGGAGCTTTTCTTTGTGCTTTACCGAAAGATGAATGATGCTCCTGCGAAATCGTTCGCTCGTCGCAGATTTTATCCGAACTACTTTGTACGCTACCACTGCTGTTATAGTTAATCTTATTGTTACCTTCCTCCAAGGAAACCAGCCCATCGCCATCGTCAACATCCTCGTCCTCTTCGTTTCCTTCTGCGACCTCGTCGTCCTCCTCCTCATCGTTGGGTCCATCCCCAGAGTGAGAGCCGCCGTCCATGAATCCGCCCCAGCCCTGGGTCTGGGCACGGCGGCGGTGGAGATCACTGAGGAATCGGGCTTCGCGTTCGCCAGAAAATATCTTGTCGCCGCCAACGGCTGCAAACCCCGCAGGCCTTACTTTCCCTTGGCTGGAGCGCTCGCCGTCAACACAGGAGAATGGAAACGAATCGCCTTGGAACGCCGCCAGTCTGGGAGAGAGCCCATTCTCCGAAGCCATGGCGGAGGCGAAATCCTAGTCAAAGGGTCCGGCGATTTGCCGTCCGCATGGTGCGGAGCTGCGATTTGGGGACGAGGAAGGAGGGTTTTGCTACGGTTATTTTTGATTTGGGGAAAAACGGCAATTTGCCCTATTTCTTTCTTGCTTTTTTTTCATTTCCCCCCCATAAAAAAACCTTTTTTCCAAATTTGCCAAAAAAATTAATTTTTTTTTTGTGATCATTATTTAAAGTATTAAAAATTCACCTAAATTAAAATTAAGAGGTAGATAATTTTTCTAAACTAAAATCTTCCCCTTAAAATAAATTTTATTACAATTAAATAAATATATATATATATACCTTATTACAATATCATTGTGCCAAGTGTGTTACAATGATAAAAAAATTTGATCACAATTCACAAACGAAATTAATTGGATTAAACACAAATTAAACAACTCGATGATCTTCTCCATTACGACAACAAACACTATAAATTAAGTTTTACTAGGCGCCTAATTAAGGAAAAGCAAAGATGGAGTTGCACCACGGCCGATGCATGGAACCTCGTATCTTAATTAGGAGACGTGGACGACGACGAAGGGCTCGCCTCCTTCTCCATGCCGACGCTTGAGCTTCGAGACATCGCCACGGCCTCTGACTTCGCCGCCGTCAAGTGAGACGTCGACGGCGAAGAGACCGACATGATCTGGCTGATGGGATAGACCTCTGTCATCTCCTCAATGCCTTCGTCGTCTAAGGAGACCACGTCCTGCATTGTGAGCTGATGGTACTCGATGATCTCGTGCAGGAACCGGTTCTCGCTCGCGTACACCGAGTTCTCTCGTGCCAGACGAGCTTTCTCTTCCAGCAAAGTCTCCAGTTGATGGCGTATCTGCATATAGATATAGATATATATGGTTTTCGGCCATGGCCGATCGAGTCTGTCAAGCATGGCGGAGCGAGAGAGTTAAGACATGGTGGATATACAGTACAGTTAAACAGACCAGTTCGTCGTCCGCCGGGTTTCCCCCTTTCTGGCGGTTGTCGCGCAGGGCCTTGTTCTCCTCTTCGAGCTGAGCGCACCGTTCCTTCGTGAAGGCGAAGTCGGCCTTCACTGTCTTGAGCTCCCTCAGGAGAAGCTTTGCCCTGGCGGCTATGGCGTTGGCAACCTGAAAGAATGAATGAACAAACTCAAGTTTATAATCTTCTCGCTATAAACGTCGAATTATATATCATGAACAAACTTAAGTCAGTCACCTTCTGAGAAACCTTTAGTTTGTTCTCATACTCGATCTGAAATTGAGTGAAATCGTCCACAGCTTCGGTTGCTGAATCTGAACTTTCAGGGTTCTTGATTTGCTGCTTCTTGTTAGTTCCTTCGATCGCCCGAATCCCTTCCTGCAAAAGAATCTGAAGTGTTTTTTTTTCTTAGTTTGAAGTGTTGAAAGATCTGCAAGAGCATTACTTCCGATGCATGTTTGAGGGTGCCAGTGGATTCCTTCAGAGAAGAAACAATTGCATCCTTCTGAACTGCAGGACTTTGATCAGTCTTACATTTTCTCTCCTTAGAACACTTTGTTTGAACCTAAAACACACCAAAAAAATATATGAACTTACATTCTGAAACAAAACTCTATGATGAGTATAGGCAAACCTGTTCATCTTTTGATTTGAGCCTCTGGGAATGATCTTCAGGATGTTCATCATCTTCGAGAATAGCTTTAGCTTTCTTAGCCAAAACCTCCCAAAATCTCTGCCTGCCGGTTATGTTCTTCCTCGTCGTCGAGTACTCGTAGACATTCGAACCCTACATCGATCGAGTCTCAATGCAATGCCCATGAATGAACAGATAAGGAAAAGGAAGCTATCAAATGCAATGTCCATAAACAGATCGATGAAGAACAGTAGGAGATGCATCAGTTATTGTTTTAGGGATTCTTCAAAAACAAGGAGATCAGCAAATGATGATGCGAATTAGGCTTCCAATTGAAGAACACCTCAAAATGAAGATCCGAAGAAAAAAAAAAAAAAAAAACTGAAAAGGATGAAAGAATCTTCTTCCTCTGTTCATCAAAACAAATTAATGTTGAATAGATAATTCACAGATTCCTCTCCACGACAAAACTAGCATTTGCATATGCGCAAAAATCATCCCGATCAATTCGCGATTATCGATGAAAAGAAGGAAATTAAATTAACTCGACCTGTTTTTGGAAGCTCCGGTGATCGGCGGTGGCAGAGGGGACGTCAGCACCGTCGTAAGCGGAGGAGAGGGAGGAGTCCCGGTGGGCGGCGGAGGCACGGATGGCCTTGGCGGCGAGGGAATGGGAGGAGTCACCTTCGTCGTCGGCGCAGGAAAAGGAGCGGTAATCCTCGAAGGTGGCGGAGCGCGCCGTGCTGTGTCTCCTTCGGTAGGCCATCTTTCCCGGCGATCTCTGCCTCCGGTCAACAGTAGAATAATTGAATTTGCAAATAAATAATTGTAAAGAGAAATAAACAAACAAATAAATAAATAAATAAATAACGGAAAAGGAAAAAATCTAAAAATGCGACTTCATAGCGAACCGTAACTGTCCAACCACCAATAACTAACCTTAAGGATAAAAATGGATACCATCGAACTAGCTATTTATGCGGATCTTTAGTTATTATTATTTGTCATATTATTTATTTATTTATTTATTAAATTGGTAAAAAAAATTAAAATAAAAGTTTGGCACGAATCTTGAAGCGTTCCATGAACACGAATCTTCAAGGATTATTTTAACACGAATCTCCAAGCAGACGCCGCTCAAATCCATGGGAACCGCTAGCCTTCCCGCGGCCACGAATTCTTCCTCTTCGTTCTCCCCCTTTTGCTCGACGGGTCCTCGCCTTCTCGTCCGATCGCCTTCCGTTCGTTCGGGATTCCTCGTAATGTCGGTGAGTGATCGAACCTCTCATTCCATTTGTTGCTCGTTTCGATTTGATCCTCTTGAGGTGGCTTATGACGGTGAGTTCGACCGTTTCTTGCATAGTTTTAATCAAAGTCATGGATTCCGGTTCTGAGTTTGTGGATCGCCTTTTGCCCTAATTTTGGTGGGGGTTTAAACTGATTTCTGATTCTCCATTACTTAAAGCACGAGATTTGTTGTGTGTTGTTTATATGATGAATTCATCTCTTGTTTCCGAGACCGATTCATGCCATAAATTCTGGAGGCATGGATATGAACATAAAAGGTGGTATTTTGACTTTTGGTGCGCAAGTATCACATATTCTGTGCTTTCGTATGTATTGCGAAATTGGGGAATCGAGATCTGAATATTAAAGAAATTTTAATTCATGGCATTTGTTGCTTTCAAATCTTTTTAGTGAATCCTTCATGATTTGGGAATTCTATTCCTCAGTTTAAGGAGATGAAGAATAAGAGCTCTTCCCTTTTGGCTTCATGGTGTTCTTTGGAGATTCTACTAGCCATATGATTACCATGGCACTTTTTTTTTTTTTTTTTGCCTCGATAAGCCCTTTATTGGTTGTATAAATTAATATTACTTTTCTATTTTGGTGAAAAATGATACTACTATGATTCTAGTACTCCCTATGTGATTACATCTTGTCAGCAGCATTGAGCTTTCTTTTAAAGTGGAACTTTTACCTCTGCATTTATAAACAAACTCTTAATTTGTTGGGTAATTAATTTTTGTCACAACTCTGAAATTTGCTGCATTCCCTTGACTAGGATACTTTATCTATTGTTTGTTCTACTGTACTTCACGCTATACTGTAGCTTGCAAGGATAATGACAGCTTCATCTAGCGTTAATTAGGTCCATTCTTTGTGAATTCTACGTACAATAGATGGTTGTCGTTGATAAGATTTGTCTCAATATCCCTATTTCAGTATTAATTTAAGTTTCACGTTCTCTTCTCCATTGTGCATTTATTTTTGCCTCATTATAATTCAATTGAGCTTGCAGATTCCAGTGAAGCAGGATAACTTGACGATGGGAGTGGATCAACAATCAAGGACCACACCAAGTTGGACAATTGATGTTCCAGATGTATAGGCTGGAATGTTTGTTTTGTTTATTATACTATACAAACATTTTATCCATGTGATACACCCGTAGACAATCTTTTTCAGAAATCTTAGTTTGAAAGAGAATGATTTGGACAATCAGGGACAGCATAAATCAACTGTAAATAACCTTTTTTATGGACATATACCCCAACTAAGAAAGAAATCTTAACAAATCAGCATAGACAATAAACAATGCTATTAGACCTGTTCTTGGCATATTGGAGTTCAATTTGATTATGTTTCGATTCTTCCCCTCTGGTGGATCTTCGAGTGGCAATACATGGAAATCAAGAATCTCACACAGCTTCCAAATTCTAAAAGCACTCATGTGAAAAAGAGAAACTACTGGAATGTATGAATTGACCAACATAGAGCATGTCATGGCTTTATAAATAAATATCAATGATGGAAATTCTAGAGATGACTTTTATGAAGGTGGCCCCTATTTCTCCATTGCTTATGTAAACTAGCTTGTATTTGATTTACCTTAAAGATCTTGCATTCCATATTACTAATCGTGCAAGTCTCAATTTCCTATAAATTGACTTTGGATCGGTACAATGCGAAATGTGTAAATAGAGACATTCACTTAGATCCCAATAACCACTGATATAGTTACAAGTGTATTTTCTCCTACTAACTCATGGCTTTTATATATGTTCTTTCATTGAACAAAGTAATTTCCCTTGTGTTGCATTCTCTTATTTGATCTTAGATCTTTATTTATCTGATTTATGTACGCCTTCTCATTTCTGTCATTTGTTTCCTCTCTTTTCTACCGTAAGGCTTGTTGTGTTATCTCTACCTTATGACCATTCAATAATTTTTCAAAAACTTTGATGGTAGATTATGGTTAGCATCATCGAGAGATTTTCTAGATGCTAAATGCCTAGCTGAATCATTTCTCGTAAGCACTTTTTTCTTTCTCCTTGCACAGGTAAGAACAGTGAAAGTTAGCAACGTTCCCTTGGCTGCGTCTATGAGTGATATTGAAAAATTCTTTTCCTTCTCGGGGCATATTGTATATGTTGAAATGCGAAGGTAACTTTTAGTCTTGTGTGTTAAGTTCCTGTAGCAGTAGATGGATTCCCACAAGGTTTTTCTGCTGGCAGTGAATCAGAAATGACTCAGGTTGCTTATGTCACTTTCAACGACGCTCAGGCAGTGGATGCTGCGTTGCTTCTTTCTGTAAGTTAAAAATTAGAAAATTCAAAGGCGACTTGTTTGTGTAGCAAATGGGTTACATATAAAATGAGTTGCAATCTTATTAATTAAAAAGCATTGTGTTTTAAAATGATTGCAGGGATCGATGATCATCACCAATCACGTTGTCACCGTTACTCCAGTTGAGAATTACCAGTTGCCTCCCGAAGCTACAAACTGTGTAAGTATCATTGTTAACAATGGTGTTTATGATTTGATACTTCAATTTTCAGAAGAAACAGATTTATTTATACCATTGAAAGTTTCCACGATGCTTTCTAATAACCATGCATGGCATGTAAAGTAGGTGCAATAGATAGAGAGATTATATAAATTGTTATATATACATACTTAATTTGAGTACTACTACTGATATAGCCTTAGACAAGCATCATTTAATGATGATGATGTATCACATTTAGGTAAATGTAGTTAAATTTTAGATGGTAGTCATGTTTAGAAGGAGATCAATTTGTTTGAGTATTGAATTTTTTTCAATCATTTCAAATAGATATTTAGGAGAAAAATATTGCTAGTTTGTTGATTCACTATTTTGGTTTGTAATTTTGAGTGGATATATGTCTCCAAGCCTAATATTCCACCTTTTGATCATTTGATACGCGCCGTTGCAATTTTGAAAAGAAAGAGAAGTCATTGCCAGTTGATGGATCCATTAGGAAGACAGAGGAAGTGGTGAGCACTATGTTAGCCAAGGGCTATGTTCTTGGCAAGGATGCATTGAAAAGAGCTAGATCCTTCGACGAACGACACCAATTACTCTCATCCACCATTGCCTCACTCGACCAAAGGATTGGACTGAGCGAGAAGATCAGCAACAGCACAGCTGCAGTCAGTGGGAAGTTGAGGGAGGTGGATGAACAACTGCAAGTATCCGAGATCGCAGGTCCGCCCTTGCAGCGACCGAGCAAACCATCATGAGCATCCCCTACGTGTCGATCGGTGCATCGTGGGTCACAAGTGCATTCTGCAGAGTGGTGAAGGCAGCTGAGGATGTTAGTGTGATGACAAAGGAGAAGGTAGAGTTGGCAGAATTCATGCATAGGCAAGAAATGGTGGATGAGTTTGCTAAGCTCTATCTGGATGACTCCTCACCCGGACTAATTGTGGGGGCTGCTCCGGGTTCTTCAATGGATGATAGGTAATTATGAATCACATGACAGTTTTGAATGGATCACGTTGCTGTGAATTGAGTACAGGCTGATCTATGCAACAGTGATTGCCCATGTTTGTTTTTTGCTTTTGAGGACAAAGGTATATCGACTATTTTGATCCACTCACAGAGTTTATATATTTGTTTGTTTATTTTATTTTTAAACATACTGTAAATGCCAATTATCTGTGGGAACTTCTTATGATCATAGCTGATGTAAAATCTTACACTAAGATAAGTGGTGCCAATGGAGCTAATTTAATTGTTAGTGTGAACTTATTATCATAGAGCTATGTAATAATTAGACCATGTAAATGATGTAAAATCTATCTCATATTATGATTGTTCAGTGTTAATCAACTTGAGCTATATAAATCTTTAGGAATGCTTAATAATTTTTAATTTTAAAATTTCGTATTCTTTATTATAACATTTAATTTTATCCTAAACTTGAGTTGGGCTAAGCGCAAAACTCGAGCCTATTGAACCTGTGTTGGATCAACCCTAGTCGTGTTAGCTCTACACAGTTCTGCACTGGCCAAGCCCAACACATCTTACATAACTTGTTAAATAAGTGAAGAGCAAAAATAGATGGCCTTCATAGTCAAGAAATTGCTAACAAGAATTACAAGTACAATAGGATCCAACTAATCTTGAAGATTTTAAAGGTGTATCAGTTCGATCCTATAAAAATTTTCCATTAATCAAGAATAAATCCGAGAAGTGCAAATGCCCATGGCTATATTTCAATTGTACAGATAAGAGACACGGAATCACAAATCGTAAACAATTTGTCTCAAGCATCAGCATGTCTTTGCAATGGTAAGCGATGATTGTTTGCACACTAACTACAACATCATCACATTTCACAGACTCATGTTCTTGGTTGCGAGAACTCATTCAAACAACATGCAAAATCTACTCCAGAAGAGGAAAAAAAACTGATTAGTAATACATTATCGTCGAACATGAGCCTCAAAAGAGATTGAATGCATTAAGACTGAACATCCATGTACAAGGAAAGGAAACAAGGCCATATAATAAGAATCCCTATTCAATCAAGAACAATCCTAGAGCAAACCGCCTGAATCCATAAAATTACCTAGTGGAAAAGATTTTTGCAGTTTTAGTAACACATCAAATTACTGCATGATGCAGACCAGTACATCACTCGAAAACCAAATGTCAAGAACACATCTTTGATGTATATATCATGCAAGAATTTCTCTGACGAGCCAGTCTAAGACAGGGTAGGCAAAGTATATCATTAGAAAGGACGGCAACGCGAACAGGATAGTGATTATGATAAAAACCACTAGAATGGCAGCACTTGCAGGGATAACATACACTACAATGAGAAGGAAGACAATCACCAGTGGAAACTTGGCGGTTACTCGAATGAAGAGATCCAGAGCCTTGCGTAGTGCAGCATGTATTGTCTGTATGTTGAGGTAGTTACCAGAGGAAGAGCCAGAAGAAGTTTGCCTGTGGCGTGTGTTTTCTCCAATGGGTGATTGTGTTCGCTGGACGCTCTGGTGGTAGGAACCATGACTAGGTCTTGCAAGGTTGCCAGCTGACTGCAAGAGAGAATCATGTTCCGTGTGATTGATGATGGTCGATGTTCGCCTGTCACCATTCATTCTCTCAACCATCCAAAGGAGGAAGTAGTTTTTGCGGGGAAATGCAAGGTTGCCCTTGTACATAAACCGTAAGGACAAGAAGTTGCACCATGGGCATGAGATCATGAAAGGTAGTTGGATTGGTGTGTTGGGGAACTTGACTATAGCCCATTTAAGACCCAGGATGCAAGTTTTGCAGAGAGTGTGCCCACACCACAGGACATAAGGCACATTCTCGACAATATTAAAAGATTCCCAGCAAATTGGACACTCAAAACCTTCTTCTTTGCTGGTGCAGGAAGAAACCTCATCATCAGAACAATCAAGACTAGCCATGGTTGGTTTTGTAGTAGAATTGGCATTGGGCACAAAACTCCACATTTCAGTTCTGAAACTGTTTATGAAGAACTGAAATTGGACAATTGATCACAGATACCCACTCGTCCTGTCAGACACACCTGAAAACCTGTAAATTGATCCTGAAATATGCAGGAAAACATAGTGCCACTCTCATTCAATCTCAAACAAGCTGGTCAACATTGCATTCAATGTATTGATCTTTAAGATGAAACAAACGCTCTTTCACATAAGCAATTGCTAGAATCAATATAAAAATTCTTTGACTTAATTCTAATTTTTTGTTTGCCAGAATAATACTTATGTATCCTGAAGCTAAACATATGAAGAAAATCTACACAAAACAAACTTTCAATGATACTGCGATGATTAAAGATGTTTTGCAAGAAAAAAAATGGAACTTAAATAAACCAGTTTCAAATCAACGGTTCTCTCTTTCGAAGAAGAGGGATTCTTTTTCTGTATTAGGAAAAGTGAAATTAAATTACCAGAACAACACTCATATATCCTTCGAAACGGAAAATTTTAAAGAAAATCTGCACAAACATGAAGTTTTAAAAATCCTATAAAGCTCAAAGATGTCTTTGGAAGAAAAGAAAACTTCAATGGGTTTTATCTCTCAAAGAAAACAGACATGTATTTTTTCCCCTTTTTCTTTTTTGAGGAAAGAGGAATTGATCTCCAGTTTATACGCTAAAAGAATAACAAAAACATAATTCAAGGCACAAATAATTTGTCAATGGCGCAAGAATACAACAAAGATGAAAGATAGTATATAAAACACAGTCGGTCACAAGAAAAAAAAAACCAAATCTAGTTAGAACTGCAATCAAACTGCGTTTGGTCGAAAATTAAAAACCCTAGAATCCCAAAACGGCAGATCGCGTGATCGTCAAACAAAAAACTCGATTAAGGAACTACGAATTTCTTCTTTACATACTCAAATCAACAAAAATATAAGCGGCCACTGCGAAAAAGAACACCCAACATCGCTTAAAATCCAGCCCTTTTCCGCACAACAAAGAAAATTCAACTTTTCCCTCGATCAGCAGTAGAAATGCCAAAGAAATCGAGCTTACCCGGAAAGGCTAGGCATTGAAAAGGATCGGAGAAAGGCAATGAAATTTCATGGAAGCCGAGAGTTCTTGGCGAGATCTACATACGATGAGGAGGAAAACAAGCTGTTCGCCAAATTTCATCGATCGCTTTGGACGACGTCGAATGGGTACTTATTGTCTTCTTCTTCTGGCTCACGATCCCATCATTGCCGTTCATAAAGCATCGGACGGTTGAAAAATATCACTGGAGTTTAGCTAATTTGGTTTATATAATTTTCAATGTGAAATTTCTCAATTAATTCTCTTGTATCATAAATATAAATTAATTGTGTGACACACTTTACAAAAAATTCTATAAGATATTATAAAAGCAACAATACTTTTTAAAAATTTAATGTGATCTAAGTATATGCTATTAAATTTACTAATTTTAAAAATATATTATTTTTATAAATGGTTAATTTGTGTGAATTTATTTATACATAATGAAAGGTCCAAATGGCTAACTTGTTCATACTCTTTCGGAGCATAATAAGGAATTTATTACTTGTTTATTCTACAAGATGTCTAACACCAAACTTGTTCATGAACGAACGAACGAACAAACGATCGATCTGTTTACCATTGCCGGACTGTTTCCTCAACTACATCATAATCAAGGAATTTAATTTATAGTGGCTTAAAGCCTTAAACCATGAGAAACAGGTTTTAGTTTTCATTTATCACACTCGTCTTTCCCAAATACCTCCTCTATCACATTCATTGTGGACAAGAACTCATCTTTCTCTGATCCACCACTGCTGCTATAGCTCATATCCCAACCTTGAAGGTCGCAATGCTCATCCAAGAACCCATCATCCTGGTCATTTTTGTAGATCAAGTTCATATCGTCTTTGATCCTGCCTTGCGGAAATGGATCGATACCAGGAAGGTCCATGAAACTAGTCCCATTGTGCTGACCTTCAAACGATGTGCACGACTCGTCCTGAATATCATAATCCCCAGAAGAGGGCAACTTGCTTCCAGGAAATTGTGTACCAGAGACGAGAGTCGACTCATCTGTATCAATGCATCCTTTTGCGTCGCCGCAGGAAGATTTCTCGTCGTCGTATAGAGCGAGATTGTAATTGTGGCAAGTTTCCATTTCATCAAGATCTTCTTCTTCGTCATCAACAGCGCCTTCATCTGCAACAGGCGACTCCACGGCAGAGTCTTCTTCTTCTGATACAAATTCGCTATCTTCGCTTTCTTGCAATTCCTCATTATCACTGTCAATGTGCAGCGGGTCCAATCTGTTCTGGACTGCTCGCCTTCTGAGCATGAATACATTGAAGTAGTAGCTCACTAGCTCTTTGCTACTTTTGTCAGGGAAAGACACGGGCATTTCATTCCAGAAGTTCTTGCCCAGTGAGACAGGATTCGAAGACACAATTTCTTCAAAAAGTTGTTCCTCCTTTCAGTCCATCTTGGAGCCACGATCTCACCCATATTGCCAAAACCCAATTCTCCAAATCTTTCAGGGCCAACATCTTGTTTGATGATTTCTCTTGCTCTAGAAACATGCTGCCTCACGCATCTGATCGAACCATCATCTATACAACTACAATCCGTCTTGCGATGAAAGGTTACATCGTCTGAGGCGAGCAGAGAAGATTCAGGCATAGGTGTTACCTGTGTCCCAAGCCATTTGTTGCTGCTAATTTCAAGATTATCACGTGAAGAAATTGTGATTGAGGTCCACTGAGAAGCACAATTTTCAGAATCCCTTGATTGATTCTTAAATTCATAAGGCCTCCACAATGGAATATCAGCTTGATGATTGCAGCCGATAGCAACATGCTTCCGGATGAATCCATAATAAACAGGCGAAAATATCTCTTCGCAGTGATCAAACTCAGATGCTCGAGAGCCATATACAGAAGAACCCGGACAGAAAGGTAGCCTGATGGGTGAATCTTGAGCAAACCAATGGCTGCTCTTTGCTTCCGTAGCAAATTCCTCGGCACCAACAACCACCTGATGATCCTTCTTGTCTGCAAGAACACCTAAAAGGATATGTTTTATAATCACACATCCTCTTTCAATCATGTTTTGCATGGAAACAACCAAGTATTCAAACTACCTGGAGATGGCCGCTGAGCAGTACTGGGGCAAATTTCTTCAAAAGAACTTGACTGCAAATGGTGATCAGCCTGTTTTGAACGCTTGCTTGCTTGTAAACAAGACTCATCATCCGAAAGACGCCTTTTGTCCTTATTGGACAAAACAACTTCCCTGGTATTATTGCCTGTCATCCATAACAAGTAAGGGCTGCCATTGAGTCCACTTTGATGATTGTCACATAGATCATCGACAGTCATATTCTTAAAATATTTGTAATAGATAGGAAATCATTCTCATCATATACAGATTTTATGCAAAATATTTAAAGTTATCTTCACCAATAAGTCCCATAATTTTCAGATTAAATACCAGCTAAAACTACCTGAAGCAAATTCCTCAGTAGTCATGACCCCATACAGAGATTGTTCAGCAGGTGGTGCGATTTCATCTACATGAGCAAATTGGTTGAGAAAACATGCATCAACATGGTTGAACACCATCTTTATCCTGTATAACAAATAAAAACAAGTATAAATTGATTCAGCAAAATAAACCACAGACTTGCAAAGCAAATAAAAATAGCATCTAGTTTGTAGATGTTCAGGCCTTTTTTAATAACAAGAGAATAGTTGTTATTGTTAGGGATAAGTAGTCAGAAGAATCACATACATAAGTGGTAGTTTAAATACCTATTAACATCTAAAAATGTTTGTCAGAAAAGGAGTTTCAGTATCATCCCACTTTTATATTTTTCATGATGTTACTGTCCCAAAAGTATAAAAATAACAAACCACCATAGCCAATTGTAATGTTAGATCATCCACTATTGCATTCGAAAGTCTTCCCCAAAAGCTATTTTTAGTTTGGAATCTGAATTAAACAACTAGTAATGACCTTGCTTTTACTGATGCAAACTGGTCACAAGAATGTAAACAGTTAAGGACAATCACAAGACACATCATGTCTTTGGTTTAACCAACGCAATGCCATGGGCATCAGCGTAGAGCTATGCCACAGAACTAAACATCAAATAGTGCAATCTGTAATCTTACATTTTCCAAGAAAACAAATGAAAACGTAGACGAAGACAGGCGCATTTGCTGCTTTACATACCCTTTAATGAGAAATCCAGCAAGAGAGCTCGCGCACTTGAAGTGGAATATACAAATGCAATTAGACTGATAGAAGAATTATGAAAAAAAATGAGGAAATGTTTCAGCAGCCAACGAGCTGAGAAGAATGAGATTTGACCAAAGAAAAGAGTCAACTGAGGAAATTTCCCGGGAAGAAGAGACCTGGCCGAGATCCTGAGACGTGAGGAAAAGATTGAGGCACGAGAGGGGAAACGTTCAAATTCAAAAGAAGATTAATTTATATAAAAATCAAGGGAAAAAAGTAAAATATATATATATATAAGAACTTCGCCTGAAACAACTCTAACCCTAGATTTAGATCTTACCGTCCAACAATTCTTCAGGAAGAATCAATCTGGGGCAATGATAGAGACCTATTCAAGAAACCTATTGACGAAACCGATTCGAGATCGAGACGGATACGAGACCTGATTAACGAATGGAAACCCAAACCCTAGAAATGACAACCCTAGATAAGATCTTACCGACCAAAGAACCTATCCTGAAAAATCCAGATGGGGCAAACAAAGAAACCAACTCAAACAGCCTAATTAACGAAACCGACTCAAAGATCGAGGAAAAATCGAGACCCGTCAAGCGGAAGGAGACGCAAACCCTAGAAATGATCGTTGGTTTCGAAAGAGGACGAAATCGGTACCAATCGAGAGAGAGAAACAAGGGAAGACCGAATTGGGCGACAATTATGGGATTCGAGGGAAGATTGAAGGCCGATCGTGAACAAAATCTGTGAAATTTGGAAGGTAAAAAAGAACGAAAGAGAGCAAAAGTCCGTGTTCGCCTTTTTCTTATTTCGATAATTAGATAAATAATAACATTTTTCGTGTCGGGTGATGTGGACGGTACTCACCCATTTGAATTTACCACAATACCCTTACAATCTATATGAGAATCTATAAATGACAGGGGTAAATAGCTAAACTGGATCCTTAAATTTACCAAATGAAGGCTTTCCCCATCCTGTAGCTTAAATAATTATAAAATGAAATTTATCAAATAATTTTTCAAGAAAATAATTGCGAGAGTTACTTTCTAAAAATGCTTAGAAAAAATAAAATCAAATTCAAAATCTAAGAGCATATCCAATGCATTTGAAGAGGGTTATTAAATCAAAAAATTAAATAAAAAAGTTTGAATCATTGAATATGAGATTTGAGATTTTTAATTTTAGAACCATAATGAAATTTTAAAATTATTTTTTCCTTTCGAAATGAATCATATATATACATATATATATATATTATAATTTTATGTGGCATATGTGGCATATTGGAAATTACCCACACCCACACCAGCACCCGCACGAACTGGGTCCATCTCGTGGATGCGAATAGGAATCAGTGGCCCGCAAGAAAGATCGCACACCTTCGTGTTGATGTTCGAGCCGGCCACGTTTTCCTCGTCCAGTACAATTTTGTTGATTTATTCACGTGCATAGTTGATTCCACGTCTGCGTGCAATTACTGAGTCAGGCCATCAAATTTTCCCGCACCTTGAACGCACCCATCACCCGCACCCGCACCACCCGGACGAAAATGTCGGGTCTTGTGGGGTCCACTCGTGGATGCGAATAGGAGAAACTCTGGGAAATTGGGATCCATGTGTTACGCTTGATTGACTTTCTACAAGGCCGACAATAAAGCAAGTGGTTCAGCGGTTAAAGCAGCTTCATCCTCCTACTTTCTGGTGCAAATTAATATGCCTGTATTATAATTAACGCCGTCACATATAGTAGTCACATTTCAATTTCACATGGTCATAAATCTTAAATTTAGTGTTGTGTAGGTGATGATGCTTGATGATTTAGTTGCTTAGGCGAAGATAACTGACAGTCAGTTCTTCTATATGAATCAGATTAATTCAAGAGAGATACCTGTAGACTATGGTAAATCGGATATTATGACCTCATCAGGCATGACAATGGAGCTAGAACATTGCATAGAGCCAACATTATATCCGAGTATCAGACTCTAAAGCAGTCACCACACACTTGAAATACAAATCGAGTCATGTAACCATTTATATCAGGCATGACAATGGATATTATGACCTCATCAGGCATGACAATGGAGCATTAGAACATTGCATAGAGCCAAACTGGAAACCGAGTTATGTTATCTGGAAACGCATTTTATTTATTGCTATCATAATTTGACGGGCTACGCAGGAGCAGAAACTGCACCCGCTTCGACCAGCAACGGAACCAGCTTGCCTTCCTTGTGCTTCGCTACGCAAGCTGTACACAAATACAGGTCAAAAATTTTCTCTATGGCTAACAGTCCAAAATTTTAACTTATTTAAGTGTGATTAGATCGGGATAAATCAAAACATTGAACTAAGAGCAAATATTTATCATTATCCTAAACTTTTTAACTTCATAAGCCAATAAAACCGAATTTTAGTTTCGGAAAATAGGGCAAGATGAAAGAAATAAAGAACGTACTGTCACAACCACCGATATGTTTGCCACCAATGAACACATTGGGCACAGTCCTCTGTCCAGTCCATTCTGCCAGCGCTGCTTGTATTTCAGGTCCATCACCTAGTAGTCGTAGAAGGCAAGGAGGCCAGATTACAGGAATTAATTCCTTTCAAACTTATCAAATGTTAAAAAGAACAAGGGGGAAAAAACTAGACCTTGTTTATCATGTCAACTGAAGAAAGTAGCTGTTACTACACAAATGCCAATTACGTATTAGAGCAAAAAATGACCCTTTAAACCTTCTGGGCTAGTAACATTAGTAGTAATCATACCTATAAATACCAAATTGTTACCAATTCGGTATGTTCTTCGTATGTTCTTAACAGATCCTAGATGTTTCACTTTTATTTTTCATGCAAATACAAAACTTACAGGCTAATCTAGGGAGTTTATAGTTAATTGAGTTAAAACTCCGATGAATTAACCCCATCATGGCCGGTTCTAAACCCGGATAAAGAAAGGTTATGTTAGATTGGCAGCCAACATTAAACTAAAATAAATATTCAATAAATAGATCCATTAAATTATTATGTTAATGTTAAATTATTCCTCAGAAGGAACGCGTTGTAGTGTCAGATTAACGTCTGTGCTAATGCTATGTAATGATAAATATACAAGGGTTCGCATTGCAAGATCCGTAATGTATCGACAAGGATCATTACATCTTCATAAGAATTTAAATATAATGTTATATATATATGATTGGATAAGAATAAATATTATAGAAAAATTAATAATTTAAGATTTGGAACATGGAATATAGGAAACCTCACTGATAAAACAATGAAGGTAGTAGATACGACGATTAAGAGAAGAATAAGTATTTATGTGTATAAAAGACCAAATGGGTAAGTGAGAAGACAAAGATGATAGAGAACTCAAATTTTAAGTTATAGTACACAAGAAATAATAGGAGTGGGTATTATTGTAGATAGTTCGTTAAAAGATGAAGTTGTAAAAATAGTTAGAAAGGGGGATAAAATTATAGTTCTCAAGATAATAGTGGAGAAAAAAATTATAAACATAATTAGCATATATACACACCTCATGTAGGATTAGATGAAGATACTTCATCAATGGTCACATAACCTCTATGGTCAACAATCATGCTGATTCTGTCAATCAAAGTCAAAATGTGTAAAACACAACCCAAGGAGAATCAAGCCTAACCCAATTGAAATTCAAGTTAGATCGAATCGACACCACCTTTGTCTTGGCCTCAGATCTCGTCACCATCTCTATCTCGACTTTGGATCTCAACAACCTTGTATCTCAACCTCAGATCTCGTCACCATCTCTATCTTGGCTTCGGATCTTAGCAACCTTAGATCTCGACAATCTTATGTCTCAGCCTCAGATCTTAGCATTGAATCTTAGCAACCTTATATCTCAGCCTCGAACCTCGGTACCATCTCTGTCTCGCCCTCGAATCTCGACACCCTTATGTCTCAGCCTCAAACCTCAACACCATCTCTGCCTCGGCCTCGGATTTCAAAAACCTTATGTCTCGGCCCTGGACCTTAGCTCTATCTCTGCCTCGGGCTCAGATCTCGACACCACCTCTATGTTGGCCTCAGATACATCATCTCTGCACCATCTCTATCTCGACTTCGAATCTCAACAACCTCATGTCTCAACCTCAGATTTTGACCTTGAATCTCGACAACCTTATGTCTTGCCCTCAGATCCCAGCACCACCTATGTCTCGACCTCAGATGTCAACACCATTTCTATGTCGACTTTGAATCTCGGCTTTGGATCTTGACAATCTCATGTCTCAATCTCAGATCTCAGGCTCGAATTCGACAACCTTATGTCTCGACCTCGGACTTTGGCATCATCTCGGCCTCGGCCTCAGAACCAGCACCACCTCTTACTCGGCCTAGGATCTCAGCACCCTCACTGTCTCAGCTCCAATCGTCGACATTATCTATTCTCAAGGCTACTCAATATCGACTTCACTTGCTTATCCCTCTTTAGATCGGATCGACACCTTACGAACCCCATTAAGAACACATGAGGGCAATGATGAAGTGCCTCTCAACTAGTGGAAATGCCACCAACAGTTGCCGAATCTGATCCCCTACTAGCTCCATTAGAATGGAAATGATGAAGGGGAGGGTAATGTCCAACGTGGAGATGCTCTTCTGACAACTATATAAACCCTAGAGAAGGTATGTGCAAAGGGGGGATTTCTAAACTAACACACATTACTCTCTCTCTCTCTCTCTCACACACACACACACACACACATTTTCTTCTTCTTTTCCCTGCTCTACTTTTCATATCTCAAGCAACCCTAACTTGAACATCTGAGTAATCTGCCAGAACTTCCTGATAGTAATCTAACTCTCTATTAAAGTGTGTTTTAGGTCCTCATCTTCTTTACCAACGATCTCCAGAGAGCGCGTTGAATTGTTCATTGACTTGTGATTTGACCGTCCACGGTATTTGGCCAAAACAATATCAAATCAAGGTTTTGAAACTGCCTAGATGAAGTATTACAAAGCATTTCGCCAAATGAAATGATTTTAATAGGAGGTGATCTAAATGGACATATCGGAGTAAAAAATGAGGAATGTGAGATAGTGCAAGGGGTTATGGATTTGGAATAAGAAATGAAGAAGGGAAAACAATTAAGCCCTCACTATTTAAACGTCTTATAAGCTAGATGAGTGAGCCACGAATAAGTTGGGCTTAAACATTTTAAGTCAGTGGTTGAATGCCACAAGTTAATATATCAGTTCCCTCATCTAAGTGAGTAGTGGCAATAGGTATCAAAGCGGACCTAATTTGATACCACCACTGGATCTCACATATTGCCAACTAGGAATGATTTTATGTTATAATTTAGACTTTGGATTATGACAAGTTGATTTGTGATAATCGAATTGTCCTATATGATACATTGTGATACTATCAATTGAGTTTGAGCATTTTGCGCTAGTAATTGGAACAAACAAATTAATGTGTAAATTCTCTCATACAGGTGGATCATGACATGAAAGGTAGTCAAATTTATAACTTTGCATATAATAAAGGTGAACCACAACCTAACGAACAGTAGAAACAAGCTGGCATCCACTTGATCAGCGGCAAAAACTTTGTAAACATTCACAAAAGAGTATGTTAAAGTATAAGGTTTGCCAAACTCTATAGTTCAATTATATGTACTCACCCTCAACATTCAACTCAATTGCCTTGTATTTGGCACCCAACTGATCAAGCAATTGCTTCACCCTTACACAGAATGGACAGGACGTCTTGCTGCAAACATTGGAGGCCAAGATAAATGATAAGAGAAGCCAAAATCAGTTAACAACAAGAAATTACAAAGAAAAAAAATGAAACAGAAAACTAGATTAAAGCAACAAGAAACAGATGAAAACCTAGTATAACAAAGGTACAAGGACAAAAGGCATCAGACAGACTACCATTACCAAATTTCCAATGAGTAGGAATTAAAAAAGAATGTCATGCAAAAATGTTATCTTTCAGGTCCCACAGGAGTTATTCATGAGGTCATATGTGATAATCATTTCTTCAATTCATTTTTCTTTCAGACTACCACCAATCAGAAAGCACAACAATTGTTACGCAAGAGGCAAACTGATCAAAAGACTCCGCGCAAAAGAGTGAATTAAAAAAGAATGGCAAGCAAAAATGATAGCTATCTTCCTAGTCGCAATAGTATAGGGGTTATTCATGAAATCAAATTTAAGTATGGGTCATCTGTTATTATCACTTCAATTCAGCACTTGTCATTCCAACCAAGAAAAGTGTCATCAATTAGAAAGCACAACAAATTGTTAAGACCCAAACTGATCAAAAGATTTGGTCAAAAGCAATGAATTAGAAAAGAATGACAAGCAAAAAATGACACTTTTCTAGTCACACTAGTATAGGAGTTGTTCATGAGATCAGATTTAAGCGTGTGTCATCTGAGATGATCATTTCTTCAACTCATCATTTTTCATTCCAAACAACAAAAGTGCCATCAACCAGAAAGACAGAAAAGTGTTCCTCGAGATTAACTAATCAAAAGACAAAGTAAAGCAATGAATTAGAAAAGGATGACATGTAAAAATGATATCTTCCTAGTAACACCAAATAGGCGTTATTCATGAATTGGACCTGTGTGGGTATCTGTGTCAAACATTTCTTCAATTCATTATTTCTCATTCCAATCAACAAAGGTGCCATCAACCAGAAAGCACAGAAAATTGTTCCTCAAGACCCAAACTGATCAAAAGACAAGATCAAAGCAGTGAATTAGAAAAGAATGGCATGCATAAATGATATCCTTCTACCCCAGTAACATAGAAGTTATTAATAAGATCAAACTTAAGTGTAGGACCTCTGTCACGATCAACTTTTCGGTTCATCATTTCCATTCCAATCAACAAGAATGTCATCGATCAGAATTTTTTCCTCAAGACTTAAACTGATCAAAAGACGTAGAGGCAATAAATTTTACTGTACCATAACGATTCTAGCACGTCCATTTTACAGATCGAGAGAAAAATCAACCAAAAAAGATACATGATCGAACGAAAGGGACCAAAAAGAGTACTGAAATAAAGAATATTCCTGGAGTTTGTGGTCCATTTTAAACCATCAGAAAAGAAACACGCTTGAAACCTAATTTTACAATTGCCGATCTTCACGATCAAACAAAAGGAGCGGAAGATGAATCGGGGTCAATCTCACCTGAAGACGACGACGGGGTTTGCAGCAACAATCTCCTTCGCCTTGTCGAGCGCCATCAATGTGCCAGTCAAGTCCCGCCTTCTCGCCCTTTCTCCAGTGAGCCGTAAGCGGTGTAGCAACCCACATCGAATATATATCTAGCGGTGAAAAGGAAGTCACCGCCTCCACCTGTTTGCTTGCAGAGCACGTCATATTATTTAATACATTTAATCAATTGTTAAATTTCATTTTTTATATTTATTCAAAATAAATTTAGTTCATTTCATTAATCCTTAAACTTCACACAAATTTTTTGTTTTTTAATGAATTTAATTATACACAAATTTAATTTATAAGATTTAGAAATTATATTTTATATTGTATATTACATTTTATGAAATGTTAAAAGATATATCCCTTTGTTAGTACATTTTTCAAATAATATTATTATTTTATTTAATTCTACAACAAATATATATCCTTAAAGAACAAATCGAATGAGTTCAAAAGAGCACAACACAAGTAAGACAAATTAAATGAGATTTAAGTTAATTTACACATACAAACGAGACAAACAAACCATTAGTTTGTCTCATTCTTCACTTACTAAACATGTTCATGTAGAAGAATGGCTCATTCTTTAGCTCATTAGGGATAGGAGATGGTGCAAGAGATCATCTTAAATTCTATACAAACATAATTGAAGACCAAACTCAAAAACACCCATCCGATCGAAGTAGAATAAGGTAATAAGGAAACGAAAATACTTCCTCGACAAGTTGCACCATATACCGAAACATAGATCGTATATATATTCGCGATCATTCGTCAACAACACTCGACACTTGAGCATTTTATACAAGCAACTGAAGCGGGAGATATTAACTTTACTGAATACTTTCTCAAGATTTCACTTCCTAATGAAAGAAACTCCCTTCTCGATGCTCCCTGCCAACTCTTTTTTCGCCTTCTCCAAGCCAACCCTGTGTAAATATCAACTCAAAGCTTCAGGTATCGCATGCTAACCCATCACAATAGTCACAAACAAAGATAAACAAACTATTTGCAGCTTGCACATTCATCAAACTAATCCTCATAATTGTTCTGTAATATTAATGTCCATGTTAGTTTGCGTTACTCGTAAAGAAACTAGGAAGAGTTCAAAGGCTGTGGAGGGAATTTCAGCAATAAATAACACAAACCAAGTGGCCTATTTGTTTAAAACTCAAAGGACAAAAGAAGGGTCCATGGATTTTAAAACTTCATATCCAAAGTAGAGGACACACAACTACAACTTAATCACTTTGTTGCTGTTATGGGCAAAATCACAACTCAGGCTCAAACCTAGCGCAGACAAGTCCAAGGAATTTGACTCGAGGAAGTGTGGCGTGATTGGATTTGCTTGAGGTGAATAGAGTCGGAGCCTACTTAGCCTGAACTAGTAAAAATTTCAACTGAAGCTTGGGTGGCCCAGTAAAATCAAATACAACTTGCTCAAAGTGGAATAGGTGGGGCATGGTTGATAGCTAGGTTAAGGTGGGGCTTTGGTGTCGGCTAAGGTGGGGCTCGTATTGTGGAAGTGAGAGTTAAACTTATAATGAGCTTCTTGGCATACTTGCTAACTTCTATAATTCCAAAATCTCGCTTTCACCAAATTAGTAAGATAAATCATAAACAAACAACATCAAAACGAGGCTTGCAAACCTTTCATATTCATTGAGTGGCCCAATAGGGAAAATTTCTTCTGCTCCACCTCTGCCTAATCGTACTTTTGTTGCGAAAAATGGGAGTTCTGTCACCTGCAGCATTTTTCCCCCACTCATCAAAGAGTCTAAAACAATAACAATGAATACATAGTATATAATTCTACCTGTGAGGCAACAAATGCACATTCCACAATGCCCGCATCACCTTTCAAACCCCTCAGACAGGAATTTGCAAATTTAGCAGCAGCATATGCCTGCAATTTATCACATGTTCTTCTGGGGTTAAGATTTAGAAGTATAAAAAAGCAAGTAGTGGTGTGAAAAGAATGATAAATAACAAAAACTAGACAAACCATGGAAAGTGTTGCAGAACCAGTCCCTGCTTTGGCCTGACATCGAGGATCAAACAATAAGTTGAATATTACATAGATGAGCAAGAATTGTCTATATCTTTGACATTGCCAAGAATCTATTTAATTACAATAGATCACTGAATCTCTTGTGATTTTGGTAGTAAATTTATTGGATCTTGAAATATAGTGATAATGCTCATAACATAAGGAAAAGAAGAAAAAGCATACCACCCTAATAATTAAAGAGTTGATACATGATAAACTCTGAATAAAATGAGAAGTCTGAACCATTTATGACATGCTGATATCAACTATGTCAAACTGATTAGATGAAGTTTACTATGCAGCTACTATAACTTCGAATTATTACCCCTCACGCAAATCCAAGATTAATGGATTAGACCACATATTCTATATCAAAACTTCATCACTTGAATAGACATTTAACAACATAAACATTTAAAAAGAACAGCCAATGGGAACCTCGAAAGTTCAAGGAACCCATATAGAAATATACTCAGGAACTAGAGTAATTCCTTTTACCTCAACTACTTCAGTTCCACCATTCTGAATTCGGTTAGTGAGGTAATCAATCTCTTCTGAGGTGAAAGAGGATGCAGGTTTAACCTAAATAAACCAATAGCATGAAAGAGTGTGAATTTTGGACTGTAATGATCTCAGAATGATTCAATGAACCAAAAAGTAGAGGCTATCTCACTTGCGACAGAAGAGGTAATATAGTAATGCCTGAGTGACCCCCAATAACAGGTACATCGACCTCCCTTGGATCAATGCCTAAAACTTCAGCCTGTAAGTACACCAGGCATAAGGAAACTATTCAATAGAAAGATAATAATAGGAATTAAGAAATTGTAATACAAGAAAAAAAATTATATTCTTTGTTATTTCTAGAATTAATAGAAAACAAATACTGCAAAGGACAATATGGAGCATACCACAAAAGTATTAGCTCTCACAACATCAAGGGTTGTCACTCCCAATAATCGCTTTGGATCATATGTCCCAGCTTTCTTGAAAACCTCTGCTGCAATAGGAACAGTAGAATTCACTGGATTGCTGATCAAATTTACGATTGCATTAGGACAACATTTAGCAACGCCTTCACAAAGTGTCCTAACAATTCCAGCATTGATTTTGAATAGATCATCCCTAGTCATTCCTGGCTTTCTGGGTACACCAGCTGGAATTATTACAATATCCATTCCGGTGAGTGCATTCTCCAATTGAGGTGCACCTAAGAATCCCCGCACCTGCATCAATACAGTATGAACTCAGGAATTTAACTACATTGTTACAGCAACCAATAGAATTAAGATGTTCTCATGCTAGTTGACAAAGTTTATGATTAAGTTTGCATGGAAAGGTAGACTTCTTATGCAGTAAACTAATACAATTAATATATTTCACACTTCAACCATACTGATTATAAAGAATGTGAAGAATTATATTTTACAAAGCTAATAGAAATCTTCATTTACTTATTTTAACACAATGAATTTACGTTCACAACTAGGGTCCAATTACTAAGGTGGAAAAATACAAGGGAGAGGAGGAAATGGATCATGAAATTACATATCTAGTTCCATCATTTATGTACATCTTTTTGTCAATTTCCCTCCTCACACTCATATCTTCCATCTAAGTAATCGACCCCCAGAGTTCCAGCAGGAATATAATGAACAGTATAGAATTTCTGTAAGACTTTGATATTGCAACAAACTCACTAACACATTAACATAGCATCTCACAAGACAACCATTTCTGTCGATGGCCAAGCAAAGAAAGAGAAGAAATTTACCACAGCACCCGTATCCATGTGACTAACATCAGCTGTGACACCAGGTGAATTCACAACATCATAAAGGTGGAGAACAGACACCAGGGGGTTCATTTTCATCAGCAATGAAAGGGACTGTCCAATTCCTCCTGCAGCACCTAATATTGCTACTTTGAATCCTGGCGCTCCTCCTTTTGCCCGACAGTTCTCTAGTCTCAATGGTGGAATTCCCTGCATCTTTTAGCAAGGAAAATAACATTAAGTAAGATTTAGACAACTCTACTGAACTCCGTAATTGAAGTTACAAACTTCTATTACACACAATAAATCGAGAGACCAGCATGACGTTCAACTGTCATAACTGCACAACCCAAAACCATGAACTGAAGAGTCAATCGAAACCATAGAGATAAATCGAATCAAATCAGACTCCAACCATTGCAATAGCTAAGCAGAAAGTTGATGCTACTTATTTTTTTGCCGAACTATGCAAAAAAAAAAACACTTTTTTCCCCTCAATCGCTCAGATTTGCCTCTCCTACTGCAAGCTAATCTTGGAAAAGACAAACGCAGAGATTTATCCTTAGAAGAGGACCTGGAGGCCGGGTGGGTGGAGGTGCGCAGAGAGCGCGGCGATTCGTCGACTCGCCTCAGCGCTTTGCTGCATATTCTCTCCTGCGGGGATTCTCGTGAGAGGGGCGGTAAAAGCGATCGCGTTAGGTTGAAACCCTGTATCCTACTTGAATGAGGTCGAACCGGATAAAGGGAAAGGGAAGCAGGCCAAGAAGATGGCGATGCTCGTGGTCAGTAGGGCGGAAGGATACGTTTGTGGAGATCAAACGCCCTAATTCCTCATCCTGTTGCTGTGGACGCGATTGTTTACTCGCATCCAAAGGGCTTCGCTCGTTGCTTCGCCTTCAACACGCCGTTTCTTATTCCGCAGGTCCGTAGCAAAGACGTTTGACGTTATGCCGCAGTGAAGGATAAAGCGAGACCAAATTTATCATATTATTGTTCAATTAAATGAATTAAAATTTGTTTTTCATTGTGGCTTATTGGGCTTGAAGACTGCGTACTTTCCGGCCCATTAAGGCCCGGTGAACTCGAAGCGTTTCTTCTTTATCTCCGAAACAAAGCACGTTACGGGTATCCTCGGTTACCCGTCGACGGCGGCAACCGATCCCTCGCCGGCGTACCCTCCTCGATTACCTTTCGTGCGCAAGGCGCGATTCGCGTCTCGTTATCCTGGCGGCTATAATATTTCCATTTAATTTCGTCGATCGCAGAATCCTCGCCGCGATCGATCCTATTGGATCTTCAACTCCTCGAATGAGACGCGGCAACAGTTCGCGATTATAGGGGTTATTATCTGATCTAAATTTCTTAATTTTCGATTCCCGACATGATTCGAGTCGTAAAAATCTTATTTTGGCTGATTTTTTCAGATCTGACAAGTGTATCTGGTTTTGACTTATGGTTATCAATTTATGCAGATTAATAAGTCGAAAACCCTCAGAGCAGATTTGGTGCTGCAGAGCTCGAGATGAGTTCGCGAGCCGGACAAGCGACTTATCGGGACCGAACTCTGGAATTCGTCAAGGCTGTCGAGAGTTTGAAGAAGACAGTTTCAACCGCACCAGAAGTACCAAGCGGTAGTGATGCATTGAGCTTGGATGGTTCCAAAGCGGTTGTCTTGAAGCAGTCGGAGTTCAACAAGAAAGCTTCCAAAATTGGGCTGGGAATTCATCAGACATCGCAGAAGCTTGCTAAGCTCGCAAAATGTGAGTGCATATCATAATTCTTTGAATTGCATTGCTTAATAGGTTTGTGTTGAATTTTACAAGAGATTGTTTCCGTCTGGCACTAATGCATGTTGAATTGAACTGTTTGGGTGCGACTGGCATAACAATTGGGCTACCACAATGGTGTAGAAATTTCATAGCAGTTAATAATATCCAAAATCTCAAGTATTGTTTGTTCCTTCAGAAATGAAGTCTTTATTGGTGTATCATGGTCAAAGTAAGATGTCATGTAACATCCCAAGGAAGGCTGAAAGCTACTGTTTCCTTGGAATGAACCAATACAATAGTTGTTCATGATGGTCGGTAGACATTATTAATCATTATGTTAACTATTGCTATCAATTCACATGTATCTCCTTGCGAGTAGAAGCATAAACATGAGCTAAAGATGCCCTGAATTTTTATTAATGTGATAAAACATATGGCTTTCTTGCCTTAGAACTAGCACAAATCAAAGAATAACAATCATTTTCTCTGATACAATTGAGAAACAGAGGTTTAAATTATAGGTCTCTTTTATATGAACCAAATTAGGTTTCTTTTAAGTCCATTTATGTTTGAATAGTGTCATTATGATTGTTAGATTGCAAAACCATGAAGATTGGCTATTTGCATAACTTTTTTCAGTCATTTATTTTCTTTGTAAAGTATGTAAATTAGGGTGTGTCGTGAATCATGATGAAATTAAATGATGGTGAACAGACAATAAGTTGACAATTTTTGGTTTTAACATCATTGTGAGTTAAGCCACCTTCTAGCAGCGCACAATGAGATTTGCAGACTTCAAATCAAGAACTATGCTCATTGAATTGCAAGATCATGAAAACAATGGATTTTTTCATAGCATGTATTTCCTTTTGCTAGATTTGTGAATTAGGGCATACAGCGATCAAATTTCAAAAACATAGTAATAAATTAACACAATGATGTTGGTTTCAGTGACATTGGAGCTGTAGCTAACCGTCAGTTTGCAAATTTGATATATAGTAGGATTTGCACAGTTTAAATGAGGAAATTTTCTTGAATGATTGAAGAGTTGCTGGGTGTGACCCTCATGACAGATGTTATTGATCTCAGTTTTACATGGAACATGTATTGAATGGGTTACTCTGTGACTGATAGGATGCATTATTTTTACTGTTGGTCTTTTAGGCCCAATGTCCATTGATTGTTTTATGAATTCTAGATACATTGTTCAAGGGCTCAAATATTCATGTGCCAAGACACTTTGTTTGCAGTGGCAAAAAGAACATCAGTATTTGATGACCCTGGTATTGAGATTCAAGAACTTACAGCAGTCATCAAACAGGACATTACTGGTTTAAATTCTGCAGTTGTAGATCTGCAACTCCTCTGTAACTCACAAAATGAAAATGGGAATATGTCCAGAGATACTTCTAGTCACTCAACCACTGTGGTTGATAATTTAAAGAATCGTTTGATGAATGCAACAAAGGAGTTTAAAGAAGTTCTAACAATGCGTACAGAGGTGCATGTGGTACTTTTTTAAGTCCTGAAAAATTCTAGAAACCATTAACTAGGACTTTAATTATGATTACAGAACTTCAAGGTTCATGAAAACAGAAGACAGTTGTTTTCCTCATCAGCCTCAAAGGATTCAAGCAATCCGTTCCTTCGACAACGCCCCTTGGCTTCCAAGGGACATCATGACTCTTCCACTCCTCCAGCACCATGGGAAAGTGACACAAGTAATTCTTCTTCCTTGTTTCTTAGGTAATTTGCTGAAACACACATATCTTCTTACATTTTCATGTTTGGATTTAAATTAATATTTTTGCATGTTTCACATTCCATTGTCATGTTGGTGTATGTTCATCATTTGATAACTACAATCATCATCATGAAGTTGTGTATGTTCCATCACCATTTGAGGAATATGCTTGCAAAATTAGTGTCACTAGGTTCTGATCTAGTTCTTTTACCAAGGCTTTGCTAAAAGTGAACCTTTTCCGTTTTATGTTTCTCCTCACCAATTGCCAAAGTTCATCATTGGATATTTCACCACCTAGAATGGATTACATTTCTGGTTATTCCTTAACTATTCCACATGCCTAAACTAATTGTAGTCAATGGAATATTTCTCTGTGATCACCACTGTTAGTGAATTCTGATACTCATTTTTGTTGCTGCTGTGAAAATTTTGATACTTCTTGATTAACAGGCGGACAAGTGCAGATCCTTCCTCATCAACTCAACCTTTGTTACAACAGCAGCAGCAACAAACGGCTGCATTGCAGGACAGCTACATGAACAGCAGATCAGAAGCACTTCATGGTGTTGAATCAACAATTCACGAACTGAGCAATATTTTTACGCAACTTGCTACAATGGTCTCGCAACAGGGAGAGCTTGCACTCAGGTTCCTCTTCTTAATGTCTTGAGTGTTTTTTTGTTTATATTCTTAGTTGAACTTGATTCTCTGGCATTTGTTAAAGGATAATCTGCTAGAAATTTTATGCATGTTTTGCCTTCGATCAAGGATTGAAGTGATCCATATTCCTTGGTTTAATAGAAGTTGATGGTGCATTTGGTTCATGGAATATAATAAACAAGGAACGGAATAGGAATAAGGATTGCATAGTTAGATTCATGGAATGAAATAAATATAAAATAAACAGTCTTATGTTTAGGTTATAGAAATGTTACAAGGAATAGATAAATAATAATCTTCATAATGATAAATTCTTTGTATGAGATATTCTATATGATTCCTCTAGTTTGCGTGATCTTCTTATTCCGTTGCGATAAAGACATTTAAGCCCAATTCGCCTAGTCTAATCAACACATTGGTCTACTCTCCCAGTCTAATTGGCCCATCAAGTCAAATTGACCCTCTAGCTCGATCAACCCTTTCACCTCACTTGATCCGCTTTGCTCGATAGGCTTGATCAATATGCCTGCTTGGTCTACTCAATAACCCATTGGTTTGCTCGGTCCAATTGCTTTGACTAGTCTGGTAGGCATGTCGGCCATCCACCCTAAATGGTCTATCAGTCTCAATCTGCTATGTCTGACCCAATTGATCCATCAGAATGATTACCATTATCAGCCTGCTCAATTCACTCAGCTAGCTCAACTTCTTCTTATTAAGGAGATATATTCTTTAAAGAATGGAATAGTTAAAGAATGACTTCCAAGAATAGATCAAAGAATTGCTATTCTTATGATTAGAGAACTACAATTCTTTGAAAATTAATATATTCAAATATAAACTTATTTTATGGACATACGCAGGGGATAGAATAGCTATCTAATAACCAAATTGATTTAATACTTTGTCAACAATTCTTGAACTTTGAAAAAGATTTTTAAATTTATGCTCAAACATTTCCATTTTGCGATAAAGCATATGGCTTGATACTATCTCCTTGCTAGGCATCTGATTTTTCAGTTCATTAACTAGTTGCTATTGACAATGGAAGGATTGATGAAAACATGGATGACACATTGGCTAATGTGGAAGGAGCTCAAAGTCAACTTCTCAAGTACCTCACCAGTATATCTTCCAACAGATGGCTGATGATCAAGATATTCTTTGTGCTTATGGTCTTCCTCATGATCTTCCTGTTTTTTGTTGCATAGGTTCCTTTAGAACCATATTTGGTGTTATATTTTTCTCAGTGATCTTGTTTTTTTCACTGGGTTATTGGCTAATTGCTGTATAATCCTGTGTGTTAACAGCTAAAACTTCAAAAATTACAAATACCAAAATAAAAATAATGCTATGGTCTTACTTGAACAAGATATATTTTATAGTCGTACAACTGTATCCTCTAGTGTCAAAGATAGGAATAATCCTTTAATATTATTAGAAGTGTTCAGAAAATCTTATGTTCACAAAGTCGAATATAAATGAATGCTTATTAGTTTAACATGGAATATGCTGAATTGTTGGATTCGAATTGGAAGTGTTAATTTATCTCCTTTGTTCTGTCCAAGTGCAAAATTTATCTAAGGTTTATATGTTTATGCATGCCAAAAGAACAAGTTGATCACGTTAAGTCTTGAGAAGAAAAATTGGAACATTGTTTTATTGTTTTTATTTCTTATTTGAAAAGTCTTTGTGCTAATCTCATACAGAAATTGTAAAATAATGTCTACCAGTGAGATTATGAGATAATCTCTTTGATGCACACCTTGAAGGTTAAAAGGGAACTTGATTACTACTCCAGATACTCCACTGAAGATTTATTTTTGCTCGGCCAAGGTATGTTTCTAACTCCATACCATGCCACATTGAAGCCGAACTCATTCTATTAGTTGCTTGAGGGGTAAAATACTTATCTAATATATACACTGTGAACCATAACCTAATTCCCTTGTTCTTTCCACTTGCTCTCTCTGCTATTTCTTATGTTCATCCTGTAAATCTCAGTAAAGATCATGTGCTGCAAATTATTGTCTAAGCCATATTATGAATCTAAGAGCACATCAATTAGAATCTGCCAAAATTCCATGTGATAGGTTACCTTTTGATCTTTACAGCACAAGCAAAGAATACCTTGTTCTTGCAGCCTCCTGCCACAGCCTTTAATTGTTCCAATGGAATGAAACCATGAGCCAAAGAATATGTTTCATGTGGTTGCATGCCATGCCAAGGAGATTTGTATACAATGAAAATGTCAATTTGTTACTGAACAATAAAGCTTCTCTCCTGCCACATGCAATTGGAATTCCTCTTATGCAGCACTGGACAGTAAAAGACTTGTTCAGCTTTTGTTTGCTTTTTCAGAGGAAAAGGGGAAAAATGGGATTCTTCCAATCATGTAGACACTACATGTTACTCTTATTTTGATTAAGAGCTGAACTTTTCATGGCTTGGCTGGCACTCTTAGTGTTGCAACTTTTTCTCTTTTGTGAAGGAAATAGACTGACTGGCCGATTCGGCTTGCTAAATCAGGATTCGATCACCTAGTTGCAGCTTAACAAGCTGTTTGTGTCACACCCCATTCCACCCGCCGATCGGCATACATTCGGAAGGAGTTGAGACATTAAAACACTTGTGTTTTCTAGTTCTTCAAGCAGTGTGAGTAGGCAAAGAGAAGTGAAAAAAGATGAGCAAGGAAGACTCATCTGGAACAAGATCCAAGAGAATCTGTGCCTTTTGCTGTCATATTGGAGGAGGACCATATCAAAGGACCAATGGCTTTGTGTCTTCTATGTTGTACATCTGAAATTTTGAGTTTATTTATTTCATTGAAAATAATTTACACATATAAAATATTATTTATGAAAAAAAAATATTCTTCTGTTTCTTCTCACCCCAAATCTGTTAAAAACACATCAAATCAACATTAAAAAAAAAGTTAAAGGCTTTTGGGAAAGAAAAATCTGTGGGTCCCTTGGAATTGTATCTGTAAGATTGATTGATTGATTGATTCATAAAGATAATATCATTGGACTCTTCTAATTATTATTGTATAGTTCACGATATCCAAAATAATTTCCTACCAATCAAATATTTTTATTATTAATCATAAATCAAATAAACAAATAATCTTCCTAGATTGAAGCTAAATATTATAACATTATTTTCATTTGGGAGGTAATTTCATATGCACCCCTTCCAACTCAATTAATTCACATTCGGCCCTATTGAGAGCTTAAATTGCAGAGGAGTGGAATTATGTTTATGCTACAAGTAAAATTATTAAATTCTCTTTTGTAAAAAGTAGGTCACCTTAGCGGCCCCATGACCATCTGTGAGTCACCTTAGCAGCTCCATGACCATCTGTGAGGAGGTAAATCGAGAAATTGTATTTAATCATGACACAGGAGGGTATTGTCTGACTTCGTCAGGATTCGAATCCTTACCTTCTTCTGCAATTCTACCGCGTTGTAACCAACTCAGCTATGTCCCGGAGCAAAATTATTAAACTCTCTGACATTGGAGGACTGGTGTGTAAAAGGTACACAAAATTAGACCATAATTCCAAAATCATAGATTGGTCCTCCCACTTTGGGAATTATCAGATCTACCTCTCCTCAACACATGGCTGCGAAGCAACAAAACGCAGGGCTCAGTGAAGCAGTCACACCGCCTGGCAAAGGGAGAAAGATGACCTTAAACATTGGCTCTCCTCCCGCGATCTCTTCCTTCGCGAGCACTCAATGCTCTCCTCGAATCCACCAACTCGTTCAGCTACTTTAATGCAGTAGTAGATCTCTTGCGCTGCCTTCTCCAAATCAGATTCCTTCTGGCTCACATTTTTGTTTTCTTTGATATATAAAGCGTGATCTTTCTGAGCTCCATCTTTGCCGCATTTGGCTATAAGCTTCCGTTCCCCCTCAACCCCCATCCCAAATCGCGGGCTCTGTGCCACTGCCTGATGCATTATCGGCGGAAGCGGCTAAAAAGGAGATATTTTCGCGCTGTATGAAGCCTATTCGAGCTTAAAGTTTGTTCAGCTGTTTTTCCATTAATGATGATAAGTTGGCGATGGGAGCTTTCTTGTGTTTTAGTTGTGGTGGTTGCTTCTGCTATTTTTCGACTGGAAGGTAACACATTTTACTGTGGAAAAACGTTCCCTTTTTTTTAATCTTCTTTCCAGAATCTTGTGTGCGTGAATGGAGTGTGACATCGCACATTTGATGCAATCCTCGTTCTCTCATATCTAAATTCGATTATCATTGTCAAGACCTTGTTGTTTTTAGTGATTTAACAGTTGTTATTCAGCCATTTATTTTGTTTTCCTACATGGGGTTGACGGATTTTACTTCAGGTATTATTGCAAATTGCATTGTATCACAACAATGTTTTGGCAGGAATTATTTGGGATAAAACTCATGGTTTTGACACCCCTCATCAAATGCACGATCTGAGTTTATGCTGAATTTTTGGTTGCGAAGAACTTCCTATGCTTTATCAATATTTCAGCATCACAAACACATCATTTATTGAACAACACAACTTGGTACAACTTCATTTTGGCAATTAAAATACACTTCATGTATACACACTGAGTATACGTATTTCATTACCTACAGTTTTCTCATTCTACACTCATTTATTGGCATTTTCTAGATTACTTTCGTCTGAAAGTATAATTGCAAGGTGTAAACAAAACTTATGCTTTGTGTCCTGACTTCTAACTTACCTTCTGTGTGCATTTATTGCAGGGTTCAGCATAGCTCCTTCGCCTGCTTCATTAGACTATCCATCACAGAAAGTGAGCAGTCCTGCACAATCTCCAGAAAATAGAAGTGCATTTGCACCTAGATCAGTCGCTTCCCCGAACGGTAACAATGTTTTGATTAACTAAACTCAGGTAAAAGGTTAGCATACTTAAATTCAAGTGCCTGTTTTGCTTTCTCATCAGTGTCATTGCCTACATATGATGCCGTGCCACCTAGCATTCGCCCTGTAATTCCTTCTGTGCTACCTCCTTCTCCCTCTAGTAATGATGCTAATGGAGATAAATGGCCAAGAGATATAGCTCCAGCAACAAAAAGTCAACCAAACACTCCTGTTTCATCTGGTAATCAATGTTTTATTTCTTTACCTTGCAGAATGGGGATAATCCTTTACATACATACCTCCACCGTCACTGATGCTTGTCATAGAGAATTGAATGATGTCTTATATTAACACATTGTCACATGATCTTGGTTGATTATGTGTGATCCAAGTTATAAATGTCTCATTTACTTTCTAGGATCCATTATATCGTCCCCAAGACAATCTCAGCCTAGTCCATCCAACAAAATACCAATCATACCAAGGATGGATCCAAAAGCTGCATTTGCTCCACATGATGTCTATTTCTATGGTAGCAAAGAGAAACTGACATTTGCATGTTGGAGCTCTAGATCGACATGCTTTGTGATCTAAATTATCTAACATGCAGGACCTTCAATGCCACCTGTGGCAGTGCCTTCCCCTGTCGCTAGCGGAAAGAGAGCTGAAAAACCAATTGCTTCAACCCCAGTTGGAGCCTATAAGCATTTGCCACTGATAGATGCTTCACCCTCACAAGGTAATTTGTTTGAGTAATTCAGAGTTAAAAAAAATGCAAATTGTATGATTTTTTTTTATAATTGCCCTTCCCTTCAGGATCTTCCCCTATGTTAAGCCCTGTGTCAGATAAAGCCAAGCCCTCAAATTCATTACATGGTTCATCAATATCACATGCTCAACCTCCAGAAATACCTGCATCTCCAGTCCAACCAGGAAGAGCTACCAAGAGAGGGCAACATTCATCTGCATCGGCTTCTCCATTTTCACCACCACCACACATTTCAGGTGGATACTATATTTGAAAATAAAGTGTTTTGTAGAGAATTCATGGTTAAAAAGTTCTTTCTTATTTGGTTTATGAAGTTTCTATTGCTACTCCACCTCCTGAGCTCGTCCCCAAGTACAACAGAATACATCATGCTTCTCCACCCTCTCATGAAGGTACTGAGAGAGATAAAAGTTAAAGCGACAAAGGGAAAGGTGTAAATTTATAAGTCTGCTTCCTGTATTTATTTTTACTTTTTGCTGCAGGCTCTTCTGTTTCCCTGACTCACACTCCGGCTCCTTCCCCGTTAACTACCCCTTATGCATCAAATGATTGTAAAACTCAACTTTGTTCTTTCCATATTCCTTAAAATGAATCAAACACTTTTTTTTTTTGTTTTTTATAATCTTTTGCTACAGGGCCAAATCTTTCCCCCATGCTCACTCCTGCCTCATATCCTGAATCCTCAAGCTCAGTGGAGGCGCCACCTGTGTTGTTCCTACCACCACCACCTCCAAACTTGGGTATACAGATCATGCGCACATTTGGTCCGCCAAAGTTAGTTCCTTTTTTGATATGTATGTTGTTGTCATGCAGATTGCAAATCATTAGTGTGTGAGGATCCTTTAGAAAATCCTCCTCCAGGATCATCATGTGTCTGTGTATTGCCAATTCGAGTTGGACTTCGTCTAAATGTCACACTATATACATTCTTCCCCTTGGTTCCTGAGTTTGCAGAAGAAGTGGCTTTCGGGATCTATATGAACCAGAGTCAAGTGCGCATTATGGGAGCAAATGTTGCCAACGAGCAGCCTGAGAGCACAGTTGTCCTTATCAATTTAATTCCTGTCAAGGAGACGTTCGACAATTCAACGGCATTTTGCACATTTGAGAAAATTTGGCACAAGGATATAGCCATAAACACATCCTTATTTGGTGATTACACTGTTCTCTATGTTCTTTATCCAGGTTAGTATAAACAAATGTTTTTCATTTCTCTTGAGCTGGCAGTCTATGAATGGAATTTTCCTAATACTCATCTTTCCAGGACTTCCTCAATCTCCACCTAGAGTTCCTGCTGATAGTAACGACGGTGATAAGGCATTTGCGAATAACAATAATTTAAGGACAATGAAGCCTCTTGGGGTCGATGTGGGGAAACCAAAGAAGAGAGCTAGTGGAACGCTAATTGCTGTAATCGTTCTATCATGTTTTGTAACCTTACTTTTGGGCATGGGGGTGATGGCTGTGTGGCTGCTTCAGTTGAAAACAAAGTGATCGCAATCATCTTGCTGCTACAAGTATACAGAAAATGTTTCCATTATTTGTCACTTCATCAGGTATGGTCTTATAAAGATTGATAACTATGTTTTATTTTCATTTGAACTTTTTGTACTCGAAGCATCTCTTTGTGGATACATGGGTTTATTACATTAGTAGGAATCATGATTTGCCTTGCATTTGTTAATTTATATGTTTGTGATGACAACTTGCAGGGACCAGACACATGAGACTTGGAAGGCTTAGTTCAGAATCGGCATCAATAAACTCTAATGTTGCCACATATACTGGACAAGCAAAGACATTTACTTTAGCTGAGATTGAAAGAGCTACAAAGAGATTCGAGGAAAGTAGTATTATTGGAGAAGGTGGTTTTGGGCTAGTCTACCAAGGTACACTTGCAGATGGAACCAGGATTGCTGTGAAGGTTCTTAAGAGAGATGACCAACAAAGTGGTCGTGAGTTCTTTGCGGAGATTGAGATGCTTAGCCGTTTGCACCACAGGAACTTAGTCAAGTTGATTGGTATATGCGTAGAGGAGCACATACGATGCCTTGTTTATGAACTAATACCGAATGGAAGTCTGGAGTCACACTTGCATGGTAAACTATATATAGGATGATCTCGAATCCATTATAAGATGAGCTGATTCTGCTCCACTTTGCAATTGATTGAATTTAAACATATCTTTTTGTTCACTCACTATACTTTCTTGACAGGGTTTGACAAGGAAACCTCTCCGCTGGATTGGGGTGCTCGTATGAGGATCGCACTCGGTGCTGCTCGAGGCCTTGCTTATTTGCATGAAGATTCAAGCCCACGGGTCATACATCGAGATTTCAAGTCCAGCAACATCCTACTAGAGCATGATTACACCCCCAAAGTGTCTGATTTTGGCCTGGCTCGAGCAGCATTTGATGAGGGAAATTTACAGATTTCAACTCGAGTAATGGGAACTTTTGGGTAATTACCTACTATTGATTGTTCTATAGCATCTGGTGAATTCACATATGCTTAAGTTTTGCTGAAACTTAACTTAATTGTAGTTACGTGGCTCCCGAATATGCAATGACTGGGCATCTCCTTGTCAAGAGTGATGTCTACAGCTATGGTGTTGTGCTGCTTGAGCTTCTTACTGGAAGGAAGCCCGTTGACATGTTACAACCCCCTGGCCAAGAAAACTTAGTTGTATGGGCTCGCCCTCTTCTTACAAACATGGATAACTTGGCGACGATAATTGATCCAGCTCTTGGCACAGACATACCACTTGACAGTGTGGCAAAAGTTGCAGCCATCGCTTCAATGTGCATTCAGCCTGAAGTCTCTCACCGTCCATTTATGGGGGAGATTGTTCAAGCCTTAAACTTATTAGTTTGCCAAGAATGCGACGGGAACAATGGAACGAGAACCTACGGGCATGAGAATCTGTCGTCTACTCAAAATGCAGTGGCAGGGATTAGCAATGGATTAAGCATCGAAGCTGAGAGAGTGCTCTTGGAGTCATATCTTCTCAGTTCACCTATAAGTTTCCATAGCGAAGATTCTGAGTTTTTTCGAAGGCAGTCAAGCTCTGGTCCATTGATACCAAACAAGAACAGGCAGTTCTGGCAAAAGCTAAGAAGTTCATCATCAACTGGAAGCATGAGTGAGCATGGAGAAGCACTTAGGTTTTGGTCAAGAACATATCTTGATGAGCCATGGAGTTATGAGGGCGCAAATTGTTGAGCCCAAATTGATTGAGTAGTAAAATAAGAATAGGAATAAACATTGGAAGATCGATTTGCAAGTGCATTGTCTTATAATGTTCCTGTATTTGTGATGATTTTGTGTAGTATTTTGTGTTTATTTGGGACTTCAGTAAACTCTTTGGCTCAGAGATGTGTTTGTAGATTTTGTTTCTTCATTTGATCTCAAAGTAAATCATTTTTCGTTTGGTTGAATAACATGAATCTGAGAGAAAATCATATACACAATCCACAAAATAGTGTGGATGAAGTTTATACAATTGTGAATCCTTTTAATCTTCAATTACATAATGAAATGAATGTCTTTCTCACCAAAAATTAGATGAGCTGGGAAGAAAATAGTAACAGATGTAGAACACAACCAGCAAGATTCTAAATCAACACAAGCATGGCTAGTCTTTAGCTTCATTGGCATTGGAGAAAAGGTTTGTCATTGCAACTCCACTGTAATCCTTTCACCTTGAATGAGATACAGAAACTAGCAGAGAGAATACTTGTATCAAAGTCATCTGTGACAGTTCAGTTATACTGATTTAGAAGTTACTATGTCAACAAGTGGATCGAAACAAATATGTTGAAGCTGAATGGAGAAACAGTATGATTCACTAACTCAGCAACAGAATAAGCGGCAAGAAAAACAAGATAGCTGTGATTTTCGCGCTTTAACAGGTTCTGCTCTTGGTGCTTCAGTCTTTTCAGGAGGTGGTTGAGGCACAGGTGGTTGCATCTGACCTTTCTCACGAGGATGATCCACCGATCCACCATTAACAGATCCACTTCTGCTATCGGCTGTCAATCTGAAACAACAAAGTTTTCAACAAGTGTGTATTTCAATTCATATGAATTAGGAGAAAAGTAAAATTGCTGCATGAATACAATGTGCTCCAATTGTCGGTAAGCCACACATTGTTACGCATAAGTTTTTACGATAGAACCTGGAAGAAGCATGTACATTGGAAATGCAAAGGAACGGTAGCTCTTCACACTGCCCCCATCAGATAACTGAGATGCACTATCAGAATTGCTAATGCGATGAACTGTTGGAGGTTTGTCCTTTTCAGCATGTTTCTCTGTGGTTGCCTTGAGAACATCTTCCATGGTTTCAGCATTTGCAGCATCAGCATCGACTGTTTGTTGTAAACTAGGTCCTGCCTCGGCATCTTTTAATGGAGAAGAACTAGTATGGGGGGAAAGTGGAGGATATCCATCCAATTGGCTACTGTACAAGCTGCTAAGATCTCCAGATTTACCCACTTGAATACTGAACAATGATTCATTAGAGGCAACACTCCATTCCATCATAGCAGTGGATTTCGTCCTAGCAAATACTGAAGAGGGTATCCTCTTTGGATCAGGGACGTTTGGTCCATATGGCATTTGAATGGGAGACTGATTCCCTTCAACAATGCCAAAATTAATTAATCCAGGGGTACCCGTAGCATCATAAGTTGATCCAGAAATCATACCCTGAACCATCCCCAAATCCTTCAATTCTTGTTCAGTGGAAATGCCCAGATTTGCATTTGATCGTGCATTTTCAATCGGAAGTGGCAGTTGTGAATTGTTTCTTGGTATCTCATCAAGCACTGCAATTGGTTTTCTGGGCTGACTCGTATCTATCTGGAAGAAATCATCCTCGGATGAAGTGCCTGAAGAAGATGGAGTTGAGCATGATGATGTCTGCTCTGGGGTTTTAGGCACAACTCCTAGCTTGGGAACATCAGGCTTGTGTAAAACAACGGTTGCATTTGTATCTGCCTTTTCTTGGTGAAGACTTGCATTGCCATTTTCGGCACAGGTTTGTTCATGTTCAGAAGCCATACCCAGTGTCTGCATGAAGTCGAGTATTAGTGACTGAACTATTATAATCTTTACTAGTTAACTAGTACAATTAGAATTCTCCAATTGCAAAGATCATAAAACTAGAGAATAAACGAACCTGACAAGTATTACTGAGTTCAATTGCAAAGATTTACCTAAAATCTCAAGCAAATTCTTATGATTTCATCAGTCATTCAGGAAAAAAAAATGAAAACCAACTACCATAGTTAAATACATTGCATAAGTTGAGATCACTGAGTTCCTTGTTTTTCTTTGGTCTATATGAGGGATTGATCCCTTGATATGACGGATTCTGTTTAGGTGCCTAACCACTTAGGAAATTTAGGATAATGAGCCGATGGCTGAGCCTGAGTTCCATAATTTTGCAGAAGTGTAGGAGTTCTTATCATTTAACAACACAATATCCTCTTTTCTCAGTTACATTACTGTCTTGTTACCATAAAATCTTCAAACAATAGGACTCATGCTTATTTTTAACCAAATTTGGGACATGCAATACGATATCTACCTTCGAGACCTTGGAAGCTCAGGGAAAATGAGAAGAATTCTGTGATCAAGCCAAAGTTTTGCCTTTTGGGGTTAACTAAGACAAACATATAGCTAGTTTGTAATCTCAGAAGCAATGCAACTGTATCATTAAGTTGAATCACACAATAAAAAAGGGAAAAACTCAGTCAAATAACCATGAGATTTACCTCAAACGGAACAAAATCAATGCCAAAGGATGCAATTGTCCACTTCCTCCTCGTTCTAACTCGAAATAAGCAACAACAGTGGATGCAAATGGAGAACCGGAAGATGTCTCGTCCGCTTCATCTTCTTCCTTCATTTCCCTCTTGTCCGAAACGGAAAAGAGTATGATTGCCTATAATTGGAAATACAACAGATAACAACAGCCTTATCGAAACAAACCCCAAAAACAAAAAAGAAAAAAAAAACTAACTTTTACCCTAATTGGAGCGGCGCTAGGTCAGCAGCCGCAGTGGATTCCGGAAAAGAGTATGATTGCGGCGTTGACAACTCACAGCCGGCGTTGACAACTCACAGCCGTATCGGGCAAAATTAAAGCTCGAGTTTTTTATTCGTATAATTATATATTATTAAAAAATATGAAAAATAATTTCATACGATAAAAAATACATTAAAATATATGAAGAAATTTAAACTCCAGCCAGTTTATTGGATTATCTGCTCCTCGAGTAGAATCAAATTGACTTAAATTAATTAAAATTAAATTTAATCGAATTAATTTTTTTAATTAATTAAATTTTTAAATAAAAATTAAATAAATCTAAATCCATAAAATATTAATTAATTTTTAATTAAATTAATTAAAATAATTAAATTTTTAAATATTATAAAAAATTTTTATTAATTAAAATTTTATAAATTTATTTACTTACATATTTATAAATTATTTTTTTAATTTAATTTATTCAATTTTATTGAATAAAAAATTTTAAAATCAAAATCAAACTGAATTAATTAAATTTTTTTAAAAAAATAATTAAAATTTTAAAATAAACTGATAGAATTTTTAAATTCGATCGATTTAATCAATTTATTCAATTTAATTGGACTAGCCTTTTGAACCACACACCAACTCTAGAAGACCCGCCTGCGAGCTGGTTGTGAAGCTCGGCGCCTGGTGTGTCAAAGAACTGAAGCTCAGAGGACTTTGGCCGGAATGCCGCCGGAGAAGTGGTTATTGTGCCTATCTAACCCAATGAGCCTTTCCAACTTGCTCAACTCGTCTAGTTTGATTTTTTAGAGAATTAAACTTGTTAATATTTTGAAAATGGTCCAATTGAAGCCATCTGGTTCCTCATGATCAAGCAAGCCAAATAATGAGAGCCAACTTAACTAGTCTAAGTGAAGTGACCACGCTGCCACGATGATGAACCCACTGCATTCATGGAAAGGTTGGTATCTCATGGTTCATGGTTCAGTTCATGTAAAATTCTTCTCAGAAAAATAAGCACAAGTATCATGCATGCATTTGTTGAGCCACATTTAAATATGCTCTGAAAAACAAGGGGTTAAATATATCCAAATAAAATGGTTCCTAATCAAAACATCCACCACCGAGACCGAGTGGCATCATTTTCGAAGGACAAGATGCAGAGGCTATGCTATTGCTACCCAAGGATGAATGAAGGCCTATGATTGCCACGTTCTAAGTGTCGAAGCTGCGGTCACCAGCATCTCCTAAACCGGGGACTATGAACCTGACAACGAAAAGTTAGAAAGAAAGTTAAAAGCATTCGAATAATGAAATGGCAGACAACTATACGACAGAATTTCTGTTTGGATAAAACATACCCTTTCTCGTTTAGAATGGGATCGACAACTGCAGCGTACACACAAAGCCTGGAAAGAAAACAGGCAGTCAGTCAGTAGGTAAATCTATGCAATGATGTGGCAGCAAATTTAGACCTACCCTGGAAACCTCTCGCTAAGCTTCTGAAGTGCTGGAGGTGCGGCGATAGCAGAAATCTAGAATGAAGTAAGCAAAGATAAACGTGACACAGATAATGCACATCTGATCGGGGGAAAAAAACAAAAGTAAGCTTTTTGAATTTACAAGTGTTATTTGTTTGTTGACAACACCACGGTCATTTAGCAGCTCGATTGCTGCGACTACAGTGCCACCTGAAAGAGACCAGAAACAGATAGAGGTGAGTGATAAATGATTTGGTCTAGTATAATTCAGTAATAGTTAGTTTTGAATAATGAAGAGAATTTGAATAAAAAGTGTAATCTCTTCTACTGCATCTGCAGCTCTACATATCGGTATGCCACTTTGTGAACCACTATTTATTTACCCTTTCTTTGGAATGCTTTTTCTCCAACAATATGTGCCCAGAAATGGCTAATGGGCATGCTTGGTTGCCTCAATATATTGCTATCTTCGCCAGCAATCAAAGCGATGCAAAGATGAGCATCGGCATGGCAGAAAGTACAGCTGCCATTAACTATATGCTGACTAGATGTACAAAACAAAGTGTTCCCTTCTGCAACTCGTATCATGAGTTAGCTTAAGTCATGAGTTAGCTTAAGTCAGACATGAACTGGCAAATGATTCCATTGCAAGGCAGGTCTTGGATCCTCATCTAATCTATAAACAACTTCAATAGTATAGGTTTAATAATGGTTTCTACATGGAGTGAAATTTAGAGCTGGTAATACCAACTACTAACTGGTATCACTGAAAATAAATAACAATAAGCCATGAGCCCAGGTGTTTGGGGTACCAACTACAACCCACTACTTGCAATATTTTACATACTAAACACAGGAGTGCAGTACAAAAATTACAATATATAGTAATATACTCGCAACATTAAAAAGATACCAGTTGCAAGCATTGGGTCGACAAGAAGAATCTGTGCTCCTTCAGGAAATTTATCAGGTAATCTATAAGAACAGAGATTGTGGATCAGCAAATATACGCAAGATGGTGCCATCAGCATATGCAGTCAGGCTAACATTTGCTTGAAAAGAAAACAGGATCACAACCAATCATTGAACATATCAAATATTCCCATTTGATAGAATAAACAAGCAAGTAGATTTCCAAAAAGGATAATAAAATCAGCAGTTGTCTCTTTTCTCCTCATAGACACTTAAGTTTGACAAAATATAAGAAACAATACTTAATTGATGAGGAATGCCAAATAATAGCTTAGATTGTTATTTTGATGAATAACTTTAATCAATTCATGGTTATCGAAGAGAATAATAAAAAAGGTCCATGAGAATCAATGTCAAGGTTATGGACCAGAAACAAGATCATGGAATTCTTTTGTTTGGTATATATATGCACAAACATTACAGAATAAACTTTCCTTTGCCCAGAAATATTTTAGAAAATGAAAAACCTTTTAAAAGCAATATCAGATGTTCCACTCTTCATAAATGAATTATGATTATTTTTTAAAATTGTTTAAAAGTATCTGATGGTTAATGGCTATAGAAAGTGAAGAACAATGAAGGGGTTAGGATAAGAGAAAAGCATCTATTAACAAGATAAGATATAAATTTGATCCAATAACCTGAATAAAATAACAAAAAGATTCAGACATGAGAAATAAAGAGTATTCTTACTTGTTGAGATACACAGATGGTTTTAGAGTCATCTCATCTCTACACATGCCTTCAATTGCACAATGATCGTGAATTAGTCAAAATAACCATGCAATTATAGAAAACATAACATTCAAAAATTCTGTTCTGAAATTTTTTGTAGATTTTAGATTGGCTGAGTGATGAATCTACACAAAAATCAGAAAAGGCTAGTTTTTTGAAGGTTTACTGATACTCAACTAGGTTAAAACTTCAAAGCATTTCATAGGGAAAATAGTTATACAATAAAAGGAAATTTGCTAATGATACTCAATCAGGCAAACTGAAAATGGAAATCCACACACATTAAATTGAATCATGTTGAACACAGAACCTTGCATAAAGTATACAGTGAAGGCATCATAAGGTACTTTCCCTTGAAAAAAGAAGAAAAATAATAGGTTTCATAGTACAGACAATATGAAACATAGGAATTTGTCCTCACCTAGGTGATAGGTTTTTGTCGCAGGCAAAACTGATGAAGCATGCTCCGCTAGAGCGAGACCAGCTCTTAAGATGGGAACTATCTGCAATGTGAGAAATGACAGTTAAAAAATGAAATGGCATATAATAGATCAAGGCAATTTTCTGTATAAAACAACAGTATACAACAGGATGATGGTATATGTAATGAATAATATGAAAAAACATCAAAAATGCCAGACCAGTATAGGTTGATTTAGATTGACAAATTCAGCAGTAGCAACAGCCATTGGAGTTTGTATCTTTCGATTGGCAAGAGGCTGCAAATGAAGAAACAATTAGAACCATACATTGTAAATGGTTGGAGAAAAAAATAGCAGTGTCAAAATGAAGAACAAAAGTTACAAGATCAAGGCATTATTCTGATACAAAACAGTAAGCACTTGAAAACAACATGCAATGTAACATGTTTTTATTTTTTGCATTAGAATGATATGCATACCCATTGAATTTGTGATACCTGGGATTTGGTTAGGAGCTGAGCTAGTGCTATACTAATAGCTGTAATCTAAATTAAAAAAGCATAGGTGGCAATGTTTACATATTTTATTACACAATTAGCTGTCCCTACTGGAGCTTCTCATAAGTGAAATGAAAGAAGTCACATTTATTAATTTCTTTATGCTTAAATTAGATGCATTCATACAGATTAAATAGCCATCTAATGATAAGCTGCTAAATAAAATCTCAGTAATATGGTTTGTAGTTTAAGTTGAAACCTTCTAGATTATTTTGCATTATTGAAAATAAATATTTAGAAGCTGTCAGGCCTGATGCTATGAATCCAAATTCAATTTGGCAACATAAAGGACCTACACGAGGGAAATTAGCAGAGACTCGTAATATTGTCTATCCACACCTTGCTAGAGTTGGAGCTCCTAGGAGTGTAGACAGCCTAGATACTCTTTATTGGTAGAGTACTGAAAATCATTATGGGTTACTGGCCCTGCTGCTCCTCAACAATTGCTATAGGAGAGTCATTGAATGTGAGGATTGATTTTCAAGACAAAATTAAAAAAACTAATCCGTAGTGGATGTACAATATCACATGTTTCTCATATATCTATTATATATGTACCATTGCTAGTTAACTTACATAATAAATCCAAGTGTCTTAAATGTAACCACTAAAGAATTTCCATGTATAACACAATTCAGCAAATGTGATATGTTTGTAAAAGTTTTCTTCATGAATAAGATCCAGCATTAGCATTTAATTACTTCATATCCGCCATAGGTTGACCACTTCTTAACTTGATAAAACAAAGCCAACCAATTTTTTTCAGAAAATAAGATTAGATGTTTCAGGATAACCATAAGAATTTTCCTTAACCTACCAGCCAATCTCTAGAAGCTTCATAGATGAGTAGTCTACCAAGTTCAGCCATTGCAGTCCCTAGCAAGAAGGAAAAGATACAAATAATAATCAACACATCAACATTATGAATCAACAGAAACATGACCTAAAAAGTGATGTTTGTCAAAATACAATCCTGTGATGGACTGAAGGACAAAGGCTATGGGTCAAAAACTTGTATTGACCAATAGTGATGGCTGCATATCAAATCCAATTGGTGAATTTGAGCACTCAAAAATTAACTTAGAAAATTTAATCTAAATCATAGTATATGAAAAACAAATAACAAATTGATTTTGGATATATTTTCTATCACTACCAACACTTGTTCTCTTGTGTTTTTAATAATTTGCAACTTTTTATTGATATTCTGTAGTTTATTATAAATTTAGAGAACATGTGAGCTCTTCATTTCATCTCCAAAGTTTGACTTTCTATTGGAAAATTTCTCCAAAAATTTTCAATGTCATTAAAATCTCCTCTGTACGTTCCAAACCCTAGTCAAGTTATTGCCTTTCGATGAATCATGGATGAAGATGACTAGTGTTTGTAAAGCATTCAGTATTTTGACAATAGTAAAACTAGAGAAATTTTACAGAAATTTTGTCAATGGCTAGGGTTGGAAAAGCATTCAAGTATTTTGACAATGCTAAAACTAGCAAAATTTTATGAAAAGTTGGCCAACTGTAGCAGTATTTCTGCATCATAGAAACTCTAGTAACACTCAGCATTCAAAAAGGAAGAACTCTAGGGCTACGAGGATCATATCCAGAGTGGAAAATATTAAATTTAGTTATCTTCACAATATAGAAAGGCCCTCCAGATAGTTGGACAATTATGCAATGAAGAAATAATCCATATACAGATCACCGACGTAAAAAAGGAATCAACATTCCAACATATCAATCAAGAGAAACTCTGAATCTGCACATAGATATATCCAAAATGAAATTTGAGGACGACTCACTAAAGGCGGCGCACGGAGTCTCCTCGTCCCTAAGCACGGATACCCAATGCTTGATCAGGGGATGCGAAGGCACACGAACCTGCACCTCATTCTCCGTCAAGACAGAGAAGAACAACATTGGAATTAAGATCGCAGGGAAGAAAAGGGGGCGAGAAAACCTACCATATCGGCGAAGCCACTAGCAACGGCGTCCCTCTCCATCGAGTTGACGCCTCTGCTAGCGAGGGGAAGAAGCCGGGAGGAGATCTATGAAGGGGATAGGAATTGATAAACTAGGGTTTCAGAGGAGGCGGCGGCGCCGTGAGCAGGAGGAGGAGGAGGAGGAGGAGGGGCGATCAAATCGCTGAGCTGAGCCCTCGATTCGATCGCATTGCCGAATATAAGGACGGCGAAAGAAAGAACCCGCAATAATTAAGGAAGCGACGCGGGAGAGAATAATGAAGGGTACTTTTGAAAATCACCCTTAATATTTACCAATCTTTTAATATATCCTTCAAGAAGTTTATTTTATTATTAAAATATCTCTATTTAAAAAATAGTGATTTAACTACCAATCTTTTAATATATCTTTTAAAAATACCACTTAACCACTTAAAATAAAATAAAAAATCTTATATTTTTAAGAACATTATAAGACTTCAATTATTGTACCATGCTTGAATTGAATTGAAGGCAAAACCTAGGATCATACACATTTATCTAATCAAAATTAAGACATGCCTCCCTTTTTAGAAGATCAATGACTTTTGGCTAGTTTTGATGGACTATAGAAGTTCAATTGTGGTTCGATTCTAGGTGACCTAGGGATTGTTCTATTGGGATTACAATAAAAATTCCACATTTAAGAATATATGAAAAAAATCATAAATTTATAAAATAAAAAATATCTTAATTGTTATGAGTTGTTTTGGATAAAATCATAAAATTTAGATTTAAATTAAATAATATCATATTATTATGGAGATATATAACTTAAGCTCAGTAAAATAGTTGATAAAATTTGACAGATCAAGAGGATCAGACTTTTTCATCGTCGACATGGCTCCGGCAACTTTGACCCAGTCAAAGATTCGGTCGGATTCAACTTCATGGATCCGGTGGAGAGGAACACCGTCGGCGTGCCGATCGGCGGGTGGGTGGCTATAAGATTTTTAGCCGACAATCCAGGTACGAATATGAAATTACTGAAATTCAGAAAACTATTTGATAAATCTACCAATTTTTTTCCTTCATATTTAAACAAAACAAATACAGAGAAACTTTTATAGGAGCGAAATTAATTTTTTTCCTTTAAAAATTTTAAAATCCATACAAGATTTACTAAATATTTTTCAACTAACTAAATAATCAATATTAAATATAATTTTAGGAGTGTGGTTCATTTTTGCAAAAGGTGGAAATAAGTGGCCCCACACGATCGGTTTCACGACCATATATGAGAAGGTAAATCGAAAAACTACAGTTAGCCACGACAGAGGAGGACATTGTCTCAGCTTCATTTGTCGAGATTCGAACTCTTGTCCATTTCTGCAACTCTGCTCCATCGTAACCAATTCAACTATGCTCCGGGGGCTGAATATGAGAATTCATGCATTGTCACATAGAGGCGCACTTGACCAAAATGTTAATTAATCTTGATCAATGGAGTAATTAATCATTAATTCTTGATTAATTGATCCATCCATCACTAACTTGGCATTCTTTTTTTTTTCTTGCTTTTTTCCTTTTTGTATGATGTTGCTTTTTGGTGTGTGGCAAAGAAGGAGAACCCTTAATAAGTTATTGAATAATGTGAATTTTTCTTTTGATCTACCAATATTTCTTCCTCACTCCAATAATAAAATGAATTTAATACATTTCCAAAAGAAAACAACAAATTTAATTCAATTTCAACAACAAATCAAATAATTGGTTAGCTAACTAAGAAGATCAGTACAATCGATCTATCTATTCTTCAAGCACTTGCACGTACAATCTATAAATCCAAGCTCCTTTTTTCACTCCATCACATCTACAAGTACACAACAACAACAAAGTTTGTTCTACAATTAGAGGAATTTCATTTAAAAATAATACAAAAAGATTAATAGCATTTGCATTAATTAATTACCTTGGTTAAATTTGAAGGTGACACCAACTCTTATCTCGCCGTGATATCTCTTATCGGAAAGCACAACCCGATACTTGCAAGGGCTCACTTCCATAAACCCCTTCTCCAACCCCATCGCAATCACATCTCCAACATTAATCCTATTCATCATCAAACACACACAATTAATAATAATCTCTTATGCAATTAGGGATAATTACTAACAAGAGGTGTTAATGATTTTGAAATTCTAAAGGGCATTTTAAGGAAGGAATATAAATTTATGTAATGAAGAACTCACGTTGCTTCTCCGACAAAATCATCGGCCGAGAAGGTGTCACGGTCCATGACTCGAAGCACAAGCTTGTGTCGAATCGAGTTGTTCCCGAGTGGATGGTGAACCTTGAACTTGAATTTCTGGTTCCACCGTGGATTCCCTCCTTCCTCTGCTAAATTAAATTCACATTTAATTATATTTTATAATCTTAGAAAATCACATATATATATAATTATTTAATAATTAGAAATTACTCACTATATGCAACTTTGCTCTTCTGTTGCTGGTCCCTGTACTGAATCTCCACATAAGGATCCATCTTGCCTGCTCAAATCAATCAAATTCAAATAAAATAAAATAAATAAATACATAAAATTACAATTAAGATTTCACGAAATAAACTAATTAATTAATAAATACCTATTAGATCAGTGTCTTTGAGACCTTTGGCATCCACCAGTAGCACTTCTAATTCTCCAAAACTACTCATCTTTAAGTAATTAATTGTATGATCTCTTCTTCCTTCTGATCTCTCTTTCTCTAATTTGTTTCTTCTTTGTATCTTCTCTTCGCTGTTCTTCTCTCGTTCAGCAACTAGATTAGCTATATATAGAAAGGAGAGGAAGGAAGATGGATGATTAATTAATTTATTAAATTTCAAGTCAAATGATTTTTTAATTGAACCAGTCAATGATTTGAGCATTATTGACCAGGAACAGGTCGTGCAAGAAGTGGCCAAATCGGACTTGTCTTGTATAATTTTGACATAATAGTGTTTAAGTGTCGTTTTTAATATTAATTTCTGGCTCGTTTTGGATAAACTCTCCAATAAATGTGGAAAAGGAGATTTGAACCAGTCAGTCAGATTTTGCTAAATTGGACCATTATTTTCTCCAGTATTCTGGAATGCGCGGAATTTGTACAAAGAAAAGTCTACATTTGGCGCCCTCGCGTGGGAAATTCACCAAAAGTTTTTGGGTTAAAATGATATTTTAGTCTATATATCATAAAATGATTGCAAGCATTGAACAAATACAACGATGAACAGCAGCATCAAGTGCGATTGCAAGCATTGAAATAGACAGATTATATCAAAACTTTTTTACACATACTACTACAACCAAATGAATCAGTGTAGCTCTCCATAAACATATCTGGAAAATTCTTTTGCGAGCATGAACAAATGGTCTAGCACCAGAACTCACATTTGTGCTTAACGTGACGTGAATATGACATCGACGATCGTTTAGCACACAAAATGGACATCTTGGGCTGCAAAGAGATTGTAAGGAAGGAAGTACCGTTCTGACCATATTTAGAAACTTAGTGACATGCGAACAGAATGGCGATAAGCGACTTAGCTTTGAATGTCTGCAAAGGTCAGAGAAGGTTTTTCAATCAGTGCGCAGGAGGTTTGGTACACAGTCGATCAGTTGAATTTTCCAATTTCCATTTTCTTCTTGATTGCTCTTTGGCCGTGATAGATGAATGCATCTAGTATTCCTGAAACAGTAAAGATACCTGCAAGTGGAATGGAATAGATAAATTTAGACGATATTTCTGAGTCATGAATAGTATCCAGGAAGATGCATAAGAAAAAAAAAAATCAATTTTGCAGGTTTGCAACCAAATATCATCTTTTATATGAACATATAGTAGCATGTCATTAACACTGTCTCCTCAGGATGAAGCAAAATAATACAATTTATGAGGGAATTGACAATTTGTTCTAGCAAAAGATATTATGATGAGGGATCGAAGATTCAATGTGGGATTGGGTTCTCAACAAGTATGGCCCATTAAATGATCTTGAAGTCATGGAAATAACATCAAATTAGTTTAGATATTCATGACAAGAATGAGGAGAATGCTACCTCCAACAATCGCGCAGACATTAGTCAAGAGGTGCAAGAAAGATACATGTGCCTCTGTGAAAGTAACCTGCATAATTTTTCATGTAAGATGTCAACCATATTATACAGAGATCATTTGACTGGAAAGAAGTCTTTGTAAAACTACTATTTCAATTTTGAATATTAAATTAAGATTCACACACACAAAGTATCTTACGAGTGACCGAAATATTGAACAACAAATACATCATGGTAGTGGATGCAGAAGCCAAAGTTCCAATTTAAAGTGAATAAAGATAGTAAAACATTAATGGATAAATGAAGATAAAAATGATAAATGCTGATATGGCCAACTTTGTGAGGGTATCAAATCAATCAACAGTTAAACCAATGCACATAGAAGTGTTACCTTAATTGGAGAAAGGTCATAAAAGAAAAACACTCCTGGAACAGAATGTAACCGACCAGTATCGTCATTCCTGAAATGCTCTGTCACTGAAAACTGCACAATCACACAAGCATTTGGATAGCATCAAAGGAAATCACTGTATAATAAAAAAAATACAGAAAATGTGATTCTAAGAATCAAAGTTACCTGATTGGTCTGGATAGCGTGTCCATTTATGTCAGTGTATACAGTAGGAACCACCTATAAAGGAAGAGAATACAAAAATTTAAGCAACACTGCATGACCGTATGATACTTGGGCTTCAAGCATCCAATCTGAAAAGTGAAAAGGAAATATTATAATAAAACCTACCTTGATGAAGTATTGGTACATTCCATATGGTGTTTGTTGCACCCACTGCACTCTGATATTTTAACAAGTAGGCAAGCAATATTTCCATATTAAAAGATTAGAAAGTCCAAATGATAACTGAAAATTTTACAAATCTCAAGAGATGCACTGGAGGTTACCCATCAAGAGGATTGACAACACCAGGAAAATACTCTCCAAATGATAGTTTGTTAATTTTATGGCTTATCTGTCATGATGATGATAATGGGGAAAAACTGTCACTAGAAATATAGCTCCCTGAAACTAGAATAGATGAAAACTATAGCTAGTAACAAACAAAAAAAAATTCAAGGTTGAGTGGTCCAGGATTTCTTACATTGAAACTTTCTTTCTGGAATGGCAACAGGTCATGCACATGCATATTTGACTGTTGGAAGCTTTTACCAGGGGCGAAATGAAAATTCCCGCCCACCTTGTTGACTTCTAGGAAACCATAGATGTTGCACCCTTCACCTTCTTCATCCTTGATCTTTTGAAGAAATCCTTCTCTCTTGCACTAAGATAAAAGAGAATACGGAAAAGTTCATCAACCTTCTTATTAAGAAATCATTCGTAGACCTTATACCCTATTTGTTGCTTCAGATAAAGCACTTTAAATTTTTAGGTCAATGATTTGACTCATACATGTTACTGTCTCAAGAAATAATTTTTCTAACGAAATTATATACATGAACTTCTACAAGTTATCAGTTTTGTTACTTCGTCAAGTTATCAGTTATTCTTTAGGCCTCTTGCCTGGTGACTAAGCCTCCCTAATTTTGTTGTAGAGGCAGCCCTACCATAAGTTGACAGTCACTAGAGGAAATGCCACCATTGGAGGCAAGACTGTCTCACACTAAGCACATCACCTGCATATACCACCTAAGTCATGGGACTGTCATGCCCGCAAATGTCAGCCTAAAGCAGTCATGACTTGAGAAAACTAAGCCAGTCAGGAAAGTTAGAATGAATGTGAGAAGATATAGCTTGAATCATTCCCATGATAATCTCTAGTCATTTTAAGATGATGGTTTCTTACAATGGCTAGGTTCATAAGTTGCAGTATAAACATTCAAGAAACAGTACGGCAAGTTGAGATACCAAGAATTTATAGGCAATAGTACCTGGTCAATCAGATCGGGGTTTGACAGGCCCCAACCTTTCTTTCTGTAAGCTTCACGAACTTCTTCACAAGAATTGCAGCAATCTTCCTCAGACTGAAAATAGGGTTCAATTAGTAATCAGTTGAAAGAAATTTAATAAATTTTAGGAACACATATTTACATAGAATAGATCTTAACTTTTATTAAGTACAAGAAAATTTGAGACGAAATTGATTATTTCTTGAGCATATGAACTAACATATCATCAATAGAATCAGATTGAAAGGTGATTAAATCTCAAAGGAATGGACAAGCTCAATAGCCACTGAGACTTTCATGTTCTTCAACATACTAAAAGTTAAAACAGATCCTAAGGAGAAAACTCTCCAACAGAGGTGCAATACATTAGTGGGAAAAGGACAAATAGTTTAGGCCTACCACATGTAGGTCAAGCATACTGACAGGACAAGAAGCAGGTTCTCATCAATTCAGTTATTCAGACCAGCACCACGTTTTACATAATCTCACAGGTCAACACTAATATTTAATGTTTTCAAACTGAATGGATCACTAAGGTTAAACTTAAATTCATAAATGATAATTAATAGAGACAATTGAATCAATTAGAGCTGAAGTTATAAGGTACAAAGAAGACCAAGAAGTAAGACCAAGAAAACTTCAGTTAAAATATAAATTTATAAATAATGAAGTCTTGCATAGAATTTGATGGAGGGATAAGATCCATATAGATAACCTTAAATAATTAGAACTAGCATAGCTTGATGGTGATGATAAAATGATGATGAGGAAGATGATGCTGACAAAAAACCAGTTAGAATTTAGGCAATATTACATATTGTCATGGTTCCTTTATGCTTTAACTTTCTTATGTCAATTTTTTACTTATCATCATGCAGAGTGTATTAAGGTGATAAACCAAACATTATTCCCTAAGAAGTAGAAGGAACAAGTGGAAGGTAGATTTGACCTTTCTTGTTTTCACTGGTTTGTGTGCTTTGCTTTTTATCAACTCCAAAATTTAAATTCTTCATGTTTGATTCAAGAGTTGATATTTGTTTGTGAAGGTTTTCATCATGGTTTTGACTTGTTTTGCTATTTTGTCCAATTTTGCAGAATTTCATTTTTGTATTTAACAACCTCTTTCAAATTACCAAACACTAAGTTGATAAACCTCTGCCAAATTACCCAAAAGTAGTTTGATAAACAACCTGGGGGAAATTATCCAGGTCAAGGTTCATTAACCACTGGTTAACTGGTCCTTCTGTCCTATAAGGTTTTCTTGACAATTAATCAAAATGAATTTCAAAAGAATAGTTAGTTAAGATGTTAAAGATTGAGTTTGCTAGATTATAACAAAAATGTGGTAATGGCAAGAACTTTCTGTGACTTATTAAGGTAATTTCATAGGATAACCAAAGCAATAGTTCATCACAGTATCGGTTCAATAATGACAAGCTGCTGGAGAAATAGACTTAGAAACATACTGCTTCCGCACCATAGCAAGAACCACAATATGTCTCATTATGTTCAAGCCGTCCACCATGTCTTTGTAAAGGATTTTCAATCTGTAGTGTAAAATGGCAACAAATAAATACAGGCTGCATGTCTATGTCCTACAAACTTAGTACTATCCAGTAAATGGATACACAAGTCATACACACCTTAGGTGAACCAATTCCATCTTGTCTAGATTCGATAGCATTCCCATGAGAGTCTAACCTCTTTTTGATGATGTCGTGTCTCTGTTAATAGAACATGGGGAAAACCTATTACTAAAGGTCAAAAGTAACAGTTTAGAGCACTTAATACAGCTATATAAAAACTCTAGTGATAATACATACAACATCAAGATGCTCTTCTCCACTGATATCCATTGCATCGAGACTGACCATAGAGCAAGAAAGGGCAGGGAATGTGATATCAAACTGCACTTATAATGAAGGAAACATGTGTGGGAAGGGGGAACAAGATAAAACAAGAGAACATTGAGATGAATCATGTATGACAAAATGCAGTCCTTAAAAAAAATCAAAGATATGTACTATATGCAATCTTAAAAGTTTAGCAGTATAAATATTACATTGATCCGTAGCTTTTCTCCTGTTGAAGTATCAACTACAAGCTTTGTTTCTGTAACAGCATGAAGATACAACCCTGCAATAACAAAAGGGGAAAAAGGAAACAAACTGAGATGAAATGCATTTTGAAGTACAAAAGCACAAACCTGTATACACAAAAGATTGGAAAATGAGCTTAACCACAAAGGACATCAATGATATTAACAACTAGGAGAACTTCCTAAAGTTTCTAATGGTGCATCAATACATTTGGCTTTGCAATTCAACATTTTCCCCATGGCAAGATCACTATATTCAACAGAGGAAGAAGAGTCCACTTGTATATTACAGTGTTAAAAATGAGTCGGCAGCATGATTATATGAAGATAAGGGGAGAAATCCAAAATGATTGATTCAGCCTCATTTCAACACGCTAGCCCACCATTAGTCCCAACTGTTATAAATAGGTCAGTTACATGATAATATGAAGAACAGGGAGTATAAAAACTTGAAATCGTTAGTTTATTGAGATTTTAGAACATTATTTATGATGAAATCACTAGACATATAGATCCTCTACTTGGGAAAAAAATGGAAGAAAGAACTATAATTGCATGGGATGATCTCCTCCAGAAGCCTAAATTCCAGCCAAAAATACTGTAGTTAGTAGTTCAACGCTACAAAAAAAAAAAAAATCGCCCTATAATCGTGCAAAAATCTCTGAGCTCTATTCTTCAAACAGGAACACTACGATGACGTGAACCCTTCTGATGCTAAAATTAGATTTAACCAAGGTCAAACCCCTACGAACTGCATCTCACTCAACCAATCTAGGCAAAAACAACTTTAAACTCACGCAGTTCGGAGATGAATAGAAGGAACATGATGATGGAGGAGGCGATGGTGATTATGCCGCCGGAGAGGGTTCTTCTGTAGAAATCTTCGTTGATCTTCGGGTAAGCGTCCAGATTCCGCAACTTGAGAAAGAGGGCCTCCATCGAATTGACCGCCAAGAGGAACAACTAGGAGCGTACACAGATCGCGAAATCAACAGGAATCAAGGCGAACAAAGGTTGGGAAAAAGATTGGGATCTATGAGATTGAAATTTGGATTCGGTAGCTCGATCTTTCTCGAATATATATAAACAAAAACAACTACAGCAGGGTTTTTCTTTGTCTATTCCTCTTTCTCCTCGTCACTATTAAACGCTTCCCCACTTAAATCATTTTCTAATTCAAATAAAAGGTTTTAAACATTTTCTCAATTACCGGGCTGCTCCTGTGGAGCCCGGCATGGGAATGGGCCGTGTCAGCCCAAGCCCAAATTCACTAGGTCAATTTTTTTAAAAAATAATAAATTAAATTATATAAAAATACATAACACTTAGTAAAATAGAAAGAATAGTAAAATAAAAAAAAAAAAATAAAAATTTGGAAAATATAAAAAGTCAGAAATTTTGACTAGAAGTTTGCATAACACGTGAAGCAGCAGTCAAGTTGTGATTTTCCTAAGAAAAGTTTGAACAACAGATGAAAAATAAACATATGTATCAAAGGTAAACCCTGAATTGTAAAAGTTATCTGGAAACATTCTCTAAGAATTGCCACACTATAGTACATAGATTTCACAAAAGTAAAGTTTGGAATTCTCTAAGGAAAAAGTGCTGTGATTGCGACTAGAATTCTGTGTTTCCTCGGAATCACAGCTTTGTAGACTATTTCTGGATCGAAGTATGAGGATTGTGCTTCCTCAAGTGGTTTTCTGGCTTCATTCTGTTCATTGTTATCTTGTAACTGAGGGTTGAGATGTGCAACAGTGAAGCCATGGAGTTCACCTTCGTTTGACACTTTCTTCTACTCTTGTGAAGGCATCTCTGAACACATCAATGGCCCAATCCTTGACATCATCCTGCAATCAAATTAGAATTGTGCGACCTTTTTAAAGATGAATTTGCAATGATATATCTGTTAAGGAAAGACAGAAGAATAGCATTCAAATTGTTCTGCTGCCACTTTGCTCGAGCAAAATGAACAGTATTGTTATATACATAACTATTCGATCTGAACTAAGAGTGAGCTTGAATTTATTAGAAAATTATCACACTATACCAAACTGACAAGATTGGACAATTTTCAAACCGAAAGGAAAGGAAAGGAAAGGAAAATGAAACATTCAAGCTTCCAAACTGAACATACACATGTACACACATATATAATGAAAGATTCATCATATTCCATTTTATAAAATTGGAGCCATCATTGCAATTGATTCAGTTCTTATAGGTAAATATTACTATCCAAGTACAGTTATAAATCAGATCATGATCAAGTGCTTCTTGGATTGTCTTATGTCTTTTAATTTGTGTTATGCCCACAACAATATATTATATAAATCAAATTCTTTTTTATTTATTGAACCAAGACCTCACATCCATAAATCAATATTTTCCTGTTTTATCTTGGTTTGCTTTATTTTGGATTTTTATTACGATCTTTTATTTTGATTTTGATTTTTTTAGGGAGCAGGCAAAATGATTTTGATTTATTGATTCCGTAAGAAAAATCTAAACCAAAACTCAAACTGAAATAATTTCAAATTATAGGTTTGTTTTTTGTTTGGTTCAATTTTAAACCCGTATTGGCAAAATAAATATACATCCATAAAAAATTGAAAAATACTTTTAAGCGAAGTTTTAGTGAAAATAATAGTAAAAATTATTGTACTTTATGATTTATGATAAATAATGAACAGAACAAATCGATAACAATAAGAGAACATATTAATCAACTAACTCAAATATATACAGCTTATATATGGTCACAAAAATCTTGTGGATGTCAAAATTGTAACCAATAATTTTGTCTAGATTGAAAACCAAAACAAACTTTTTCAGTTTGGATTGATTTGAGTAATCAGTTTTGAATTATAAATACACACCCTTATACTTTGAACTAAGGGGGCATGGGTAATTATTTTGGAGATAAACTGAATCAATAAACAAAGCAAACTATAGATAGAAGGCCATACCAGCTTTACTGGCTCTCCTGTTCTGATGCGTGCATTTGGACGAGCAAACTTGGACTCAAACGGAGTTCTGGGTCGTACCTCCTGGATTGCATCCCACTCTTCACGAGAAAGCATTCTAATTGTTCCCTGTTCAGGAGGTGCATTTTTCATTTTACGCTCCAATCTTTCTTGAGAGGTGGCATCATGCTCCTGCGGTGATGCCAAAAGGAATTATACATGTTATTAACTACAAATATCTTACTGATAAATGAAAGAACAATTAACAGACAACAACAATTAGTAAATCATAATTCTAAAAAAGCAACATAATTGGCTAGGAAATGATAGAAACCCTGGCTAATGTAGATTTGATTCCTTTATGGTCACTAATACATCTGAAATAATGGTTTCTAAAAGACACAGTAAAAAGAACAATAGCTCAACTAAAAATTAGACTATCTTGCCAAACCCTTAAGTCCCACATCTCCTCTATCACACGATTCATGATAATCCAATTGGATGGGGAAGATAATAGTGTATGATTCCATCATCTAAAATTGTAGGAGAAAAGTTGGATGATATTCCAACAAAATTCTAAAAAAAATAAGGGCTGGGGAGGTCACAGATAGACTACGATATATGTAATAATGTCAGCATCAAATTCACAGAAGCATAAGATCGCCTATAAGAACAATCTTGAAACAGAAATTGTTGGAAACAAAGTTGAGAAGGGCATACCTTTCACATCTCACTGTGAGTTTGTTTCAAAGAATCAATCTAAGCAAGAGTTATGAGAACTTAAAAAAACTTGATATCTTGCTCATCCTAGAATCAGTGACACTGACCAAACAAGCATGGGCTAAAACAAAAATAAATCTAAATGAAGAATCAAATCACTGAAGCCCACCGATATTTGACAAATCAGATCTCAACATACTAATGGCTTGATTATGAAACCAAAATTTAGGATTGTTGTAACTGACTTTATTGCTGGGGTGCCAAATTCAAGTGCTATCACATATTATTATGTCATTTTTTGTTGCTTGTTGAGTTTAGAAAAAATAACAAGCACTTTGAAAGATACAGGTAAATTCATCAGATAGGCTTCAAACTGATTGAAATGAAAAGGATTTACGAGGAAGATAACAATATCTCGCTTTCTCCTGGGTCTTGAATGATAAAAAATTCACACTTCAATTACATACTCGATACTGAATCAAAAACCATTTCATAGAATAAATTTCAATCACTTACTCAATACGAACACTGCAAAAAGTTAGTTTAAAAAATATTTGAAATGTAACATAAGCTCTTTGACAAATACATCAGTAGTCAATAACCCAGAGAATGCACCGCATGGAAGATTAATGATCAAAAGAGGCTTCTTTTAGTTGAATGATGATGCTAAACACTTCATAAGCCCGATATTATAGAACACAAATGGGCTACTTTCTAAGGCCGAAATAAAAGCGACGAGCAGTACAAATTTGTTATGAATTTCCCCTCATCGTGCGTGAGAAAACAAAACGAATCAATCAAGAAGACGAGCACATTTAAAAGATCGACTTCGAAGGAACAGAACCAACGTAGGAGAACGAGAAGTCTGCAAGCTCTGAAGACGTACCATCATGAGAAGCTTGACGAAAAGTGTAAGGGCGACGGCTCCAAGGACCATAGGCCAGGAGACAGTGTCGAGCCACTTGGAGGACTCCGGCGTCGGAACGAAAAACTCATCCTTTGATGGGTCCCGGGGCTGCCGCCGCGCCCGCTCACGGTCTCGGATGCGCGCTCGCAGCAGGTCCCCCGGTCCGTCGCCAGAGGCAGCACGGATCGGCCGTCCCACCCGCAGCAGCGACCGCAGCATCGATTTCGATCGGCCAAACCCTAACAAAGACGGCTACTGGTCGGTGAGAGAGCGAGGGAGGAGGCTGGCGGAGGCGGAGGCGGAGGCGGAGTGCGGCCACGATTGGGCTTCTTCACTGGGCCTTAAAAACCGGCCCATGGCAAAAGTGATCTACATTTGTGGAAAATATTTTTAAAAGAAAAGAATTTACAAACAAATATTTTACTCAGAAAATTGACCCTTAATATTATTTTTTTGAAACTAATTATCATCGGTATTTAATTTTAACCCGTTTAATGGGTGAACTCATAATTATTTAAAATTACAGATATTTATATTTATTCATATATTTTACTTAAGAATTTAAATAATTTACTATTTTTAATGTGTTTTAAACGTACTTCACATTTTTACGCTCTCATATATATTTAAATGAATATTTAATGGGGCAGGAAAATCTTTTTATATTCCAGTCATCATACTATATCACGTGAAAACCACGTGTACGACATCCATACACCTCTATGCTCCCATAAATCTCGTCTTCTCCCTCGAATTAGGGCATCATCCGTCTCGCCTCTTTCAAATCAATCCGCCCTTTCTGCGATAACCTTTGGCGATTCCCTCTCTCCTCCTTCGGCACCCCAAAATTTGTCCAAATTGGTTGTCGCTCAAGCCTGCTGATAGATGGGGAAGAGGAAGGAACGCCGTCTCGCGGCGATGATGGCGGCGAGCCGGCGAGTAAAGCTCGATCTGTTCGCCGAGCCCTCCGGTATTCCTCCTCTCCATCTTCCTGTGAATCTCCTCTCTTCTCTTGTGTGGGATTTATTTATATTAGTGGTTATTAATTTTGAATTGAGCATCACTTTTTTTATAGAAAAATATGGTTGGGGACTAAGTGATGGATCGTTAGGATTCTAGAGTGATTGCTACATCTTTACCCAGACCTTCGATATTTATTGCTCATAAATCAGAAGCAAGCAAGATTTACCATGGATATCGGGTTCTCTGTCTAGGATTAATAGTGTTGACTAGTAAAATATGGCTGGTTGTTCAGCACAAATAGCTCTTGTGTGTTGGATGCTGAATAACATATATTCCATTTTTATAAAAGTTTTTGTCTATCGAGAACAATTTCCAAAAGTACCTAAACATGTCGCAACTTGCATTTAATATGCATTTTATGATTTTTTTTCCCTTTATTGCCACACGTGATACTTTTGCCTCGATGCTGTTTTGTAAGCATACTCTAGTACAAAATGGTTGCCTTAATGCATTGTTTCACATTATAGCTTATTGTGCCTGAATTCTGCAGAACTTGTTTTAAATTTTGTTTGGCTATGTGATGGATTCATAATGCCATATCATGATTTTGGCTTATCCTCTTTTTTTTTTTTTAACAATTCCTTTCGGTTATCTTCTAAATCAGCAAAGTGATTCTACAATGCTATAATGCTTGAGAAGCTTCTTCAGTTCTTTGATAAATTGCTTTATTTGCTATTCATCATGCTTTCTGTTTGTAGGAGAGATGGTGACGAGTTCTGTACATGACGAAGTAGGAGAGGATCCAGATAAAGACTACCAAGCTGAGGTTCCCAATTCACCATCTTCCTCAGGTGGGTTTCATGAGTTCATTTTAATGGACTATGTAGAGAAGATATGCCACAGCATATTTTTGGTGGAAACTTGGAAATTTTATACACGCTTGTTGTATGCACCAAATGTCTGGTTCTGAGACTGTAGGGTGGCTGAGGTGTGGGAACATCATTAGTCATTCAGATCGGGCTGCCACAGGGGAATTGAATGACTCCCTACCTGTTATTATCCTTTGGCAGCATCTAGATGTGGAGGTTTGTATGTCTCTAGCTTTATTTGGTTTGTACTTGCTGACATGTGTTTTATGATTGTCAGGTGGTTGGACATTTATTTTTTTTCATAAAATTATACTATTTCTATAACTACTAGCTTACTGCATAGTTAAAGGCTCAGTATTGTGTGTTTCAGGCATTTTCTTTAGCTTTATTTCTTTATTTCCAAGATATTTTACTTGTTAATTCCATTTTCTCAGGTAAGAAGAAGGAAAATCCTTTGTCGTTACTTGAGCAGTATAGTGACGATGAATTGGATGAAGAGTCCAGCAAACATCCAATTCAGAGTGCTGAAGAGAATGTATCAATTGATCCTCTGGTGCAGGTATTGTGATCCTTCCATTTTGTCTAGTCTGCTCTTATGGTCACACTGTAACATGGCAATTCACTATGTGCTGATATATCAACCAGATCTGATGCTCAGTTTTTTCAATATGAAATGCTATTGCATGCATGGTGGTCATGTGTATCATCTGGGGCATGATAACTGTTCTCGATACATGTGCTTGAGGGAGACATTTCTATGCTTCAAAATCATTAACTTTGTAGTTGTATCCCTGTACCACTATTTTTGTGCAGCATATAATGCACTGTTATGGTATTTTTCTTCCTAGAATCTATTCTACTCATTTCACTAGTGTTTTGAAAGATACATTTGTTGAGGAAAGTAATGAACAATCAAGATAATGTGAACGTTGCTGACAAAAGTAATGTTTGTGTTTTTTTTTTTCCTTGTTCCTATAGGGGAACGAGACTCTCCTTCATGTTAACTCATGTATAATGTCTTAAAGTTTTTGTATTTATTAACTGTATATTCTGCTAACTGTTAGTTATCAACAGGTTCAGGAAACTGTATCTGTAGATGTTATTGCTGAAAACAAAACAAATAATGCAGATGATGCTGTTGGTCTTAATGATGGCCAATTAGGGAACACAAATGACATTGAGTCTAATGATACCATAGAAAGTGATATTGCTTCAGCTGCTGCTCAAGGTAGCAAAGGTGCTTCTGAAAGCCAACCAGTTCTTGATGCTTCTGGAATGCAAGTTGTTGGTGATTTGGCAGGAAGTTGGAAGGTTGTAATGCATGAGCAGAGCAATCAATATTATTATTGGAATACTGCCACAGGAGAGACTTCATGGGAGGTACCTCATGGATTATCACTTGAAGTTCCTACAAATGGTGTCAATCTTTCTTCCACTGTTGAAGGACAAGTGAACTATCCTGTTCTCTTGCAAGCAAACATACCAGTTTCTAACATGCATGGTGGGATTAGTAGCAGCATAGAACCATATGGAACTGTGGAGATGATAAATACAGATGGACAGGTTGTATTTGTAGCTCAATTGACAAGCTTGAGTGTATACGCTATAACCATTTAAGCCTGTGCTACTCCATAATTTTGTTTTTTATCTAACTATTTTTTATTTATAGAAACAGGCAACAAGCAATGCTCTTTTAGACTATTCAAGGTCTTCCGCAGATCTGACAAGTTATGAAGCAGAACATGCCACAAAGATCAGTGAATTTTATGCAATGACAGATGTTCAGCCTGCTTCACTTGTGGAATATGCTCAAAACTTATTGCATAGACTGAAGACACTCCCTAGGTATGACTTGTGATTTCCTATTTTTATACTGTTTTTTCCTGATATGCGTATGTTACCATTTTATCAGATAATTTTTATTCTTGTCAGAAAGCTGATGTTTTGTGTTTCACAGCTGTGTTGATAGACATGAATGGATTGCAAAGGAGATTGAGTTGAGGATATCTGATTGCAAAGCACTTTCCTCATATGGTTCATCTCTGATTCCGTTCTGGTGGCATACTGAGACGCAACTCAAGCAGCTAGAGTCTGTCATTGCTGGTGCAGAAGTTTCTTCTATTCCTGATGAAAGTATTGTTGATAATGTAGGACCATCTAGAGTAGTTGAGGAGAATAATACTTTATATAATGGTGAAACCCGCTACTCCATTCCTAATGTTGACACAAATGTGACGCAGACCGAGAATGATATGAAAAAGCCTGAAAATGAAGACACTCCATGCTTAGGATTCAATGGTGTGAGGACCAATATATGTGAGGAAACTGTGAATTCCATATCCAGGGCTGAGCTGCCTACTGAGGATGTTGATATGGATGTGGAGATGGAGGTGGATGACGAGACATTTGATGTTCATCCAACATATCCAACTTCTGAATCTCCTGTTCAAATGGAAGCAACTGGCCAGGTGGGTCCAACTTCAGTAAGCCATTCTGATGAGCCTAATATTCCACCACCTCCAGATGAAGAGTGGATCCCTCCCCCACCTCCTGATAATGAAGTAATTCCTCCACCTCCGCCAGAAGATCCACCTGAACCATCATACCCTCCACCTTATGCTGATGTCTTGCCTCCGCCTCCCCAAGACCAGTATAGCTTGGGATATGTTCTTCCATCCTACAATTATTATGCTCCTAATGGGAGTGAGGTGACAAACCCAAACTATTATATGCATGGTGATGGATCTCAAATTGTCGAAGTTCCACAGCCGTCTTATTATGAACCAGTAGTATCAAGCACTTATCCTGAAATTGCTGTTCATGTCAATCAAGTTGAACCCATGACATACTATGATGTTTCTGGGGGGTGTGTCTCACACATACCTGTTGTTTCTGCCACTTCATCAACTGGTTTTTATGTTGAAGCAAGTGCTGTAAGTTATGGTAGTGTCTCATTGGATCAGGCAAGCTCAGTTGGGCCTGCTATGGAATCTGTAAACAAATCTGTATCACCAGGAAAGCATGATTCTGATGTTTCTGCTATTTTCAAAGAGACTAGTAAGGGCAGACTATCAGCAAATTCTGATACATCTGGCATGCAAATAGCCAACAAGGATTTAGTGAATGGAAGCACCATGGTTGCTCCTCCAGTTTCCATCAAAAATAAATCAAAAGGTTCTCACTTCTCAGTAACAATTTGATTGGTTAACTATACATGTTGGATGTACATACATTCTTGCCAAGTTCTCTTCCTTTTGTGCCTATAGTACCTAATGATATCATCTCTCAGTTTTACGTGCTAGGAAATCCATTGTTGCAGTTGCTCCAAGTTTGCGGTCTAATAAGAAGGTTTCCAGCTTGGTGGATAAAGTAAGTTTAAATGTGCACGAGTATATTGTGAGCTAATTGAATGTAGATTGTGCTTTTTTTGTTCCCTTTTGCATGTATGTATTTGCCTAACAATGTAGTTGTCTGTCTCATCAGTGGAAGGCTGCAAAAGAGGAACTGCATGGGGAAGATGATGACGATGAACCTGTAGATGCTCTTGAAATTTTAGAAAAGAAACGTCAGAAGGAAATAAAGGTGTGCTGAATTTGCATTTACTGCTGGCTGTGCCTCTCTTCCCTTCCCTCCCCCACCAACCCACACACCACCTCTCTCTCTCTCTCTCTCTCTCTCTCTCTCTCTCTCTCTCTCTCTCTCTCTCTCTCTCTGTTTGCGATTTGATGTTAATTGATTAATTTATGTAGGAATGGCATGCACGTCAGATTGCTACTGGAGAAGCTCAAGATAATGCAAATTTCCTTCCTTTAGGTGGTGACTGGTATGTTGTTTTTTAAGGCTTAGAACAAGTTGCCTTGGTATAGGCTGCACCAATTGAACACCACAATTGCACAAGTAGTAAGATTATAGAAATTTTGAGGCTTCTATGTATCTTTTGATGAATTTTGATGACTTTATGCTTTAAGTCCGTTCCTTTGCAGTGAATACAAATTTTCAATGTTTGACATTTTTATGTTTATACAGCTTATCTGCCTCCTTTTACAGTTTGTGATTTTTTACTTCATTCTCATCCTAAAGTGATACAAATTTGAATTTCGTCATTGAATTATCCCCCATTGTGCTCGTGTTGGTTGAAATTGTAGCTGAATGAAAAACTTGTATACAGGCGGGAACGGGTTAAACGAAGGAGAGCTGAAGCTGCCAAATCTGATGTGGTTGAATCTGTTTCGGAGGCAGCAGCTGACAATGTAAAAAAGCTGCCCGATGTGACGGAACTGTCCAAAGATCTTCCTTCTGGTTGGCAGGTTTGTCCACTCCACCTCATCTTGTTTCCTTTCTTCCTGCTTTGGTTCTTAAACATTAAAAATGATATTGACATGGCCTGAAAAGGGGAAAAAACATTATTACATAGTAATTAATTGGAATCTCGAAATGTAATGAGACGAGTGACAGTTAATAGCTATGTTAGAAATTGTTCAAGGACACGAGTTCCGAGTAACAGGAACCAATAACTATGTTTAAAAATGCTTTGCTTATGTCTGTCTCTCCACTTTCGACCAAATTCGTGAACTTGTTTCTTTCAGTCGGTCAGCTATTGATGTGAGTGTGTTGTTGCAGGCGTATTGGGATGAATCCTCCAAGGAGGTGTACTACGGAAATAGCATCACTTCAGAAACCACATGGGTCAGGCCCGCAAGATGAAGTGAAATTAAGAATAGAGCTCCTTTCTCTGTCTTTAATTTGCATGCGTGATGGACTCATTCACCGTGTCAGGTAGCGTTTAAACATCAACTTGTTCGTCAGCCAAAAAAAAAAAAAACACACACACGGTTCCTTGTTGCAGTGAAAATGGGTTACCTAAAATCTTATTCAATCTTGGTTGATGTTTAGAATTTTGATCCGTGAATGTGACAAGTTCTTAAATACTGGCTTAGTCGTTGTTGCTTCTAGAGGTCATAGTAGCGGTTATTTCCACGGCAGCAGCAATTGTTAAGATATGAAAAAATATCTCAAGAGATTAATTTTTAAATATATATTTTTACAGGTCGTTCCTTTAAAAATTATGATTATAAAACGTTTGATTCTTCTTTATTTATGTTTGTCTGTAATAGCATTTTTTTATTAAAAAAATCTGTGTAAAGTTGAGTTGATTTTTGATTTTCTCAGTCCTATTTTATCTAAAAATACTTAATAATAGATCGAATGCTGAAAACAATACCATTTTTGAAAACTAATTTTCGTAAAATATTTTTTATTTATGAATTTATCTAAAAAAATAATTACATGTCATTATTTACTATGTTTCGAACTGGATATATGAATTATCTCTCCATTGTCATATATACCATTACCGTTGATATCAAAATTTAAATCTTTCTTGACTTTGGTATTCATTCCATCAATTAGTGCAACAACTATTCTACTCTAAAACTTTAATCTCAATTAGAGAGATCCTCGACTCCAATTGCCCTTCTATTACATCATCTATCTCTACGTGTTAAAGCTCGATACCAAACTTTGACTATAAATATCTATATATATTGCTCATGAAATCATTGCTTTGTATATTTTCACTATTTTACTTTTGATTTTATCGTAGATATTCCCCCATTAATCCATGCCAAATTTGACTGAATCCAATTGAAGGAGACAATTGTTCTCCATTGGGACACGTATTCATTTGCTTGCTCGCTCCCTCACATCGCCATGTGAAATCCTAAGCTTTGTCCACAATCAGCAAGTCAAGCAAGAGAAATTAATCCAACATCAACATCAATAGATAGCAACACAAGTCATAAAAAAACTAACAGTAACGATTCACAATATTTCAAGCAAATTAAGCGACATATTTTCTTCCAACTCCGTTGAATCCATTCGAAAACCATGCCCTACACTTTTATTAGATTTGACTCGAAGGATTAATATAGGATTTCATCTCGACAATTAAGTCTATGACTAGCTCCATGATCGACAAACGAGCAACTATCTTCGGCTCTTGTCTACTCTTTATGCTCAGTTATGTCTGTATCAAGGTGCCTTAATTAGAGGGTTATCAATGCGACCGAACCTAAACCTAGCCGAAACGACATATTGCAACTTAATTCCTTAAAGATCACTTGACAATTTCTTATTATAGTTGGACTCTTATCCAAACAATTGAAATTGTCCACGTTGCGAGAAGTAATTTGAAAGAAGAGCAACGTTGCCTCCTATTTAGGAAGCTTTTTCGTCTCATCTTTGTCAAATGAAAATGACATAAAATAACAAACATAAGCAATAAATAAATATATAAATTAACCAAGTTCTGTAAACACTTCAAAAAAGATAGAATCTGTCACCTCAGGATCCCATATGATCGGCTCTCACAATCATCCATGAGAAGGTAAATCAAGAAGCTATTCTGTTCCGTCGTAATCAACTCAACTATGCTTCAGAGACAACTAAGTTCGATAAACACAAACTATATATGAATTACTATCCGATAGAAAATTATTATAATTGAGTTTTGATGAGATTAATTACCTGATGATCTAGAAATTACAATGTTTTAGTATAATTTCTTGACCAATTTGTTACACTCGAAAAGATTTTTTTTTTTTAAATAATGGAATGTAGTTTTCGTCCATGCCCACCTAATTAAACCTACCCAATCTAATCTTCTTGTCCACTACCTTTTAATTGCATGAACCAGGTGTCCGATGCTACCTTCCGGTCTTGTGGGCCACATTCTCAACACCATCCTATGAAATTGGTAATTCGGGTTACGCTGCCATGTGCTCACCTAACTAATTGAAAGGGGCCCATCTTTATTTAATACTATATATATATATATATATATCGTGTGGTGCATGATAAAAGATTCTATATATCTGAAATAAAAACAGTATTATTATTTATTTATTTATTTTATGATTAAGTTATTTTAAGATTTTTTTTCTTTAATGTATAGAGGTTGGATTATAGTATGAAGCATAAAAAAAATTTTAAAATGAAAAAAATTTAATTGCTAAGGGGTATACCGGCTTGTTATTCTGTATTATATTTCTTATTTTGCACATCATGTGAGCAACTAAATTTTTTTATTTTAAATTTTTTTATACTTAATATTATAATCAACTTTTAAACTTTAAAAGAAAATTTTTAAATGACTTAATCACAAGAAACAAAAAATAATAACATTGTTCCTATTCAAGTTGCCCTAAATTTTCTATAGAGGTATGATAAAATATTGCCTTGCACATTCATCTATGAACACTTTTTTTTTTTTTAGAATTTAAAGTTTAATGTTTAGGTTAAAGAAAGTAAGTGCTCACAAGTTGCTCATGGATAGATGCGCAAGGTAACAATTATATATATAATATTCTATGATCATTTAGTGTTAATCTTTTTCCTTAATTTTTATTTCCTTTAGCTTAAAACACTAAATCTTGAACCATAAAAAAAAAAAACATTAGGTGTTCACGAAGTACTTACGAATGGGTGTGTATCATATCTCTATATAGAGCAATATCACCCTACTCGCCCATCTATGAGCAACTCATTGACACCTGTTATTAAAATTATTTTTAAAAAAAATCTTACTTCATTTACTTGAGAATTGAAAGTTAGGTTTGGACAAAATCTATCTCTAAACTGTAAAATCCCAAATCATAAAAGAACTATATATATATATATATATATATATATACAGGTCTGATATCCTGCCCGACGAAAAAACCCGACCCCCGTACGCGACCGCCGGACCTCTTCGCGTTCATCGCCGTCCGATCACCGCCGGCCGCCATCCCGGGTCCGTTGGAACCGCAACTCGACGGCGCACACATCGGCATCGGATTCCGGTCGGATTGGGTCGGAATCCGGCCAGAATTCCGGCCGAAACAGAGCAGATTCATCCAGCGGCGATTTCGCCGGAATCCGACCGAATCGGGGCCGGACTCCGGCCGCGATCGACGCGCTCGGCGCCGGCGCGTCGACCGGACTGGCCGGATTCCGGCCGAAATCGCCGCCAGACACTGGCGGGCGGTTTTCGCCGATTCGGCCGGATTCCGGCACCCGCCGGACCGCCGGTGAGTTGCGGTTCCTACGGGCCTGGTCCGGCGGCAATTGGTGGTCGGACGGCGATGAACGGACGGCGGGAATCGGCGAAGGTCCGAGGAGAAACACTGTGCAATCGCGATAAACGGACGGCTGTGAATCACGCGATTCGGCAGTGGACGACTGGGATGCGTCGCGCACGAGTCGGGCAGGATACCGTCGCGCAGTATATCATTTCTATATATATACCGACGAGCCGGGCGCGTCGACCGCGGCCGGAGTCCGGCCCCGATTCGGCCGAATTCCGGCCGGATTCCGACGAAATATATATATATATATAGAAATGATATACTGCGCGACGGTATCCTGCCCGACTCGTGCGCGACGCATCCCAGCCGTCCACTGCCAAATCGCGTGATTCACAACCGTCCGTTTATCGCGATTGCACAGTGTTTCTCCTCGGACCTTCGCCGATTCCCGCCGTCCGACCACCAATTGCCGTCGGACCGGGCCCGTAGGAACCGCAACTCGCCGGTGGTCCGGCGGGTGCCGGATTGGCCCCGATTCGGTCGGATTCCGGCCGAATCGGGCCGGACTCCGGCGAAAACCGCCCGCCAGTGTCTGGCGGCGATTTCGACCGGAATCCGGTCGGATTCCGGCGAAATCGTCGCTGGATGAATCTGCTCTATTTCGACCGGAATTCCGACCGGATTCCGGCCCAATCCGACCGGAATCCGATGCCGATGTGTGCGCCGTTGAGTTGCGGTTCCAACGGATCCGGGATGGCGGCCGGCGGTGACCGGACGGCGATGAACGACGGCGATGAACGTGAAGAGGTCCGATGGTCACGTACGGGGGTCGGGTTTTTTCGTCGGGCAGGATATCAGACCTGTATATATATATATATATATAAAAGAAGTCTAAATTTTTATTCTATATTGCCATTCCTCTAAAATTAAATAGCATTTTATAGTTTTCAAGTTTTGAAATTGAATTTTGTTTTCATTTACCAAACATATATTTAAATTTTGGAAAATTCTGAACCCAAATGTATATTGTTTATTTTTTCAAAATGAGAATTTTAAAAAATATCCTTCCTCCAAAGTAAATGTAAAATGGAATAATGATAGTCGCTTTATAAAAAAAAATCACAATGTGTTTGTTGTGTAAGTTTGAAAAATTATTACAATTTAGAATGTTCCAAGATTATTTTTCTTTAATTTTTAGTTTTACAAATAATAAAATAAGTTTTGCTCCTCCAAAAATTCAGACCTTCCCCACCTACCATTCAAGGACTTCATAAGTGCATTTAAGTGTCAATGATGCCACTACTATTTATTATTATTACAATTTAGCTCAAAACTCTTGTTCTGTGTTAATTTTCCCCAATATTTTTTTAAATGTTTTCATTAAAAATCATTTTGAAAATTTAAATAAAGGCATTTTTTATAACTTAGCTTAAAAGAAAATATTTAAAGATATAGTTTAAGTATTTAATAATAAAAAAGTTTCTAGAACTTTAAATGATATTTGAAACAACTAAAAAAATCATCAACGAGATTTATTATTTTTTAAAAATATTGTGGTTGCTTGTAAGATTTGAATTCGATTAGATTCCCTTTGGGGAGTGGGCCCAACAATGGATCCGAATATAATAAAAAGGAATATTCAAATTTGAAACTGACAACTTAGATTTTTTTAATAAGAAGAAACATTGAAGGGTTAAAGTTATTTATGATCCTATTCCTAAAAATTAAATGAAAATTTTATAAAATAATAATTAAAATTTTTATATCATATAGAATTAAATATTAAATTATGAATCAAATAAGATAAAAATTATAAAGATGAAAATATTAAAATAAATAAGATTAAAAATAGAAATGATAGAGAAAATATTGAGATTGTATCTATTGAAAAAGTTATATATATATATATATATATATGAAATTATGATAAAAATATATGAGAAAATCGTGTAGAATGATTTATATAATAATTTTCACTTAATGAGGTAAGGCTTGTTGATGTTCTTGTTTGAATATCACACAACAAAAAACAATTAACAATATGTTTAAAAAAATCAGAATTATTAATGGAACATTAATCAAACAATTTAATAGCATTGCCTTGGATCTGTTCTATGGTGAAAGATCCTTAACAAAATTTAGCAATTTCTATGTTTTAATTTTAATTTTAACTTTTTTTTTTTAAAAAAAGAATTTTTATCATCTCCGTTTGTCTATAAATAGGGAAGGTCTGAAGCTTGAGACTTAGGACATGGCCGTGGCCGTTAAAAGAAGCTCCTTTACTTTCTCGGTCCCTCCACTCCGCATAAAACAAATGGCGTAGAAGCAATTGCTTGTGAGCTTTGCGTGCTGGATTCCTTGACGGATTCTTCGGTTTCTTGTCCTGTTTTGGCTATTTGTAGGTTTTGGTGGGAGTAGCGAGGAGGGGAGTGCCGCCGCTTCTGCGCCTGCGCGGGGGTGTTGATGCGGAGAAGGAATCGTGGAAGAGCAGCAGGCGAAACTGGGAAAGGCGGAGGACTTGCTGGGGATCTTCGACTGTATCAATGACGTCGCCGCAGCGATCGCGGCATCGGCGGCGAGGATGAGCGCGCGCGCGTACCGGGTGGATACGACGCCGCGGCTCGCTCAATGGAGGATCGATGCCCTCTCCCCTTTCTGCTATCGCAAGTCCGACCCCTTCAAGATTGGCCTCTGGAACTGGTACCAAAACCCTATCTTTTCCTCCGCTCTCTCGAACTTGTGTCCGAAGCACTCGTTTCCCGATGCTTCTTTCTTTTTACCTGCAGTCAATCTAAGATTTCTTTTGTGTGAAAATCTCACCGTCAAATGATTTTCTTGAAGAAAAATTCGAATTTTGTTACCATTTTAGGGCATTTTCATCTCGTTGTTCCTTGTGGTTTACGATGGTGTTCGTTCTATGCCACTGCTTTGTATTTACTGCATGTATGCTTTCTTATTCTAGTTTGGAATTTCTTTTCTTTTCCTCCATGAATTGATATCTGATTTGGTGGTCGAGACAGACAAAACCTAATCATCCAGGTATCTCTTTAAATTTGTTAAACAGGTACCTTGCAGTTGAGAAGAACAGGCAACTCTTTGTGAAGCTATACCCTGAGGGTTCAAGCTTGACAAGGGAGAAGCCACCAATTGCTTCCTTGATCATCAAGATTGTTTCTCTGTCTCCACCAAATCGCAACACCCTCATCCATCCAGGTTTGGATTTTTACTGCCTTGATAACTAGACTTTTTCTCAAGATACTAAAGAAACTAACTAGTCATGCTTCTTTCCATGTGCAGGAATTTCTGACAAGCTGCTAAAGAACAGTGACGATTGTGTCTGGGCCGTGGACACCTTGTTCACTGGACGATTCATCATTGACGTCGAGTTCCTTGATCTAAAGATTGTACCTCCATCAGTAAGTATGTTGGGAGGATAAGAGTTGTTTGATCCTAAACTTTATGCATAGAACTATCGAAGTAGGTTATGTATAGTTGTTGGCCCCTTCTCAGAGCTTTCACATAGACTAAATATTTCATGTCAGATATTAGTCTGATGGTGACATACTAACTGAATTGTCTGGACTGTCATTGTTTCTCATTGCTTTTAGATATTTACTTCTTCATCTTTCAATTGTTTTCAAAACTTTATCATTTGGTTTGAGGGATTTGGAAGGTAAGAGACTTACGTTTCTTGAAAATCAGATACAATGGAGGATATGAAAACATTTTTGCTCTATTTTCCCTTTCTTACATGTATGCACATAATTTTCTTGCCTGAGATTGGAGGGGCAGCAAAGAGAAACTTCCTTTGTCGAGTTTGATCTTCAGATTTAACTAACGTCTTACTTGTTAGATGGTCAATTGAAGTTCTTAAATTTTTGAGAAAAGAATGACATTTGCAATTTCTTGAATTTACTTCATGGGTTTCAGGGCGGTGAGCCTGCCTCGATTTGGACCAGCTATCAGGGGGTGAAGCACGCTGAAGCCGCAGTCCTCAACTCACTGGGAAGGATGCTGAGTGAGAGCATCCACACTGACATCACAATCAATGTCACTGATGGTAGCATTGGTGCACACAGGGCCGTCCTCGCTACAAGATCTCCTGTTTTCGACAGCATGTTCTCCTACGACCTCAGGGAGAAAGAACATTCCACCATCAACATCTCCGACATGTCCTTTGATGCTTGCCAAGCCTTCCTCAACTACATTTATGGCAACTTCCAGCTCGAAGAGTTCATGATGCACCGCATTGCCCTCCTCGGAGCAGCTGACAAGTATGATATCTCCGACCTAAAGGAGGCATGCCACGAGAGCCTAGCAGAAGACATTGATACTAGGAATGTGCTTGAGAGGCTCCAGGTTGCCCATCTCCACCACTTGTCCAAGCTAAAGAGCAGCTGCTTCCGATACCTGGTGAACTTTGGAAAGATATACGAGATTCGCGAAGAATTTAACGACTTTATGCAGAGCGCCGATAGAGAACTCATAGCTGAAGTATTTCATGAGGTTCTTGCTGCTTGGAGAGGTGTATAAATGGCTGAAACTTTCAGTGACTGAAACCAAATGGTTCTTAAATGGCGTGATTAGTGTGTGAGTGATTCTTTTGTCTACTTGGGTCTCATTGTATTGTACACAAAGGGATGCAGAAAGCCTGAAACTACTGTACTGAAATCTATGATGGTGAATAAAGATGTATATTTTCGATTGGAACAAGTAAATTTGTGTGAGTGACACAAAAGATTATGTTCCAATGTATTGTTATCTGCCATTTGGTTGCTATGAATTCTATAGTCTGATAAACTTGTGTGAAATTTTCAATTATTAATTCAATTTGTTTTGATTTTTTTTTAATTTTTATTTTTATTAGTGTTCAAAACCCGCCATCCCCATGTATTCGCCACCCGAAAATATACTCTCTTTGCGATAGGACAGCCATGCGAAGGGTCCATTTTCATCCACATAAAGGGGTCGGCAGGTTACTCCGGAAACGTCACTTCCGTCGCCTGTCTCGCGATCTTTGCGGAGGAACCCAAATCCGTCGCGGCTGTCGTCTGCTCTCCGTTTTCGGTCGATTCGAGTTCGTTCCTCGATCTCGATCTCGATCTCGAAGTCGGGTGGTTGTGGATTCGAGGGAGGATGTCGTACGCTTACCTGTTCAAGTATATCATCATCGGCGACACGGGTACTCTCTTCCTCTTCCTCCCTAGGGTTTATAATTCGTCACAGGGACTAGGGATTTTATTTGGTGATAGTTTGGTATCGGTGCAGGTTTTAAGTTTTGATTCTTATACTTCTAGTTTTCTTTTGTTAAGCTGTCACAATTGGGCTCATCAGAAGCGTGCCTCTTCATTTATTTATAGGAATTGCGCTCTATCTTTATATGCATAAGTGTGGTAGCTTTGCGATTCTTAGTTGCTTTATAATTTTTTCTAAAATGTATTTTTTTTCCTTTGCGTTGACTAACTGTTAAAGTAGTTTCTTTTAATTACATGCCACGAATGCCAAGGTGAAAGATAACTATCCTAGTTTTGAATATTAAACTCTGAAAAAGTTGAGTTTTCACTGGTTTTTCTCATTGTAGGAGTGGGGAAATCATGTCTTCTTTTGCAATTCACTGACAAGCGTTTCCAACCTGTGCATGACCTGACAATTGGTGTGGAATTTGGGGCTAGAATGATTAATATTGACAACAAGCCCATTAAGTTGCAGATATGGGATACAGTTGGTTTCTACCTCTCCCTATATTTGTTTCTCATTATTATATTTATAATGCTTGCAAATGAAAATATTTCTTTTCTTTCTTTTTCAAACATTTCACACATTGTATCTGCCTTTACTGACTTTGTTGTAAGAATCTTCAAAATTGTAACCGCCATTATGTTTCTTGAATATTTGCAAAACTTAATTAAGAACATGCAATTATTTATCACACCCTCCACGCCTGATGTTGAACAAGCATTATGCATGTATATAAGTAGATTGGTTTCTTTTTTAACAACTCAAGCTTTTAGTATATTTTGAATATTTTGCCATTTTACTTGGGCTAAAATTTGCAAATATTGCAGGCTGGTCAAGAGTCTTTTCGATCAATTACACGATCTTATTATAGAGGTGCCGCAGGTGCCCTTCTTGTTTATGACATCACCAGGTATTGATTGATATGCATTATCTTGCTCTGTGTTACTCAGACTCAGCTTATACACCTTCTATATCTTTGACGATATGAGTATGGATATGGAAAAAGAGTCAAGCTGTTGAACTCGGAGCAAGAAGAAGAAAGAAATCGAGGAGAAAGCATATTGGTGATGGAAAGAGAGCATTAGGCCTTCTTTTAGGAATTTTCAAAATGTTCCTAAACTATAACATCTCAAAAAGCCCCTATAGTTTTTAAAAATTTTCAAAATGTCCCCTAACCTATAACACTTTAAAAAATAACAAATTTGCAGACATTTTCAAAACGTCCCTTAAACTATAAACATTATATGGTATACATTTATATGCAACAAACATTATATACTATATACATTTACCTATGTAATATGTGTTACACACATTAATGTTTATATTATTAAGATTGGTTGTGGCTCCACACCCTTGTCGTATGTTTGGTCCCCTTTTTTACAATTTTCAAATTTGAAAATAAAAAAATCATGAGCCGGTCTTCCAGGTTCATACCCGTGTCCAGTGTGGAATATTTGTATCTAAGTCTGAATAACATAGATCTTGATTTAGAGGACATATTAGGTGCTTTTGTGATGTACCTTTCAATTAATTGTCAGGAGGGAGACATTTAATCATCTTGCAAGCTGGTTAGAAGATGCAAGGCAACATGCTAATGCTAATATGACAATTATGTTGATTGGCAATAAGTGTGATTTGGCTCACAGAAGAGCTGTTAGCACTGAGGAAGGCGAACAGTTTGCCAAAGAGCATGGTTTAATTTTCATGGAGGCATCTGCCAAAACAGCACAGAATGTGGAGGAGGTGAAATGGCAACTTTTGTTTTCCTTCAAATCATTGTACCTTTTATGCTATGAACTTACATATATGAATTTACATTGGAAATCCGTGTTTCTCCTCAGGCTTTTGTTAGAACTGCTGCAACAATATACAAGAAAATTCAGGATGGTGTCTTCGATGTATCAAATGAGGTAAGATGTGGACATACTACCAAAATAACAAGATGCAAATCAAAGATACACAGTTACATCATATATTTTATAATTACAAGGCCCCTCCTCTTTATAATTTGTTGTGCTTGATAAAATACATGCTGGTGGCAACCATTAGCTGTTTATCTTCCTGAAAGAGAATTTCCAATCCTCCTTTAAGACTCATTGGTATATTTATAAGCTATCTCGTTGGACATGCTCTCATTAACTAGCCCATTTGATAACTATGACAATAGTCCTAAATATTAGCTTTAAAATTCATATTTATACATTAATCACTAGAAATATATCTAGCTTCCCAGACAAAAAAATGTGTTGATAATCTAAGTATCTCTAGATCTAAAAATGTGTTGATAAACACATTAACCAAGGGTTGGTTATGATAAGTATCATGTTGCTCTACTAAGATTTCTTAGATTTTTTTTATGTTATTGGTTATTATATTGTCGTGTTAAGATTATAAAATGACATCTTTGTAGTTACCCATCTACCTTGAAGTAGATAAATAAATGTTTTTGGGACAATGCCAAAACTGTTCAGTTCTTCCAAATTGACCAGTTCTTCCAAATTGATAAAAATTGTCAGGTTCAACCATTTTTTAACTGGTCTGGATGCAGATTCAATCTGATTGGACGACCTGGATTGGAACTTGGGTTTTGAGATCTTTTAGTTGGTTGGGTCCAGTTATAGTAGCTATTCTCATAGGCGGTGTTATCCTTCTTATTGGCCTGAATGTTTCACGACTGAAACAATTAAACTGTATTTAACACATCTTATAATACATTGTGTGTCTGTCAGTACTTTAGACTATGTTTACTGTGGAGGACTAAACAAGGAGAGAAGGGAAGCACCTAGGGAATGAAAGGGGTGCAGAAATGAAGAGGAAAAATTATTGTCAGGATTTGTTTGCGTGAGCAAACAAAGAGGAAAGATAGGGAAAATTTTTGAAGTTATGGGATTATTCTCTTGTCTATTTGGAGCCCAACAACCTTGGTCTACTCCACTGACTATTTCCCTGTGCTTGCTCGCTCAACCAAGTTCCTCTTGTTGGCATGCCAACTTGTCATCAACTAAGTTGTCCTTGTTGGCATGCCTATTCACCATTGACTAGCTGTCCTTGTCAGCGGGTCTGCCCATGATCTACCAAACTTCCCTTGCTAGCATGCCTCTCTATTGACAAAGTTGCTGTACCGGCATTCATTCTCGTGATCAACCAAGCTACCTTACTGCCATGCCTCATGCAATCAACCAAGCTGCCTTGTCAGCATTCTTGATCACTTCTTGGACCTTGCAATTGCCTCTCCAGTGTCGTCATGTGCCTGTTTGCCACTTGTGTGCTCGCTTGTCAATTGATCTCATTGGTTGAACGGGTATAAAGGGGATTTTCATCAGGCCGATCTCACCTACTCATGAAGGAGCATAAAGGCAATTTCTGTCAGGCTCTAAAGAAAAAACAAGCTTCTGCTTAATTTCAGGCGGGGGAGATGTGGGAGAAAAACTACTCTGTCGAATGGATATTTAATTCTCTCCTCTAGACTTTATTCGTGAGTAGACGATGAAAGGAGGTAGTTCATTCCCTTGACTCCCTCTTTTGAAAGGAAAAGGTTTTCACCCCTACAGTAAACAGGTGGAAAGAAAATTTATATGATTGTTGGCAAAATGGGATGAGTAAATACCGTATTCTTAAGGTAAATTGCAATCTGTCACTTCAACATCTTGTTTCAGATTGAAAAAAAAAATCCATGGAATTGGTATTTGTTAGATTTACTGAATTCTTTCATTTTTAACCACAAGAAATTGTAGCCGGAACCCATAACAAAGAATTCTTATAACAACGATTGAATCTGTACCTCGCTAACCATGATTTATTGTGAATTGATGTTGCAGTCATATGGAATCAAAGTTGGATATGGAGGGGTTCCTGGTCCATCAGGCGGAAGGGATGGCTCATCTTCTCAAGGTGGTGGTTGCTGCAGTTGAACTCCATTTTTCACCCAAAAAATGACATGTTGTATCTTAAAGCCGCCCTTCTTATCTCAACAATAATCCTAGACCTTGTTTTTTTTCTGATGTGCATAAGTTACATGGATTTGAATTGTTTTAGTATTTGGATTTTTTTTTTGCCTCTATTCTTCTGTGCTCCTTTGGTGTCTCCATTTTGCATATTTAGATTTCTTGTCTAGTTAAAGGATATGTTTTTTTTAGTTAAACAAAATGGCTTGTAAGTATTTGGTGCCTAATTTTTTTTGGTGTTTGGTAATCCAAACTTTTAATATTAATTAAAAATCCATAGCTTTTAGTTATCCATAATGCATTGGAAAATGTAACTTCATATATTGGACTAAATTGTAAGGATAAATTGGAAATGCAGGTGGAACCTTGCGTGTAGAGAGAAGAGAAAGCTGTGTGCATGTTTTGCTTCTCTTGAGAATTCATTGTGCAATTATAAATAAATAAAAATAAAATTGGGAGCAAGTAGAAACTTCATTGGTTGTTCAATACTCGAGGAGCACAATCTCAGTCAGATCTGCAAGGTCTTCCTCAACCCCCTTTGCCAAGACCAATTCGAGCTACTGTCATTAGAGAACTTAATGGATCCTGTTTGGTCCATTTATGTTGTGTTGTGCAATGGAACATACTTCGTTTGATATGAAACCTGTGCTGGAACATGTTTGAACACGGACCCATGAATTAGACCACTTTTTATACCAAATGCATCAAATTATTCCAGCAGACATTAAACAAATTATTCTATCATAACCACAGTAACTAGTTTGTATTTGTCATAATAAATATAATTTTCCGCTATATAATCCCTGTGCTCTTGGGTTATCAAAACCATAGATTCTGCAGCATCGTCAAGCTCTAGTAGTTTTAGTATAAATTTATGGTGGTTACTGCCACGATCGAGCTTTGGCTAACTTCTTTGGCGGAGGGTTTCCACCGGAGATGAGCACATACGCATAGAAGCAGATCATTGCAGCACTGCAAAACAAGTATAAGGATGCGAGCGGCTAATTTTGTTCATCAATGGAGAAGAATATACCTTAATGCTATGTAGAATACTGCAGGGAAGAGCTTCTTTGACTGCAACAATTAGAAAATAAGCAGTTGTTATCTCATCTGGCAAATAGATTGAATTCTTATAGACGAGAAGTTTGATAAGGTACTTGCCAAGGAGTATGCCTGCAAATGCCTCCAGATAAACGCAACAGACATTGCTGCCGCAATAGAAAGAACATTAATACACGAAGAGATTTTAAGATTGTGTATTACAAGTGGAAGGACTTAGCATTATAACTAACACAGTAAGGCAATTCCAGTGACACATCCAGCATACAGACTGTGTAAGTGTCCAAGCATTATGGCTGCCTATGGTGCTTGAAAAATCATAAGCTCTTCTGTTTATAAGTTCAGTTTTGCATTTGGTGTGTATGTTCCAACAGTAAGGAGAGAGCAAGGGGCCTGGGAGAGTGAAGGATTTAGGCAGGTCATGTGAATCAGGATGATGAAATATTTATTTTGTAGAGAATTTAATATAGTGGAGTACAGTTGTCCCTATAAGCTAGAACTTGTAGGTAGTGGCTTCTTTCCATGCCTAAATCATTATGATACTCAAAGTGGTTCATTATTTCCAATTATATTCCAATAAGCAGAAAATTGCAACAAAAATAAGAAAAAGGAGAATCATGAATCTCAAGACCGGATCTCACATTATTTTTCTCAGTTGAAATAAAAATAGTGAGAGCAACATATTACTAAGACTTACTTCATCACTATTTGTATGCATTTGGGTCACATCCCAAGGCCTAAATTTTGAGAAAAAACTATTTTTAGGTTTATGTTTCTCCCGCAACAAAATTTTATTCCTTAAACCAAATGCACCAAAAGTGATAACATGGCTTCCCATTATTTTTGGATTAGTAGCTAACTATGCTAAAGTTATGTTTTTATAGCTTGTTTACTTGGACAGAAATGAGACGAATCATTATAGGGATGATACATAATGAGGCCACAAGCTGTAAACTTTAGTTGTCAAATGTTTCATACTGATAAGTATAATAATATAGGCTCATTTACTGAGACAGAAATTAGAGGAATCATTATCGAGATGATACATTAACAGGCCATACAATGTAAAGCTTAGTTGCAAAATGTTTCAGACTGATAAAAACAATATACATATGAAATTTTCCTTGAAGCAATAACAATATGACAATATAGTGCACACACAAATTTATTTTCACAACACAATAAAAAAAGAACTAAAGTAAAGAAAACGACGTTTGGCATCATTAACATCAAATTGTGTTAATCACGACCATTTGGAGTTGGCTACATAAACATGTATCACTTCGTTTAACACTATATAAGGCTAGGTTACAAGCAATATTGGAATCTCTTAAATTGCCTCTTCTATTTATGTCAACTAGATATTTTCAATCACTCCAAATCCCTTACCTCTTTAGCTTTAGTTAATTTGATTTGTACGGCTATGAAATCCTTTTCTCTTCTTTGAAATGTCCAAACAACTCCCAGATGGAAGTACAAATCTTTTATTGTCATTGAAATGTCCATGCTCAACACCATATTTACCTATTTTCTCTAATTTTACATCTACTGGAGCTATTACCTAAGTGCTCCAAGATGGAAGTACCATATCTTTTATATCTTTTTCAGACGTCCATTTTAGTACTCTCACATCTTGCTATATTAACTTTTCGTACCTGTTGTTTTCCACCTGCACATTCTGATCTTTATCAAAAATCATCCCATACTAGTCTTATAAAATTCATGTTTAATCTAGGGAACATACAATTCCACACAACTCCAGAAGCTTTTCTCCATTTCAACCATTGGCAAATACCAACAATGTCCAATTTGTGAATTTGAGTCACAGGAAAAAGTGTAAAAATAAGCCAATTTTCATTCTACTGAACCACCAATTATGAGCAAATACATGAAATATTATGTTTGAATGCATTGTTTTGATAGGAAGACTGAGGATACCTGTTTGACCCAAAATGAATGGTATGCTGGATCCTCCAGAGCTCCAAACCATTAGACTAAATATACTCAGAGCTGAGATAGCACTACCAAATATCAAACCTGTAAGATTTCTGGAGAAAACAAATCCAAACAACCCACCAAAGAACAGAAATCCACCTACAAAAAAAAAACCCGTTGTGATTGACTGCATATCTTAATAGGTGTGCAGGCTGTCTGATCTCACATCTTCAACAGCATATAACAAATATTGGAAATGTTAAGTGATAAGGAAGAACTTTCTCCTAGCAGAAGAAACAAACAAACTGCATCTACATGTTAGTGCAACATTAGTGTACCCAGGCCTTTGGCCCTAGTCCGTATTTTGACCATTAGTCTATGTCAAGGACTAAATTTTGTTGTATGTTGGTTGGCCATTGTATGCATTGTGTTAATTAGTCTATACCAAGGATTAAAATTTCTTGCCTATGTACTCACAACAAGAAGTATTATCTCAATGGTCGAGCTAAAATTTGAAATGACATACCATAGGGGATTCCCAAGCAAAAATCATGTATTCTTGCACTTCTTTGGGTTGGGGTGACAGCCTCTTCTTGATGATGAATCTCAGTACCTGTTTTTTCATTGTCTAGTTCCACAAATGGACTAGATTCAATAGACTCGGTTTTATCTAGCTTATCCTCTGGATAAATTGTAGCAGTATCAGCCTCGAAATTACTCTGAGAGCTACTTCCATTGACGCACATGGAAACAAAAAGCTGAGTTGAAGATAAATTGGAGTTAATGCACCAACAAATGAAGAGAAGATCAATGAGTAAGCTCTAATTCTGACAGAAAAATTTTCTTTTGCTTCTTTCTTTGAGTTTAATTTTCCCTTTTCCCTTCTGGTTTTAAAGAATAAATAGCTTGCCTAAATGAATATCTTTTGACTACATTTGTAGGACGCCAATTGCTTGATTTTGAATATATACATGAACCGAGAAAAGATGAGAATATCCGCGAGACTACAAGAGAAGTGTTGGAAAAATACAACAGTTATACAGTCTAGCATAAAATAGTTATGAAAGGAAAATTTGACCAATAGTAAGTTTTGGTAATTATCAAATGAATTTCACTGCATGGGAATCAGCATCAGAAGGACAAAAAGAATGGATAATCCCCTGTTTGTCAACTTCACAAGTATGATAGTTGAGAGCAAGAAAGCAAACTTGGACAATAAATTATGCATTTGTTCACATCTTGGATATTATAATCAAGACCAGCATAATGAAAAAACAATTATTTGCAAGTGGAGTCAAAAAGCATTTATCATGCACTATCTGTTCCTACAAGGGGTTAGAATTAATGGAAAAATGCACATTTGGATGCTACTAAACTCAGAAAAAATATGCAATCCGTGATTAATTAGACGCATATAGTATAATAGGTTTAGCTGAAGTTAAGTCTAATATATAATTACTAATCCTGTACATCAGCAAAGGCAGAGAGGAGACAAATAATAGCTTAAAGGTGGATTCCCCTAATCCAATTTAAAAGAATGTCTCGATTGTGAGATGACTGTAGACACCGAGCTTCTAACCAATACTAAGAAGGATGGACAATCATTTTTGTAATCAACCCTTGCTTTACCATTGCTTCACATCAAAAGTAGGAGAAAAAAGAAGCATGAACTGAATATTGTCTTATTATTTGTTATAATTTGGGCACTTTATGAATGCTATTGCCTATTCTTATCTGATAGGGAAAACATGCATCCAGAAGATGGCGCCAGCATAAAAAGATGGGAAGCCTGCCCCCACAAAGTTTGTGATCTTTTAAGAAAAATTTGAACAGCAAAAGTAGATGAAATGGACAACGTCACTTTATGCATCAAAGCTAAACCCCGAATTGCCAACAATGAATCTCCAGACTTGACCACGGCTAGGAAAGATTAAAGAGATTTTAAAAAACAACCTTTTTGTTGCTGACATTGGAAACCCTAACGGCAGGAACTGCGAACCACTTGGCCCTGTGCTCCATAGGATCGGGAGAAGAAAACCTACGCAAGAGTGGTAAAGGGCGAATCCCTGCTAAGGATGGCTTCATGCTCGTTCTCATTCCCAACGCAGGACAATAAATCTGGGCGAAAGCCATCGATCTGGACAAACGAAACCCATGACGCAAAAAATCAACACAAAGAAATCGAAGATCGATAAGAAAACGTTGAGATCCATTATTCCTCGTGGTGTTCATAGAGACGGAGATCGTCTCCAAGATTCCAGGAGGTTTAGATGGAGGCATGCGGACCTTCAAGCAGCGACAGTCTCGACAAAGAAGGGGGTAGGAGGTATCGAACCGGCGACCACAGAAGAGGCGACGCGTGCTCGAGGTGAGCGGCTTCTTGAAGCGGAACGTCGTCACGGTAGAGAGGAGAGTGGCGATGCCGGCCTCGGTGTATCGACGGAGAAGACTCAAGGGCGGCGCCGTGGAGGCGAGGCAAGCTCATTTACCGAACTGCCTTGACCAGTTTTTAACTTCTTTCAGAAAATTTTCATTTTGACCCTAATATTTATCAAATATTTACTTCCAAGATTCTCAAATTATCCCGTGGAGGAATTGTATATTTATATGCAAAAGTACATTCTTCTGCAATTTCGGATGAACTGTGGAGGAGACGACCACAACTCCATTTTCAATCTCGATTCCGGAAGATTTTGCTCTGATAGCTGCTAGTTTTCCAAGTAAGCTTACAGAATGATGCTTGGATTGCGCTTTCGACGCATATCTGACGATTCGAGCGGGTTATCGATGCGTGCATTTAGTGGTTTGCTTTCTGAAAGATCTGATCCGTATTCTGGCTTTATTCTGGTGGGATATTCGTCGCGATCGCTTCAAGTTTACTCCTTAGATGGTTTATCTTGATTTCCAGTCGCTAGGTTGAGTAAGAAACCCAATCTGCTGGATCTGATCTTTTTTGGCGAGCGGGAACAGTGATGTTGAACTTAGGTTTATGAGATGTTCTTGTAGTGGCACAGATGGTTGAGGATTTCAAGTTCACCTTCTTGCCATCTTCGATTTTTCCATTTTGTTTGACTCTTAATTTTGTTTTGTCTGTTTAGCTTTTCCCTATCGAGATTTAGAAATCCACTAATGAATCCTTTGCCTTCTACAGTTTGACTGACCAAAAATTGGATACCATGAAGTAATTTGATAGTGATAACAATTGAAAGCAAATGAACTTTTCTTAACCTGATCATCTTAAAATGTTATGCAAATTACTAAGCTGTTTGACTTGTAGCTGTTCAAGTTTTGTTGATTTTCCCTCTTTCATTTGTGAAATTTAGCATTCTGTGGATTACTGAATAAATGAGTGCTCGGCACGACAGGCCTGACAAGACAGCGCCAGGTACACAAGACCTCATCTGTTCATACTTGTTAATGCTGTTATTCGTCGTTATATGCCTAGATGAACTTAATAGGAGCATTTACAAAGTCAAATATGCTGGCTTTATCATTTAATTGCCAGAAAATTCTGGAGTTGGTGTTCTTGCATGGGAAATTATTCTAAGCATCATATGTACTATGTTTGACTACATCTGCTAATATGTAATCAGTTACCAAACTGAGGAATACATGTGGAAGCATTTTTCCAGATGACACCTTGAACATGGATTAGACAAGTTATCATTCCTTGAGAATTTTTGGATTACTTTTGTGGTCATGTTTATCTAATCTACGACAATATGATCTATTCTTAATTTAGAGTTTAATGTATTTCCAGGTCAGTTCAGGTTGATAGGAACTCATTAGTTGTTTTATAAGGTTTAAACTCCTCTTTGGAGCCTGAGATGGGCAATTGTCTGAAAGGAATAGTTTTTCTAGTTGCGTCCATTAATCAAATAGGTCGGAGGCAAAAAAAACTCAGCAACCAAGTACTCTTGCTCTGAGGATTGGTAAACATACTTACTGTGTCACACTCCGTACATCATTTCTGATGTATATCATCTTCCAATACATGCTACCAAACTGATGGACTAGCTTGATAAGAAACAAAACACACTATTATCATTTCTGCATTCATCAGATACATACTAGAGATATTGTTTATAGATGATATACTTCAAGCTTTACATGTGATGCCATATTTCAATTGGAAGCTCCATCATCATGATATGGCTGATATTAATTTTCTTAGTTCATTATAATTTCTTATTTCTATAACAGGCAAATGGAAGAAACTGCGGGATCTTAGTATGAGAAGCGATAATCGAATTTGTGCAGATTGTAGTGCTCCAGATCCAAAATGGGTGTAAGTGTTGTAAATGGTCATCTTGTTGCTTATATGAGGTGCATGCCTGGTAGTGACATGTATTGTAAATCAATGGTGCTAATCTTGATTGGAATCATCAGCATTATGAAAGAGAATGGTACTCATGTACTTTCAACAGCAAATGCATTTTTCTTATTCATTATTTAAAAAAGCTTTTGCTTCATTATCAGGAAGTTTGCCTTGGTATTTTGTATGCAATGCTAATAAATTTGTAGGCCTAGCATGGGTGTTAAGACAATATATTTCATATTAAGTGATTGTGCAAAGCTATTCTTAGTCAAATTTACGATAATCATTAGTTTATCTAATGCATTTAGGAATTATCAAAATTGTCTAGTATCAGCATTTAGACTAAATTCTTAAATATTAAGGGATCATGCAAATTTATCTCTGACCCAAAGTTACAATAGAACCCTTAGTTTTTTCATGTATTTTAGGATTATAGTATGTTTACTAACTGCCCTATAATTGCATGACTTTGTCTATGGATATCTGATCACCTCAAACTTACTGAATATTGAGTAATTAATTTCATGTGATATTGTTGCCTAGTTCATCATTTCTGGTCTAGATAATCATAGATGGCAGTCAATTTAACATTTCTATCCTAAATCCATGAGATCATCTTTTTTGTGGGTTTATTCTTAAGCTTGGATTTTCTGATATAAAACATGCTTGTTATTACAGGTCTGCTAATATTGGGGTTTTTCTATGCCTGAAATGCAGTGAGGTCCACCGAAGCCTTGGGGCTGATACTTCTAAGGTATTGGTTTAGGTGCTCGGTTGCTGAGTTGAATTGGCTCTATTGTTCTCACAAATTGTAGGCATGTAGTTACTCAATTCTTCAAGCATCTCTTTTTGCTGATTTTGGCAGATTATCCACATTTTCTACTGTGCTCTCTCTTATTTGATTAGTGACAGAAGATGCGTTGTGTTTCACGGGTAGAGATATTGAAATAATCACAGCAGGGGTGTACTCATTCAAAAGAGGGATTTAAACTAATGATGCTTAGGTCTAGAAAAAAACATAAAAGTTCTGCATTTTTGTTTTTGTTCCAATTGGTCATATGTTTTGGCAAGGTTTGTGTAGGCAGAGGAAACCAAGCCACATTTAGAAATTTATAAGCCAGACTTCTGAAAATGGAATTGTGTTGGAGTTCATTTTTCCTTTTTTCGATTCTTGTCATTCAGGTGCTTTCCCTGACACTGGATGAATGGTCTGAAGGTGACATGGAATCAGTCATTGAAGTTGGTGGAAACTCCTATGCCAACTCAATTAATGAAGCTTTTCTTCCACGAAACTATCCAAAACCAAAACCAGACTCAAATACGGAGGACAGGATCAAGTTTATCAGGTAGAGCATGTTTGACAGGTTTATGCTGCAACGTGTGTAGGCTGACATTTTTTTTCTTTTCTTCTTCAATAGGTCCAAGTATGTGTCGCAAGAATTTTTAACACCAAGCTTGCGTATTGTATCAACAAAGAGTCCGTTCCAATATGTTGAATCTTCAAAAAGTTCAGCTTCTACCTTTGATTCCAAAAGTACAAAGAAGAATGTAAGTGATCATTTGTCAACATCTGTTTCAAGATTTGTATCAACAGTTTCTCTGTTGGTACGTTAATAAACAGGTTTCTAGAATGATCACAGGTGGAGATGGGGCAATTCATCGGAAATTTGAAGGTCAAAGTAGTTCGAGGTTCAAAATTAGCTGTTAGAGACATGTTGACTAGTGACCCGTATGTTGTTTTAATGCTCGGCCAACAGGTGACTTACTGTGTGTGCTGTAAATGTTGAATTTGAATTAAGCTACTTCTGAATCATATTCTAATGCTCATCGAGTGTACCAGAAATCCCAGACCACAGTAAAGAACAGCAACTTGAATCCGGTTTGGAATGAAGAACTCAAGTTTTCAATTCCACAAAATTACGGCGCTCTGAAGTTGGTTAGTTTGATTTGTTTTTTTTAGAATCTTACTGCTAATCTTATTTTCCATGTGCTATTTCTTTTTTTCTGGATCTGTTTCCTTGCACAGAATAAATAATGTTTTACAAAGATTAGCAGTGTAATTTCATGGCCTAGTCAAAATTTTGAGTACTGTTCTATGAGGATGTAGCTATCTATTCGTTCGATATATCATCGTGTATCAAGGTTTCAGTTACTCGACTTTAACCTCGCGAAAAGTTTAGTTACTTTGCTTTCGAAATGTTTAGCTCCAGTTCATGGTAGAATAGTTGTCTCTAAAAATGGCACAGAATGTTACTGCCAACATAAACTCGGAACCAAAAATGACATGTGTTTCTCTCTTCTACCAGCAAGTGTATGACCATGATGTTATTTCCGCGGACGACATAATGGGTGAGGCCGAGATCGACCTGCAGGCGATGATCACGGCGGCATTGGCCTTCGGGGATTCGGACGTTCCTGGGAACATGCAGGTAGGGAAGTGGCTGAAAACAAGCGACAATGCACTCATGGAGGACAGCCTTGTCAACATTGTCGATGGAAGGATCAAGCAAGAGGTGCATCTGAAGCTCCAGAATGTGGAGTCCGGGGAGATGGAACTGGAACTAGAATGGTTGCCTTTGGATGAATCATGAATGAATGACATCTTTGCTTCTTTCGCTTGTAACTCGTTTACTTGAGGTGCTTGTTGTATCGTCGTCTGTGAGATTTTTGTGCAAATTATGAGCTGCCACTTTGGATCGTAATGTGTTTATTATTTAACTTTTATTGCTGTGTAAATGTAATAGAGTTTCTCACATCTTTGCTTATGTACAAGTTTCTTGTTAATGAAATTAAAATTAGAAATAAAATGAATATTTATTATTTATTTTTGTAATTGTTTAGTAAGATTAGTTAGTGGTTGATGAGGTGTGTGTCGACTCGAGTTGTGCTTGAACCTGAATCCGGTTTAGATCGCACACGAGTTGAATATTTCATGAATGAACCAAAATTAAACCGGGGCGAACCGGTTGATAAGACCGACCTTCTGACCTCCTGAGCCCTCGATCCCATCCGCCGCCTAGTCCGCCGGACTCCGTGCGCTGGTGACCTCCTTCTTCCGATCACGCTGCCCCCGCTTCAGCGATAGCTCTCTCTCTCTGTGTTAACGTGGGTTTACAGTACTCGTGCTCGTCTCGGGGCACGCCGTGAAGGTCTTCTGCATCTCTTCTCGTGATTCAACTGTAGCCTATACCATTACCCGGGTACCTGCAGCCTATGCTGTCTGGAAACTTGGAGACGGAAAACGGAAAACATGGAAACGGAAACGGAAAACGGTAATAGTTAAAGTTTTCGATTTTTGGAAACGTCAAAGACCTACAGTGTCGAAGACCTAAAATTAAATAGCCTTAACTTTAATTTAGGAAGGATTAATTAAATAGGATGGAGTTTGATCAATCAAATCATAATTCATTTAGGATTAAGAGGTTTAGTGGGTTTTATTGGTAGTGGATGGATTAATGAATTAACTGTTTAAACTCCAACCCAAATTAATTAATAAAGCTACGTAACCTAACTTCTTCTCCCGACTCCCAATAGCGATTCTCGCCGCCAGCCTCCCCTGTTCCGCTGACGCACGCACGCGCGACTGCCGTCGACACCGGAGTAGGAACCAAGGAAGCGCCGTCCCCTCTTCTCTTCTTCTTTCCTTCCTCACGTTCCTCCTCTGCCCTCGCTGTGATCGCCACCGCCGCCCTGTTCGCTGCCGCCTTCGACGTCGATCGCCACCGCCTCAAAGAGTCGATCGACGCCGCTTACTGCTTCCGACCGCACACGGCATCGCCGGATCGGAGAGCTCGTGAGGAGGCTTGATTGGGCTTCAATTTGAGGTAAGTGTTGGATTTTGGTTTAGGTTTGTTTAGCCCTGTTCTTCCTCCTCTCGATGCGCCGGTGTCTGCTCTTCTCACCAAGCCACTGGAGAAGCCAGGGGTTGGCTGTGATGAAAACCTCTGCGGTTGCGGCGCCTGGTCCCCCATTGGCCGTTTCTTGTAAGTTTCCACGGATGGAACGTTTCCCACCGTTTCGGAAACGGGGACGGCAGTCAAAATGCCGTTTCCAGACAGCATAGCCTGCAGCAAAACACTTTTCCTTGAACCCTAATTTGGAAATCTAGACCTTCAATTGCCGATCTCCGTTGCCGCCTCCTACTCCTGGCGCGCGTGAATTCTGTTTTATTTTAAATCGTTTTCTCTTTGTATTTGCGTATTTGTGTGATGATCTCTGCGTCCATTACAAATTTACTTTATTATAATTTGATCTAAGTTTATTTACTTTGTTTTTTTTTTAAATAATAGGGCCTATCTAGCTTGAGGGAGGAGATAAATTGTTCGATCTAACCGAGCAGGAGCAATGAGTGAAGACGAGAAGAAGAAATATAAGAAGAAAAAGCAACCGGAAGATAATGGGAAGATGGATGGCATGGGCAGCGGTATTGTGGAAAAGGGTCCAGGCGCGTCCTTGGTGGAAAATCAAGTAGCATTGAAGAAGAATAAGAAGAAGAAAAGTAGGAATTTCGAGATAGAGGAAGGCTTATGTGATATTGTGGAAGAGGAACAAATGAGTGAACACGTGGAGAAATATAAGAAGAAAAAGCAACCGGAAGATAACGGCAAGATGGATGTCATGAGCAGTGGTATTGTGGAAGACGGTTCAAGCGGCTCTTTGGTGGAAAATCAAGTAGCATTGAAGAAGCATAAGAAGACGAAGACTAAGAGTCTCATGAATGAGGAAGGTCGAGGGATTTCTAGTGGTAAATTTGCGACAGATGTGGAAAAGGATGTGGAAAAGGCAGAAATAGAACAGCATGGTAGTCAAGATGGCAAGAAGAAGAGAAGGAAAGCTAGAGATGGTGATGGAGGAGGCAGTGAGGCACCAAAAGGAGAGGAAAATAGGGAGAGGAAGCAGGGAGATGATGGTTTAGTGAACCTGACGGTTGATGCCAATATGAAAAAGAGAAGGAAAGACAGAGATGGTGATGGAGGAGGCAGTGAGGCACCAAAGGCAGAGGAAAATAGGAAGAGGAAGCAGAGAGATGGTGATTTAGTCAACATGGCTGTTGATACCAATATGAAAAAGAGAAAGAAGGATAATGTATTGAAAGTCAGTGCCCTTTCTACAGGGCCTACTGCAGGTGAAGCTTCTGGGGATAAAAACAGAGAAGGTGGCAAGGTTGCTGCTGATGATAACAATATTGTTTGTGACAGTGGTAGAAACAATATGGAAAATGTGAAGGCAAGAAGGAAAAAGAATGACAAGAAACTTGAGAATCATAAGCATCTTGTGCTTGAAATCCGTGATGTTGAAAGAGCAATGGTTGCAGAAAATGAAGCCTCAACAAACCCTGATAGGCTTCATATTTCAGTGGATAAAGCAAAAAGGAAAGTGAAAAGGGCACATGATGCCTGTGAATTTAAAGTGGATTCACATGAGACTTGTACAAATGGGAACCAATCATTGGGCATCGAAGTTAGGAAGGCAACTCAAGAAATCAGTGAAATGCCATCTGCAACAACAATACTTAACAAGAAGAGAAAGAAGAGCAAGAAGGATCAAAATTCAGAGAATCAAGAAGCAGAAAACCATTCTGAAAACACACTGAAGAACAAGGACAAGCTAAGAAAACCCATTCAAGCTGCAGAAGCTGAAGGAAATAAGGACACATCAAGCGTGAGGAAGGAGAAGGCAACAGACGACTCAGAGGTCTGTAGCTCAAAGAACAAGAAGTGCTTTAAGGATGGCTCAGATGTTTCTTCCCTAAAGAAAAAGAAAGTAAGTTTTTCAAGTGAAGTTGAGGTGTTTCCCAATGGGACTGGTTCTTACAATGAAGAAAATGCTGAAATACCTTTAATCCAAGGCAAACGCTTCAGTAAAGAAGAAGACCAGAAGATACTTGAAGCAATAGATGAATACATTAAGGTTAGTTTATCAACTATTCTACAAAAAAAGCTTGAATTGGTAATTGTTATTTCCTTGATGGTTCACTATAGGTGTTGTTATATGGAAGATATATTGGAAGGATTCAGATATAGAAGAATGCACTGGAAACACAAATTAGAAAAATGAAATGAAGAGATAATCTTTTCCTTTTCTTAATACTAGGTCAAAGATAGACAGCGGAAACGAAAACTAATAGGCAAATTATATTTCTAATCTTCACTCTCTCTTATATTGGAAGGATTCAGATGTAGAAGGATGGATTGGAAACACAAATCAGAAAAAGGAAATGAAGGGATAATCTTTTCCTTTTATCAATACTAGGTCAAAGATAGATAGTGGAATCGAAAACTGATTGTCAAATTATATTTCTAATCTTCACTCTCTCATTTGTCCTTCATATTAAACATTAAAAATAAAACAAGCTAGAATTCCATTTTGTTCATCCTTCCAATGTATGCCATTCTTTTTATCTTCTTATCCGTATTGAAAATTTTATTTTATTTTCCCTTTCTCATTGCATCCTTCCATATATATACACATTGAAAGTATGTTTTAGATTTATATTTTTTCTTATTGTCTAAATACATGCTTGGTTTGAATGCCCTGCCTTATTGCCATCTGTATGCAAGAATGTTTTACTTTCTGGAATCTGGATAACATGCCGTCTTGATAGTAAATTTACTCTTCCTTGATACTGCAGGTCAACATATCCTATGATGATCATTAAAATCTCAAATTGTTAGGAAAAGTGAAAAGGCAATGAAATTTGATGATGAGATGTAGTCTTGTCACACATCAGTACCTGGAAAGGTCACAATATTGCCAAGTCTTTTTTAGCCATTTTCATGGAACTTGCAGATGATATGTGCAGGCTATAAGGATCCTTATTTAATTAAACTGGTCAGCCTTTAAGGCATACACTTTGAATTATAGTTATTTAGAAAAAACCAGTCTAGCCAGTCAGATGGAACTGCTGGGGACCAGAATTGTTTTTGGTTTGCTGCAATTTTCAAAAAACAAATCACTTTATTCAACTGACCCATAAAATTACAATAAAGATAGAATGAGTCCATTGGTTAAATCAATATTTTATTATTATCAGTTTTATCTTAGGCACAAAAGCCTATATTGGCACAATTTATTTCATTATTTTTTTCTCTTGGGAATAAAATCCTATATATAGACATAATTATAAGACATTCAAGTTTGTGATGATTATGAATCAAATTATATTTTGGCATCCCTGGACTATTCCCTTTTCACCTTTTCTCTTATGCAGTGGTTGCCCTGTGAAACATGCGTCCCCCCCTCCCTTTTTTTTTTTTTTTTTTTTTTTTGTTAATCCAGGTATCCAGATATTTTGTGAATCATGCGTCCTGGCATTGTATCAAATGATGAATTGAGGATATCAATTGCTGGTCAGGCTGTCACTGTACTGTTACCAATCTGTGTGTCATGTTTTGGCCATGAATTCATATTGGCCAACACTCTGACACTCAGAGGGAGCATGAGTAGAAGAGGGAAGAGGAGGCATGGGGAGTGGCGGAGAAGAGAAAGAGCAAGGTAGGAAAATTGATAGCAGGACTGGGCAACTGAGGGGCAAAACCCAGAAAATTGGAGGGGAAAAAGTGAAGAAAATAAATAAGATGAGTGCAAAACATTTGAAAGGCATAAACAAATTGTGTAGAATAAAAAAGAAAGGATAAAGGATAAAGAAAGGGTGAAGAAAGGCTAATGCTTAACATAAAAATAAAGGGGAGAGGTGGGAACAAACAAAGCAGAGACAGGTGTAAGCAAATTGGGTAAACTGAAATTCTGGATATTTATTATTTTTGACTAGTACTTGACTCCTCTATGTTGTGGCAATTAGTCAGGCTTGTATGTAGGCATACATGGTATGGTACAATATTGTTTGTGTTAGACCATCGTTGAAATGCCCTTACTGTTGTAAACTCTGAAGTTGCATCTTTCACAAGAAGATGGCAGAAATCCTTTAGCACGTCAGATGCAACACGAAATTTGAAACAAAAATTTCTAGTTGGTTATTGGAGTTAGATTAATTTAGTTTTTAGTTCTTAGTGTCAGATGATCATTTTATGTTTCAAATCTAATGTAGTACATCATTAACTTTTACTCTCTCTCATTTTTTTCTCTTTTCCTTCTGCCTCATGCAACATGTGATGTTTTTATCTTTCAGGCACATCAGTTAGGGTCGGAGGGTGTGCATAAGATTCTCCACTGTCAAGAATATCCAGAAGTCAGATCATGTTGGAGCGTAATTAGTAGGCATCATTTTCATAAACTTATTCTGAACTTGCATATTCACTAGTCAAGTTTTATTGAAAAATATTACTTAGTTTTATTAAAAGTTATATCATCTCCATTCTAAATATTTGTATATTGATTTTGTTGCATATTCATATAATTTTTCATTTGTGTACTATTTTTAATAGATAATCAGAGATTTCTTTCCTTTTCATCTACACAAAAAACTATCTGAGCTTTCATATTTTCAAAGCTACAACCTGTGATGAACATATTTTTGAGATTCAAGAAGTTTGATTGGAAATAATTAGTTGTTATTTATTTGCCCACTTACATTATATCCTAATATTACCTAATACTAATAAACTAAAGTTGACAACTTATGTGATGTAGGGTTTAATCATATTATCATTTTAAATTATTAATATAAAGCTATTATGAATATGTTCAATAATTAGAAATGAATCAACTTTAAGAGTTTCAAAATTGATGGATATACTATTCAATAAGAAGATGTAGACAAAGATATTCAAGGCTTTAAAAGGCATATGCATGTAGATGATATGCATTCCTATCTGCTAAATAAAATGACTAATACGTACAAAACTACGTTAATCAACTTATCCAATTCATAATTTAATGGAGAAAAAAATATACATATTCATTTTACAATGTAAAACACTATATGTATAATATCGTGTTGCATTAAATGGTGTTATAGCTAAATTGCTATTCAGTTTAATACTTTCACTCCCTTTCTCTCCTCTCATTCTCTATCATAAACTTCAATGATTGCAGCTTTGCACACGAGAATAACACCATAGCCTTTTTGCTCCAACCATACTAGTTCAAATGAACTATAGTCTACTTGTGAGGTCTGTTGAGAGGAGTCGCGCAACTCTTCGCTTGTGGTCTGTTCTCACTTTTGTTTTAAGATCAAGAGTAGGTAAGCTTCCCCATAGTCATTGTTGCACAGAACACATTCCCTTTGTGGTGCCTTAGGTGCCTATCTTTGCCAACTATAGTGGTAACTTTACATGGTGTTTGGGTGTTCTTACCACCATAATGGTTGTGTCCCTCTTGCATCACTATTGCACTCTTACCACCATAATGGTTGTGTCCCTCTTGCATCACTATTGCACTCTTACCACCATAATGGTTGTCAGTGACAACCACAACATCTCGATGCTGGCTCTCTGTGGAGGTCGTGTGAGATCAAGGAGAACACTATTGATCTCCCTCTTTTGGTGTTAACCTTTGCTTGCACAACTTACCTCTCCTTATTTTTTTTTTAAGAGTAGATATTGGGGTATTAATTGATAGAATTGGTGCGAGCTAGAGGGGGGGAGTGAATAGTTCTTTAATTTGTGTTGACTTGATTTGAATGCACAGTGGAAACTTGACAAATAAAAACCGACGCCACAAACACAACATCGATATTATACTTGGTTAACAACCTCCTAAGATTGCTACTCCAAGGCCTAGTCCTAGCGATCTACCATCATGAGTAATCTTCTCCTTCTCGGATACCTTCCAAAGATAGAGAAGTCTTTTACAAGCTGTTCTTACAAACAATACAACAACAAAGCGAAGATACAAAGACAATTGAAAGAAAAACATTTTACAAGTGAGAACTTTGCTTTGGACATTTCTTTAATGTTTTAGATTGATAGGAAATGCAGCAGCACTTCGTTTTCAACCTCTCAATAATCGACATCTTCAAATCTGCTTGTAACCCTCTTGTTGTTGTTGGGCTGATTTTCATCTAGCAATCGATTGTCATATGCCTTCAATTGACTATTCCGTCGAATCCGACCCTTGTACCTACAAAACAACTCTTACCAATCCGGTTTGACCACCATCAATCCACTACTAAACCTCATCAATTGACTGCTACGTCAACAGTAGAAACCTGCAGTCGATTCCAACACCTTCTATATGCATGAACAGTGATAACAATCGATTGCTTAACCTTAGTAGTCAATTGCTAGTGAACAATCGAGTTGAAAGATCGATTTTCAAAAATTTTATTTGCTACAGTAACCTAACAGTCAACTGTTTACATTCATCAAACGATTGTATTGTTTATTATAGTAGCAAACCTTGAAGTTAATGTAGTGAATCTTAAAAACACCTCAAACTCACATTTGGGGGTTTAGAATCCATCAGTCCATTGATATACCCTATCAATCGACTAATTCTCATGTTTCAGCCTTACTTAGTCTGAATTCTCATCTTGTTTGATATCCGGTTGACCTCAACCTGTTAGCACTTCCTTTGCTCAATATTTGGTCAACCTTGATCCATCGAGATTTTTCTGTTGCCTAACATCCGGTCAACCTTGATCTATCGGGTCTTTGTCATTTGTCAAACATCCGATCTTCCTTGATCTTTTGGACTTCTCATCTCATGTCTAACATTTGGTCAACCATACCCGATTAGGTCTTCCCTCATTGCTAAGTGTTCGGTCTTTTATAATCCACTTGGACTTCTCGTCTCATATCAACTCCCAATTGAACTTACAACCGCCTGTTGAACTTCTGACCGCCAAGTGTCTGGTCAACCGTGACCCATTTGGACTTCTCATCTCATACCAAATTCTTGTTGGGCTTCCGATTGTCAAGTGTCCAATCAACCATTGATCCATTTAGACTTCTCCACTGTTAAGTATCTGGCCATCCTTGACCTACTTGATGTCTCACTCAACCCACTATCATATTGCTCAAATATTGAAACTCAATATGTCCGCTCGAATTTTGTCAACTAAGTTTGGTCAACCTTGACCAAAGGTTGATTGCATCAACATTAATCTATGTCTATGCAATCCTATCTTTTCAAACTTCAAATTTATGGTATCTTCGGTTTGAACGGGAGCTAAAGAAGGAAGAATGTTAAGGTCCAACATCAACTACGACATCAATTTATCAAAGCTACCAATCTTTGTGCAAGTGCTATGTTTTATTTGTTGGGTTTTACTATTTTGTGTTATAAGTTGAACATTGATAGTTACATATAGTGTTTTAGGATATATAGAGTTTAATTGTATTATGTTGAAGTCATGCATGTGGATGTGATTCTTTAGTTTTCCACTTAATAGAATTGGCCTGTTATTCTCATAGTAATATCAGCTAACTATTTCCTCAAATCGGCGTTTAAGTTGCTTAGCTTATCCAGGTGATTAATTGCCTGCCATTTATATTACTGCAGAAGCTTGTTTGCCAAATCGACATCATAGGGCTATATATTCTCGAGCACATGTTCTACTTGAAAGGGGTAACAAGAGCAAGTGGGAACCAGAAGAATGTGAAACACTTTTGAGGTAATTTACAATTTGTGTTGAATTGTTTGTCCCGTGATATATGTACCCAGTTTGGAATCTGCTTTTGAGCTAGGTTTTTCCCCTGTCAAAATAAGACAATACTGTGTGTTGGGTGTTGGTTTTGGTGTGGGTAGCTGTGTCCGATAGCAGAGGAGGAGGAGAAGAGTGAAAGAGCAAATAAGGAAAGTTTTACTGACACGCTAGAGATTCATTCCACCTCACTCCGCCTCAATTGTCTTTAATGTGAGTTGCAAAAGCTTCACCTATTTGCATCGCCTTGATAATGAACAACCAACCATGTTGCCTACCCTCAATTGCCTTCAATGCAAATCGCAAAAGCTTTCCTGACTCATGTTGCCCTGATCATGAATAACTGTTTTTATTTGGAGAGCTGAGTAACTGTTTTTATCCTTGCAAGGAAGCTGCTTTAACTTGATTTTGTGAGTGCATTGCAAAATCTAAAGAAGCTGCATACATATTAGGCTTTCATAAGTTATCATGGTTACAATGATTTTCAGGATAATTTAAGTGTTTGACAATGTAGATGCATGTTGGTTTGTCTAGGTTGTCAAGTTGGACTTGCATCATATGTTTTAAGTGTCATGAATTGGTAGGAGTCATCCCACTCAAAGTTGAATTTGGGGATAATTTAAGTGTTTGACAATGTAAATGCATGTTGGTTGGTCCAGGTTTCATGTTGGACATGTTTTGTGTGCCAAGTGTTATGCATAAATGATTAAATGAATTGGTAGAATTCATCCTACTGAAAGATGAATTATGTGATATTTTGTGTTTGACAATGTTGATGCATGTTGGTTGGTCCAGGTTGTCAAGTTGGACATGTATCATATGTTTAAGTGTCATGCATAACTGATTAAATGAATTGGTAGAATTCATCCTACTCAAAAATGAATTTCGGGATAATTTAAGTTTTTGACAATGTAGATGCATGTTGGTTGGTCTAGGTTGTCAAAATTTGGACATGCATCATATGTTTAAGTGTCATTCAGAAATGGTTAAATGAATTGGTAGAATTCATTCTGCTCAAAGATGAAGCAAGTGATTGTTCTTGTAGACAAACCGTTTAATCAAGTTTGTGATATAGCATTCTTCTTTATTCTTAGCCTTGGTTTTATAGTATCTGGCTTCTTTTTGTTGACTAAATTTATGATCTATGGTGTTATATCTTACAGATTTTTTGTTACATATACATCAGATAAATACCATTATTGGAATGAGTAGCTTGTTTTCATAATTTTGTCATATGAACTGATTACTCCTAGATATAAATGAGCAAATTATCATCTTCTTTTGATTGGTATCCTGGTCTAATCTGGAGTAACAAAAAGAGGTTGATGTGCTATTTACCATGCTTTTCCAAGTTGTGGATATTATAAATTGTGGATACTGCATATTTTGCAAGGCACTGCCACTACACAATTTGTTCCATGTGATAACAAATTCTCTGACCATATTGATGGCATTATTGATAACATGTCATTTTTTGTTTTATCATTTAGTGTTTACGCCTGTAGGTTATATTCAATACATGGGCCAAAATGGAAAAAAATAGCACGCGAATTTGGGAGACATCGGATACATGTTAAAGATACTTGGCGAGCTATCAGATCACCATATTATAGAAAAGGTTTACTTTCTATTATCACTGATTTCTGGACACTTGCTGCTTTATATAGCATTTGGAAGATGATGTTTGGAACTCTTGTTTCTATTCAACTCCTAAGCTGAATTCTAGCATGTTTTTTTTTACCCTATCACACAATTTTGATATTCGGTTTCTTTAAATGTGAAACTACTAAAATTATATGCTTGTTTAGTGTATCATTGGGTGGAGATGCTTGTGTACATATATGGATACTTGCATGTGATAAAAAAACTCAAACTGCTCGGCCCTTGAACAACGACAACAACCAAACCTTTATCCAACAAGTGAGGTTGGTTATATGAATCCTCTTACGTCATCGGACTCGATCCCCTACTTATCTTTATCTATATTTAAATTAATTGCATCCTAGTTTGTTGTTACTAATCAATTCTTCTTTGGCCTCCATCTTCCTCTATTAATGTGTGTATTTGTCATGGCCTTACATTGTCTAACTATGACATTTATTGAATACTTAAGTACATATCAATATCATCTTAAATGCATCCCTTGTAATGTTCCTTCGACTTTTCCTCCTTTTTCTTTCTCATTTTCATTCGTAACCAAAAGAAGAAAAAAAAAAGCTTCACTCCTATCTTTCTCTATTTCTTCCATCACTTATGCTTTGCAATCAGCTAAAAACAGCCTCAATCTCTAAAGAAACAGAAATGAATTAATGTTGTGCACTTAACTAGTTTCCTTTCCTAGACGCTTTTCATAGATTGTGTTGGCTAATGCTCTATGGTAGAATTTGTCTGTATGCTATATTTGTTCATTTCATATAAAGAATAAGATCTTGACGAATCCAACCAATTTGTTGCTTCTCTTGGTACAGGAACCTGGTCACAGGAAGAATATCAGACTCTATTTGATCTAGTAAACATGGATTTACGATTGAAAGTTTTTGAAGAGAAAAGTGCTAAGAATTACATGGTTGGCTCCCATTCATTACCCACATTTGCTGTTGTTTTTGTTTTCCAAGGATGCTATGTTTCTGGCTTGTGGATCATGTTTTTTTTTTAAATATTTAGTTGTCTATCGTCATTTAATTAAAGCAATTTCTATGTTATTTTTTCCAATCTTAATGATCCATTTCCTTTTTGGTAGCTTAGAGACAATATATCTTGGGATGTAATCAGTCAGAAGTTGGTCACACGATTTCCTGCTGTTTGCTGTATGAAGTGGTTGGTAATTTCTTAATTAGTTTGATATTCCTTGATTACTTTCTTAGACAAATTATTGCATTCTTACTTTTTACTAATTTTAGTGACATACCAAATCTGTATCAATAATCATCTGGTACTGTGATATTCATCAGCCAGATTCTAGGTCTGCGTTAACCATCATCTGGTACTGCACTGCCCATCAGTCACAAGCTTAGCCTATATTAACCAGCATCTGGTGTTGCACTGTGTACTGCTGGTCACCAGTTTTTAGAATATGGTCTATACCTACTTATCACTTAACAAAATACATCCTAAGCTCTTTTCAATCACTGAGAAGCAACATCAATGAGGTCTTGAAAAAAGTACGATTTACGAATTCATTATCTATGAAATGCTGTATGAACAGTATTAACACTAGCACATGCTTCATAAAAGTCTTGTGAGTTCACAACAACTTTTTGCTATGATATGATTAGACAACAATGTACCAATCTTGTTTTCTATTATTCCAATTAACAAGAAGAAGTGCAAAAAGACAATATCCTACTTGCGACAAGTGCAACAATAACAAGTCTAAAGTCGAGTTACTTTTGAGTTGACTCCAATAGGGTATAGTGAAGGATGAGGACATAAAAGAGCCATAGAAGAGGTATTCTCATTAACCTTTTAATCAAGCTTTAGGCGACCAACTTAGGTTAGGAAATTTAAGTAGGCCGGAGGAGTATAAAAATTTAAATTTCAAAAGTAGAACATACATTAAATGCGATGTAAAATGGAAAAGCGGTTGGACGTATTGAATGAAGTCATTCAACCTAAGTGTGTAGAGAAGTAGGGTATTAAATGACTTACGAAGTCATTTAACCTAATATTGAAAACGAAGAAAATACTTGATCAGTGGAGGATAAATACTTTAGTCCCTTGTATAAAAATCAAGAAAATGTACAAAATTGTGTGAATTGTAGGGGTATTAAACTAATGAATCATACCTTTAAAAAAGAGTGATAAAAAATATATATTAAGAAAGGAGACTAAGATGACCAAAAATCAATTTGGATTTATGCTTGAAAGGTCGACGATAGAAGCTAAAAGTATCAGAAAAAGAAGCAATGCTTACACATGATATTCATTACTTTTGAAAAAGTTTATGTGAATGTTGTTTACATATGATATTGTTTTAGTCGATAAGACACGTGAAGGAGTAAATGTTAAGTTCAAATCTTGGCGGAGTAAAAGGTTTTAGACTTATTAGAGTCAAGAAAGAATATATGAAATTTAAATTTAGTAGTATTAGACATAGGAAGTCAATTCTTAAGATAACAAATGATGAGGTATATTGAGAGTTTTAAGTATCTAGGATACTTTTTGTAAAAGGATAAAGGGATTGATAGAGATGTTTTACATATGATATAAGTAGGATGGTTGAAATGGAGGAGGGCGTCAGGTGTGCTTTGTGATCGTATAGTACCTCTAAAGGATAAAAGAAAGTTTTACAAAACAGTGGTTAGATATGTTATGTTATATGTAGCTAAATGTTAGGCTATGAATCGAGCACATGAGTAGAAAATGAGAGTCGTAGATATGAAGATGTTAAAGTGGATGTGCAGACATATAAAGATGAATATGATAAAAGATGAAAATATTAGAGAAAAAGTCGGAATTGCGACGATTCATGGAAAATTTTGAGAGATGTGTTTAACATGGTATGAACATGCACTTTGGTGACTAATAAATGCCCTAACTAGGCGATGTGAGACTGACATATGTATATTAATTGAGGAAGAGAGAATCCAAAGAAAACTTATAGATGAGGATATAGTAGAGTATCAAGTCCAATGGCGCAGGAGGATCCATATAATCTCACATAGTCGGATAAACATTTGGTTGTTGTGGTTGTTGTTATTGCATTTTTCTAATTTTGTGGCTTCTCATCTTTATGTATTTTGTTTGCATTACTCTGCTATTTCAGAAAGATGCCTCTCCTATATCAATGTTGTCTTTTCTAGTATTTAAGAGAAACACAAATTTTATTTCCCAATTTAATGTTTCTCATCTTTACTTTGATATTTATCAATTGTGTCATGCTTCTCTTACAGGTATCAACAATTAGCATCTCCTTTGGTCAATAATAAAATATGGAATGACAAGGATGACTACCTTTTGGTGGATGCGTAAGACAATTTTGATCCATTGTTGTTGACATTGTAATTTTTTGGATAGTTTATTAGCAGCCAAGCCGGAAATCTGGTTCTTTTATTTGTCTATTCGTTGAATGTCAAATGCTAATTGCTCTATCCTAGTTGTTTGTTCCTATTCTAGCATCATCTTCTCATTTCTGATTCAGTGCCAGTATTTCATATCCTAACTGCAGTTTGTTAAAATCACACGGAGATCCTCAGCAGTCAGCATCTTATGTTTTCTTTTCTTGCTATCACCTTCCTTTTGCTACTCTATGAAGACATTCTTGAGCAGTCAACCTTGAATGTATAAATTTGTTCCTCAGTATCTGAATAAGAATTTACAAAATTTCAGTGACTCTAAATATAACCATATTAATTAACTAACATGCGAGAGAGCACAAACAGTAAAGTTTTTTTTTTTTCTAGTATAAGCATGTGAATAATCAGCATTGGGATTTATAGTTTGGACAGTAAACTATCTGGCCTCATTCGAAATAGGTGTTGAATATGACTAGATCTTTGATCTAGAATGTAAGAAAATAGAAGCCATATCTCTTTTTATTAATCATGTATTGTATGCTAAGTTCTTGTCAATAGTTTAAAGACAAATGTAGAATCCAAGCTAATTTGTGTTCTACTTCAATACTAGTAAACAAAAAAAATCATTTAGAATTATTATCTACCTTGCTGCCATTGTATTTAGGTGCATACTCCAAGGGGTGGGAGAAACATGGTCTGATGACGATGTGAGGTAATTATTCAAGTAGGGGGGGGGGGGGGGGGGGGGGGGGGGGGGGGGGGTAAGAAAAATATGAGAAAAGGAATATAGAAAATTTAAAAAAAATAAATCATTAAGTTGATGAGAATCTAAAATTCTGGTAAGAATGAACTTTGAAGGTGGAACTTGGAATTACAATGAGATAAAACTTAGCTGTTTGGTATTATGGGCTTAATGCTAATAACTTCTCTCTGTTTCTGGAGATATTCAATTGGAATGGTGTGTTGTTTTGTTGTTTTTTGCTTATCCATATCGAAGTATCACATTACTCGTCTGAGCGTGAACATGTGTTGGTATTGGACCAAGATTTTAAGCATGCTTGGATCTTGATCTGGAAAAGTTCTGCTACAGAAAAATCATTAATTTTGGCATTAAGAATCAGCAAAAAAAAATGTTTAGACATAAATCATTGCAATATCATGCCCAAGTGTTAATGATACATTGTTTAATATTGGAATCATCAAATTAAGTATTATCTCCACCTCAAAGTTCTTGAGTGTCAATGTTTTGTGAGGTCAGGGTAAACATTTTTTATTCAAGAGGTGCTGCTTCAAGTCAGTAGTATCTTTGATTTGTTTGTTTTTCATTTTTGTAGCAGTTTTATTGTCCCGTAGGTTTTATTTCCTCTCTATTCTCAATTTCTACGTACCAAAATTGATTTCAGAGCCTAATATAGGTGGTTTTGTATCTTGTCTTCCTTTCGTTGCTGATGTGACGTTTTGCGTGAAACTGCTAAGATATGCATTGTCATCATTGTCAACATGGGTTTGCAGGCTAAGGAATTTAGATGCTTGCTGTTACGAAGATGTTGACTGGGACAATCTTCTTGAGCACAGGTTGGTGTGCTTTCTTTATTTCTTTAAATGTGAATCTGATTATTCGCTCTTGAAATCTCTCACAGATATCCTACTGACACATTGGTTATAAAATATATTGTTATCATCTCACATGGCTTATGAAGCTATTTATCATTATAATTATTTCATATGGTAATGTAACCTTTCATTTTTTACTGACTGATGTTACTTTATCATGTTCTACGTAAAGAAGCTTTATGGTAATGTTCCATAAAATGTTAGAATATCATATGTTTATATCTAAACAGAGTGGAGTATATGTTTGCAACATATTGACACCTTACCTCAACCATAAAGTGTTCTTCAACCACGTGAATAACTTGCTTAGGGTTATAATTTTTGTTGTCGTGTCAGAACTTTAAGAGATTTTCTTTTATTGGATATGTATTGATGGAAATTAGCGGTGATACATTATTTTAATTAAGCTAGCTGCAGTATTTTAAACATGAACTATGCAGATGTTGCAAAGATACATGAACTTATGCAAGCACTCAATTAGATCCATCCGTCAAGGATAACTTCTGTTCGCTTTCATCTAATTTAATTTTTTTGTGTATCCAATTACTACATAGAATGTAGTTCATTATCAAATACATGTAACTTAACGAAATCACATATACAATTGCCAACACAAGCATGTTAGATGGATTCTATGCTAAAGATGTACTTCAATTGCAAAAATTTTGTAAATTTCTTCTTATTGTTATCATCGTGTGTCTCCTTGTGCTCAAAGGATATTCAATTATGTGTAAATTTGTTTGTTTTTTCACCTATAGACCTGGGGCTGTTTGCCGGAGGCGATGGACTGAAATGGTACGATATATCGGCATGAACAAGGTGAGGCCTTTTATGGAACAGGTGGAAGTGCTCTCCAAACGCTATTGCCCCGAGATGATTGAATATCGACAGTAAAGTGTTCCTTATGGAGCATGGTGTTTAAACAACCGGTATAACTGGGCTTCCAAATGGTTGAAACGAAACTCTCAATGGAGGTCGTGTTTTTCGTTTGTATGGATGCAAAATAGAAACAAATTTTTTGGCTCTTGCCATGACAAGATAGATGTTAACGAGAGCACTGACCCGTCTAGTTGGTTAAAAATGCTTTTGAATAGTTGCTTATGTATTAGAGTGATGTGTTGATTGACAAATTGAGAATAACAATAATTTAATCTTTTTTTTAATTTTTTTTTAAAAAAGTTATATAATCGCATGACATGATTTATAGAAGTGACTGCTTACTTTAATATGTTATAAAATAAATCTGATGCAAGTTGGCTCAGTATGATTCAACTCTATCTCAACCAATCTGATTAAATGGTTCCCTTTTGTTTTCAAAAATGTGTTTCTGTTAAAATTTAAGGCAAGCCAACATTCTCGCACAGAATTGAACTCAGAAAAGAGAATATTTATTAAATTACAAAGTAACTTACATAATAATTAGATGCCCCTTTTACAGAACAGAATATGTATATCTCATTTACCTAACTTATCCTCCTAAAACAGGATCTACATTCACTTGGATTACAATGACTAATATAAGCTTAGTAATTAGTCTCAAAACCTAAAAAATCCACCAAAATATATACCTGCATTAAGAACTCAAGTCGGTGGCCTGCAAACGATTTGAGTTGATATCAGAAACTTATCCACAAGAAAGGAATACTACTTGCCCAAAAGGAAATTAGCGCAATCCCTGTGTTCCTGAGAGCAGCAACATACAGGAAAGCTTTCCCTATAACAGCCGAAAAATACAAGGGACTTTTTCATGCAGAGATCATGTTGGTGTGACCCCAGCCGACAACGATGAAGGCAGCAAGTACATGATGAACAATACTAAGGCAATACAAAAGGTAATCATCTGGGCAAAAAGGCAAAAGGAGTACTTGAGTATTTGTCTTTGCAATCTCAAGACCTCTTCAGTCATTGCCAGGCCTTCCTCTAGCTCTTCAGCTTGCTTACTAAGCATGATAGACTTATTCTCGAAATTCTTCAGCTTGAGCATCACTTTTGACTGTTCTTCAGATTGAATGTTCTCCTCACGGAGAGCAATGTGATCTTCAGTTATGACTCTCCAGCTTTCAGTAGTTCTTTTCATTATCAGACACTGGATTTCTGCCTCAATCTTCTTTTCAAGCAGTTCCTCGAAATCCATTTCCATTTCCTTGCACTTCTCTTGGAGGAATGAGAGTTTGGAGTTAGTTGTGTTCTTGTTCGGTACTCCTATGCTCTTCAGGGCAGCTTCAAGCTCACTTAGCTTTGATTCTTTGGCCTCGGCATCAGCTATTGCTACTCCTAATTTCCGGTTCAGATGCTCTATCATCTGATATAGTTCGACAGAATCTGATTGGACACTCATAGGGCCAGCCCCTTCTATGTTTTCATATTCACTATCATAATCGTCAAATACATTGCCTTTCCTAAGTTGCTCAAATATTTGGATTTCTGCACAAATATCAGAAAACAGATCATTTGGGGTAGGTGAACAGATTTACTAGGAAAAAAAGATAAGTAATACCACCTTATACATCACTAAAGGCAAGAAATAATAGACTTCAGATTATGCAATCTTTTCTCATGTCATTGAGTCATCAAAAACTGAAGGTATATGTTTATGGTATGGAATAAACAATTCATACTGTCCATAGAGTATATTATCTAATGAAGTGTGTATGTGTAGTTCTGATAAGGACACTTCTAGTCCATTGCAATAATGAATTGGCATGTCACGGTGCTGGATAGATTGTCACATTCAGAAGACTAACCATTGTGATGTCATAAGAATCCACATGAGGTTACTGTTTCTACCAGATAAATGCAGGGGTATCCTGAAGCTAATGTAATGATTAATGTGGGCTGCTGGGCCGCAGACTTTTTCCTACCACATGCATACAGAGTCCGTATCGAGAATATCAAATGACATCAAGCATAAGAAAGATTCAACTTCAAATAATATAACACATGCATATAAGCACCATAAAATCCCAGAAACAAAAAACACACGTAATCAATAATCACCAAACTCTTAGTTGAAATCAGTAACTAGATGGATGATTGAGATGCTCCAGCAAAGCAACAGAAGCATACAAAGAAGTTTCCCATGCAAATTACTACAAACCCTGAAAAAGCCTGGAGCAAGGATCAAATTCATATCGGGTATAGATAACTGAAATTGCTGATGAGATATTTGCAATTAAGCACACTAGGTTCTTGTTTAATTACAAAGAATTTAACATCCAAATAATGAATATATAAGATGAAACATTAAATTCCTAAGCAAATGATCAAGAAGCACCTCAAAGTGCTAGTTGAGAAGGAGAAGACATAGTTGATATCCCTAATTATGTCAAAGCAAAATGAACTTAAGCTTACACATGAATAAGATGAATGTTGTCTATGTTACTCAGATGAGGGTACAAGTATCTTGCACAAGTGTGAATATTTCTAAAAAATTGTAACACTTGAGATTGAGAGATAGGTATTGACTCATATTGTCAATGACAGAGTGTTCATGTTTGACATGAGTACAGCGATGGTAGTACGATAGTCAAAGTATATGAGAGAATGTCAGTGAAGAGAACGGGCTTAGATAGTAAAATAAGTATGAATTTTTGACAGCTGCATTTGTGAATGCCAACAGTCGCCAAAGCCCAACTATTATATAGTTATGTTGAGTATTGACGAATACCAGATTTACCATTGTGCACATCTTAAAGGTCAGAACAGTGACAAATAAAGGTAAAATAAGCAGTATTGAACATCATATAAAGCATACCTTTTTCTAATGCTTCTTTTGTTGTTTGAAGAGAATCAATTGACTCAAGAAAAAAAGGATCAAGATCTGGCCCTTGTTGGCTACTCTCACTTTTAGTATTATTCACTTCCCCAGACAGATCTCCATCTAAATATCCCCTTGACAGATCTCTGAGTTGATTTGATCTAACTTCTTCACTTGGCCAAGCAGCAACATTCTGATCACCGCTGTTATTTATAGATTTCTCGCTCTGCTTACTATCGCTAGCCACGCTTCCCATGTGTACAAAAGTGGCATTTGAACTTCCCAAGTCAGATTCAATGCTCGAATAGGAGTTTTCCATCTCAATTTTGACCTGGTTTTCTCTAAGCATCCTATTCCCATAAGATCTGCCTTCTTTAGCCCGTTGACCTTGTTGGAGTACAGCATGCCTGGTTCCTTTTCCACCAACAACCTTTGTTCTGCTTCTGTCACCCCAAAGTCCAATTGCTTCGTGACGGAACCTCAGGGCACTTGCAACTGTTGATGATTTACTACTTTGATCATCACTATTCTCAGAGTCTATCCCAATATTGAAGCCAGCAGGTGTTATTAATACACCAAGGTCTGGACCTAAAGTGGTTGGGATCACTGGAAGGGGGGTGCTGCTTATGTTCATGGAGACCAACGAGGCAACTGAACCTCCGCCCTCATCCTCATCATCGTTCTTGTGCTTGCTGTCATTTACTTTTGATGGTTCGGCGAACGAAAGCCTGCGTTTGTGAATCTGAGCAGAATCAGCAATGCTGGCCGCATCTTTGCTTGAATCCCTCCTAATTCTCCTCCATTTCCTCAGACCATAACCCTTAGGAGGTGCCGACTTTGACCCTGATACAGGTTCCGCATCACCACACGGAGATCCCCTCAAATTCAATGTTGATTCGGCTGAAAGCTCATTCCCCACCGCATCACCATTGTCCATCACATCCGCCTCTGTTTCAGCTGGAAAAACGCTCCTCCCCTCATGACCTCGATCTCCACCGCCCGAAGAACCAACATGAGAAGCTTCCTCAAGGTCCAATACTCCATTGAATTTCACCTCGATTTCGCCCAAAGGAACCACCTTTTCTGCGTTTTCATTTTCCTGCACTCCCGGCAGCCCACTACCCAAATCTTCCCCCGACTTCATATCAAAGACACGAGTCTCAACCCTCGACGAAAACGACAACAAATGTATTTACCCAGGCCGTGAGGAAACCGGAAGAATCCGCCTGAAGCTCCAACCAGAAGCACAAATCCCTCCTCCGCGCGAAGGGGATGGCAAACAATTCCGTAGAATCCAGAAGGCCGAACACCAAAAGGAAATACAACACAAAACGAGTCGAAAAATTGAACCTTTGCGGGAGTCGCTGGATTGAAACTAAGGTCGCAAAATGATTTACCAGGAGAGGGCGAAGTTCTCAAGATCTGTGCCTTCGACGTCAATCAAAAGGGGGTAAAATTAGGTTAATTCGAGCTGAGAATTCTTTTACTTCACATCCGAACCAGGGCCCAGATTTAGCTGTTTCGGATCCCATCGTATTTAATTAATTCTAGTTAAATATATTAGTTATTCAAACTAAACAACTAATTACGGTATAAATAAGTGGTAATTATTCGGTTATCATATGATTAATAAAATCGATTAGTGCTAATCAATTTACCGTGGGACCGCCTGTGGGGCCGCTGGGCGGCGGATTCCACTGCTGAGGTGTCTTATACGGTTCGGTAAAACTCGCGCGTGGGTGCGGCCGTCGCTGGACTAAACCCTAACAGACCTGCTCTGGTCGTCGCCGGAGACGGCGGCCGCGTTCTCCTCGGCGCCTCTCCTCTTTCGGCGGCCGTGACCATTAGGAGACGCAGCGGCGTCTTCCCATGATTTCAGCGTGTCGTCGTCTTACGAAGAGCGAGACGGTCGGGTTGTTCGATGGAGTGATTCCTCTTTTCGGTCGAACAAGGTGACGACTTGCTGGCTTTGAGTTGTCTGTCTTTGCTTTCTCCTAGGCCATTGATGCTATGTTGGTTGGTACTCTGTCAATCCTTGAGGATTGATACTTTCTTGGTTCATCTTCCCTTCATCTCTGTCATTCCACTAATTGATTAGCACACAAAAAAGTTGGATGCTACTACAAACTGATGAATTTCTAGGAATCCTATGACTTGCCATTCTAAGCATGAATGTATTTTGCATTAGTTTTCACTATTTTGAAATTTTGGCTGAAAGCCTATTTTTGATGCTTCAGGATACAACTCTTAAATTTGCCAAGTATCTGTTTCTATCTATTATTTACATCTAGCAGATCAAGAACATTAGCGTGTGACCTCTTCAATTAATTTCTTTTTTTTTTGTTGCAGTTACTCCTTGAAGAGATTTGACAATGGAAATTACTTGAAAGATGGAACATCATACAAGTCTGTGGTACCTTTGTCTCAGTGGCCAATAATTTCTTTGGTTTATCGAAACACAATTAAGTGGCAATCAGTCAGATTTAGGAGCAGTGCACTGGTGACTCTTGATACACATGGTGATGTGGCCAGATTTTCCATTGGCATACCAAATGCCAAACAAGGAGTCTCAAAGGCAGTGAAAAAGCCACAGAAGAAGAAGAAGAAGTGGAGAAAAGCGAAATTGGATGAGCTCAAAATGTACCGCCGTAAGACGAGAAAGAAGATGGAATCACCAGACCCTGAAGTTAGGATTCGGTGCAAGCTTGAAAAGGTTCAATGCTTGATGATCCTTGTTTCTTGTTTCCTCTTGAATGAACATGATCTCTTGATGGATCATTTCAAGCATCTTATTTTCACAGGCAAAAAGAAAAGAAGAGTGGCTGATCGAGAAGTTGAGTAAATATGAAATTCCAAAAGCTCCATTGCCAGTACATGCTCCTGAAATCCTCACTGATGAAGAGAAATTTTATCTAAAACGCACAAGCGAGAAGAAGGAGAATTATGTGCCTGTCGGGAGGCGAGGTGTATTTGGTGGTGTGGTCCTAAATATGCATATGCATTGGAAGAAGCATGAGACAGTGAAAGTAGTTTGCAAGCCTTGTAGACCAGGCCAGATTCATGAGTATGCCGAAGAACTCGCAAGGCTCAGCCAAGGGACGGTGATCGATATTAAGGCCAACAACAACACAATTATATTATACAGGGGGAAGAACTATGTTCGACCTGATATAATGTCACCTCCTGATACACTTTCTAAGCAAGAGGTATTAATCTCAAATTCACTTTATTACCACAAGTAATCCTTTTCCTTCATTCACAATGTCTGCAAAACCTCAAATTTCTTCTTACATCATAAAGATTAATGAGTGAAACCATGTGAATTGTGAACTAATACTTGTTGCCATAATGTAGACATTATTGTTTCTTATATCCTATCTTTCTACTACATGCTACATGTTGGAATGTAATCAACAATGTCATTTTACAAACTAAATCAGCACATATTCAAAAACAAAGTGAAGTTTTTTTACTTTCCTAATATTTTCATTTTTCATCCAAAGTGATCATTAACTAATTCTGTTTCTTTATCAATATTTAATTGACTATCCCTTAAACATTTTTTAAAAAATGTTCTACAGGCATTGGAGAAATATAGATTTGAGCAATCTCTTGAGAGCACTAGTCAAGTTATTGAAAAGCTAGAGCAGGACTTGGAAGAGTATGTTGCATGGCACAAGAAGAATAAAGATATCTCTACTGAAGAAACAGCCATTGAAGAATGTAATGCTGACAATGTACAAACATTATTCAACTGAATTGTTGGCTGCTTTTTTGGGGTGCAAACTGCTTATTTGGAAGTTCTATTTAGAATTGATTAGGTGAGTCCTTCTAACTCATGAAGAAATTTATAAATTCTAACTCATTACATTTAAATATAAATTCTAACTCAAGAGAATTTTATTTAGAATGCAAAAGAAAATAACTAGGGATATTCTGTTCACGCGCAGAAATGTACTTCATTCACATTTGCTGAAGAAAAATCTAAGAGGTGAGTTGACTACCGATGCGATGTATCGAAAAGTCAAAGCAAGCAAGCCAACTTTGCAGATTGAGTGGTCAACATTTCACATTGCTTTTATTTTTCATTTTGCTGTTAAAAGTAATTATAGTGGAGGGTAAACAAGAACACATTTGATACCATCGCAAGCCATGAGATCAAAATGATATACATGTGGTCAATCAATTGAAGTGATTGTGGGGTGGTTATCTACAAGATTTATTTATTAAATCTCTAACATTTTTAATATTGCTATTTGAATTTTTAAACTATTCTTCTCTTCTCTCCTCTTAGTAAGTGAAGAATGCAGATGATAATCAAAAAAGTGTAAAAATGTAGATGATAAATATTCTCCTCTCCTCTCAATAAATATTGTTAAAATGCGATTAACTCTTGTGACAATCACAATCTTATAATCTTATAGTGTATGATACGCGGAAGTCTTAAAAACAATGAGTAATTGATCCAATTTAGTGCTTTCCAGCTTGTGATGCACCTTGTTTTCTTTTTTGTTTTTCCCTTCCACTCGTGAATGCACTAGGGGGGAACCCTCAAAACATTCGTGAGGGACCTCCATTGACCAATTGATCGATCCATTGTTTTGTTCTGAATGATGACCTATGACCTAATTTGATCTCCAGAGGAGGGAGACAAATGGAGGAAAAGGATGTGCCACCAATTGCAATCCTCCATGCCCTACTTAAGGCACCATTTCCTACTTCCCCAACCATTCAAGTGCTGCTAACCATGGCCTCTTATTTCATCCTCCTATGGCTACTAGCTCTTCCTCTCCACTTGGCTTGTGGAGAGGCCAAAGCTTCACAAGTGCAAACGTTTTGGGTTCGTGACTTGCTCCCCGACTCAATCTGCTCTGCTTCCCCAAAAGGTGAATTACTTGCCACTTGAAAGTGAACTCTCCTAGCGTTGCACTCTACTGAATGCTATGTTTTGTAGGGAGTTCAACAAATAAGCGAATGCATGTAAATTTGGTTTCATAATCATAATTGCAACAGCAGCTTATGATTCTTCATGGTTACTGAACATGATGAGTGATATACAGTTTCACAGTTTCAGTCATCTGCATGATCTCAGTGAACTAGTGACTAGCACCTAAAAAACTCAGAAATGCAGAAAAAAAAAAGAAAAAAATTAATTGCAATTGCAGTACCTGGTGCTGATTCCTCCATGCTCTGATTGAATGCTGCTTATAATTCTTCAGGGTTACTGAACATGAGTTTTTAGTGATTCAGCAGCCATTTTGAATCTGCATTGAAATAGTGAGTACCACCTAGAACCTCGGTCCTATAGGAAAATGATTTTTAATGTAGTGGTAGTCCTGGTGCCGGTGACGATTGCTCCAACTTCTGATGTGAAAGCCGCTAGTGATTCTTTATGGTCCCTGAACATGATTTTAAGTTTGATTTCGGTCGAAAAAGTTAATGAGATAGCAAAAGAAAAGATTTGATTTTTGATACCATTGTAGTTCCTGATGCTGATTGCTCCTTGTTCTGATCTGAAAGCAGGTTATAGTTCTTCAAGGTTGCAAGTAGTGCACGGGCATGGCCCGTGCTCGCCGTTGACCGATGACCAGAAGCTGAGTCACCGTGAACTCCTGGACGGCGACCGAGAACGAGTCTTGTCGGTCCAGCGCCAGATGTCGTCTGCGGCGACGGCCACGGTTGATGTTGAAAATTTTGGCAGGGAGTCGCAGCCGGTGAACATCCCCGCGCGCACTGGCAGCTCGCTTGGCACCGGGAACTATGTCGTCACGGTGGGCTTCGGCACCCCTGGGCGAAACTTTTCGGTCATCTTCGACACCGGCAGCGACTTGTCGTGGATCCAGTGCGCGCCGTGCACCGACTGCTACGCGCAGGCGGAGGAGCCGGTGTTCGACCCGGAGGCATCCTCCACCTACGCCGCCGTCCTCTGCAACTCCACCGACTGCGGCCGGCTCTACTCCAAAACCTGCTCCACCGACCACCGGTGCCGCTACAGCGTGCAGTACGGCGACCAATCGGAGACGGAGGGCACCTTCGGCCGCGACGTGCTCACGCTATCCCCCACCGCCGCGCTCCCGTGCTTCCTGTTCGGGTGCGGCGAAGCCAACCGCGGCCTCTTCGGCCGCGCAGCGGGGCTCCTCGGCCTCGGCCGCGGCAGCGTCTCGCTGGCGTCGCAGGCGGCGAGGAAGTACGGCGCAGTATTCTCCTACTGCCTGCCGTCGCGATCAAGCGAGACGGGGTACCTCACGATCGGAGGGGGCATTTCGTCGAACATCTCGTACACGCGGATGAGGTCGGTCCGGGGTTTGCACTCTTTCTACTTCGCGGATCTGGTGGCGATCAAGGTGGGGGGACAACAGCTGCCGATCCGGAAGGCGGTGTTCCGGAGAGCGCGGACGCTGATTGACTCGGGGACCGTGATCACGCGACTGCCACCGGCGGCGTACGCAGCGCTGAGGACGGCGTTCAGGGGGCAGATGGGGCAGCACCAGGCGGCGCCAGCGCTATCGATACTGGACACCTGCTACAACTTCACGGGGTACGCGAGTGTGTCGGTGCCGACGGTAGCGCTGGTGTTCGCGACCAGGACGGAGGTGCAGATGGCCTTCAGTGGGATACTGTACGTGGCGAGCGTGGCGCAAGCGTGTCTGGCTTTCGCCGGAAACGGGAGGGCAGAGGACGTGGCAATCGTTGGAAACGTGCAGCAGAAGACATACAACGTCGTCTACGACGTCGCCGGAAAGAAAATCGGATTCGGGGCCAATGCTTGTGGTTAAAGACTATATATCAAAACAGTTTGTTCTTTTAGAAAAATGGTATTTGATTTATTTGAGGGAGCGAATTTTAACTGAATGGGCAATAAGTAGAAACGAGAGAATAAAAATGTAAACAGATAGGATCCAATTAAACTCAGAATTTAAAAAATTATTAGCATAAAAGACAAGCTGGCATAAGATGCAACGCAGCTGAACTGCAACTAATCCATAACCATTCAGAGCGAAAGAACACAACTTTGCGTCCAACTTTGATAATGACCAGAGGATGTGAAGTAAAGACCTCCACGCAAAATTATAACCTAAGAGTTTAAGACTAGCACGACAACTTCAAAAATTACCAATTCAAACATAAAGAAACCTGGAAAAGGCTTATTAGTCGACTTCCTCCATCTTGCTCTCGTCAGCATCGCCTTCATCGAGGGCAGGCATGTCAGTGTCCTCCACCTTGTCGTCCTCATCAATGCTGAGTCCCAACTTGAGCATCCGGTGGATCCGGTTGCCGAAGGTGTTGGGGTCGTCAAGGCTAAAACCAGAGGTGAGTAGCGCAGTCTCGTAGAGCAACAGGGTGAGGTCCTTGACCGACTTGTCGTTCTTGTCTACATCCGCCCTCTTCCGCAGCTCCTCCATGATCGGGTTCTCAGGGTTGATCTCCATCGTCTTCTTGCTTGACATGTAACCTGACATGCTTGAATCTCTGAGGGCCTGTGCCTTCATGATCCTCTCCATGTTTGCCGTCCATCCGTACTCGCCAGTCACCAAACAACAGGGCGAATCGACCACACGGTCAGAGACCACCACCTTCTCCACCTTGTCACCCAACACTTCCTTGATAACCTTGCAGAGTCCCTCGAACTTCTGCTTAAGAGCTTCCTTCTTCGTCTTCTCATCCTCGCTCTCGTCGAGTTTCAGTCCCTCCTTTGTAGCAGACACCAGCTTCTTGCCCTCGAATTCCTTCAGCTGACCGACAGCATACTCATCAATCGCATCAATCATGAAGAGAACTTCGTAGCCCCTCTTCTTCAACTTTTCAAGGAAGGGAGAATTCTCCACGGCCTTTTTGCTCTCGCCAGTGATGTAGTAGATGTCATTCTGACCCTCCTTCATTCTTGTAACATAATCCTTCAGGCTTGTCAACTCATCCCCACTCTTGGTGGAGTGGAACCTCAATAGTTCAGCAATCTTCGACCTGTTTTGAGAATCTTCATGGATTCCAAGCTTGAGATTCTTTGAGAATGCCTCGTAGAACTTGTTGTAATCCTCCTTGTTTTCAGCAATCTCGAAGAAGAGCTCGATGCATTTCTTAACGAGATTCTTGCGGATAACCTTAAGGATCTTGTTCTGCTGCAGCGTCTCTCTGGAGATGTTGAGTGGAAGGTCCTCAGAATCCACAATCCCCTTGATAAAGCTCAAGTACTCGGGAATGAGTTCCTCGCAATTATCCATGATGAACACGCGGCGCACGTAGAGTTTAATGTTGTTAAGCTTCTTCCTCGTGTCGAAGAGATCAAAAGGAGCCCTTTTTGGCACGAAAAGGACGGCCTTGAATTCGAGCTGGCCTTCCACAGAGAAGTGCTTCACAGCCAAATGCTCTTCCCAATCATTGGTGAGACTCTTGTAGAAAGCAGAATACTCTTCCTTTGTGATCTCTTCAGGCTTCCTCATCCAGATGGGCTTCTGCTTGTTGACCAAAGACCATTCGTGGGAAACCTCCTTGATCTTCTTCTTTTTCTTTTCTTTCTCTTCCTTCTCCTCGTCAACTTCCTCGACTTTGCCTTCCTCGGTGTCTTTCTTGTCTTCTTCGTCCTCATCGTCCGAGATTTCTTTCTCTGTGGTCTTCTCGGTCCACAGGGAGATGGGATAGCTGATGAACTCAGAATGCTTCTTGATCAAATCTTTGAGTCGGCGTTCCTCAAGATACTCCAACTGCAATAACACATTGAAAAGCTACCATGTTAGCATGCTACCAAAACCATGAAGCATACTAATAATGCACACCAGACATCAAACAAGAATATCAGTTCAAACCCATTAAGAAGAATATTTATAATGCAAAGAAGATCATATAAGAACAGCATAGTACAAAAATAACAATTCATTGATTGAAGTGCTAAACCAGTTACAAAGTTCAAGCGAAACAAATGTACACAGTAGAAGGTCAATGATACGATAGCTAGCAAAGAACAAAAATCGATGTTGATGTAAATCTAGAGATCTTCCTAGTTACATGAGGTAAAAGCATAATGAAAAAAAAAATATCGTGTGCAGTTAAACTTCGTCATTATCACTTGATTCGGCACAACGTAAACGCAAAGCAGGGACAAAAAACAAGCTGATGCTAATGGTCAAATCTCGAAATAGGGAATTCGATTGCTATAATTGATACCTCAAGCGAAACAAATGTACACAATAGAAGGTCAATGATACAATAACTTGCGAAGAAGAAAAATAGTTGATGGCAACCTACAGATCTTCCTAGTTACATAAAATAAAAACATAATACAAAACACATTTCGTGTGCAGCTAACTTCTTAATTATTACTTAATTTCAGACAATGGAAACGCAAGCCAGGGACATGAAAGCAAGCTATTACTAATAGTGAATTATGGAAAAAAGGGAAATATATGACTATAATTCATACAAAACCCACCAACTCTCAAAGTTGTTAAGAAGAATAGTAGATAGAATACAATGCATTACATATTATGAAAATCTGTGTGTACTGATATATCTAATACGCAAGTCAATTAGTGCGTGCAAACACCTACGATGTAAATTGTAAAACCCTAAAGCCTTGATATTTATGCATCAAATTCACGAGTTTCTTGATTTCAAACAGAGTTCTCCATTCTGACTATACAAAATAACTACTGAATACTCTATTCCTATTCTACGTATACAATAATTAGTGTTTACCTGATCCTCTTTGAGAAAGAGAGTGATTTTTGTTCCCCTTCCGAGGTTCTCCCCTGAGACATCCCGTGTAACAGTGAACGAACCTCCGGCCTGCGACTCCCACACATACTGCTCATCGTCGTTGTGCTTGGTCGTCACCACGACTCGCTCGGCAACGAGATACGCAGAATAGAACCCCACACCGAACTGGCCAATCATGCTGACGTCAGCCCCAGCAGCAAGCGCCTCCATGAATTCCTTGGTGCCAGATCGTGCAATGGTACCGAGATTGTTGACCAGATCAGACTTTGTCATGCCGATACCGCTGTCAATGATGGACACAGTGTTTGTGGCCTTGTCGGGGACGATATGGATGAAGAGCTCCGGCTGTGCGTCGAGCTTGCTCTTGTCGGTCAGGCTCTCAAACCGGATCTTGTCCAAGGCCTGTGCAAAAGCCATTTTAAAGTTAAAAAACTTGAAAAAAAAAAATTAGATGTTTTCGCTCCAGTCGAGACAGCAGATAACGAGAACTCACATCGGAGGAATTGCTGATGAGCTCGCGAAGGAAGATCTCCTTGTTGGAGTAAAAAGTGTTGATGATGAGACTGAGAAGCTGGTTGATCTCTGCCTGAAAGGCGAAGGTCTCCGTCTCGGCCGCCATGACTAACCCCAACGAGAAGAACGATCTAGAATTAGAGAAGAACGAGACGGCTTTAGCTCTCAAGTGAAAGGGCGAGGATTAGGGTTCACGCCAGAGGTGGAATATATAGAAAGGGGAAACCACGAGAAGTTCTAGATTCTTCTATAGATCCACGAAAACGGTCAAACAGACCAATGGGGGAGTTGTAGGATCCGGATCCGATAAGAGTTCTAGATCTTTCTTCGGCCCCGGTTCATGGCAGCCTAACACGTGATTGGCTACGGAGAGTTTGATCAGGTATCTAGAAATTTTTAAAACACAAAATAAATTATTTATAATATTTTTAAAATAAGCAAAATTCAATTTGATGTACACCTAGGTCGACCTAAACATCGGCTGAGATCAAATTAATTAGAATTTTAATCCAATATTTAAAATCTCAATATGTTTATTTATTTTTTATCCGCTGAATTGAACCAATCACGAAGGTAACCGAAATTCCATGTCTGATTAGGTGTAATATCAATTGAATTAGAATTTTTTTTTGCTCTCATCCTTCGCAAACTCTTAACGAGCCTCAATTTGGTGTTCCCTGTTGCGAGGCCGTCAATTGATCCGACACAAAATCATGGTCATCATCGCTGACGGTCAGGCACAATCGACCGCTCACAATAAACCGTATCCTCGATTCTATTACTAACATGCGCGTCCATCTTCTGGAGTGTTCTTATTCCTCCGCCGTCCAATGAGACGCTGACTTTGGCTCCCAAAACACCCGGGCGTCGCTTATAACGCACGGTAATGTCACCGCGCACCGAAACGAAAGAAATAACAGCCCTAAACGCCTCGACGTTTTCCCCTTCCGCAAGATAAGAGACCCCAGGCGAGTAAACTTGCGCCATCCACCGGGAGTCACCGCATTCTCCGTAGGTTCTCGCGTACATCGATTTCTACCGCAAGCTCCCTTCCAACTCTGCAGAGGTCGATCGCGTGGTTCGCGTCGGCGCCGCTGTTGGAGGTAAGATCGCCACGCCATAGTTTGAGGTTTCTGCGATCCAGTTGCCAATCGATGTTGCTTTGTACGATTTTTTTCTTCTTCTTCTGTACTTGATTCAATTGTAGCAGTTTTCTTTCCTTTTATTTCTCTAATTAAGTGATTCTGCTTCTACAACGTAGTTCCGATTTTTTTTTATTGAATTGTTGTAGTTGAGTGCTTTTATTTGTTTTGATTTACCTGATTATATTTATGCTTGGTCGGGTTTAGTATTTTCATCATTGTTTCACCTTTCTCGGCGAACTTGTGGAAGCAAAGTTGAATTAGAAAAAGTTTGCCTTGGCATAACCTCACTCGAATAGATAGATTTTGATGAATATGTTGACTGCTTAGTAGAATTGGCGATTTAAAATAGCGTCTTTGTTCTTAGCCCCAGTCTAGTTAAGAACTTTGTTCAGAATAGCAAAAATCTATCCCCTTTTGTTGTTTTAGTTTGCTCTGTGGTTTCTTTGTGGCAGACAGTAGTTCTGCATCTTCAGTTTACTCTCGGGCAAAATAAAGAGTTCATGTAGAATTGGATCACCAGGAATATAGTGTTGCATAGAACTCAAAAAGGCAAGATATATAGTTGGGAGACACATCTTGAAGAGGAGGGCGAATTGGTAGAATTTGGAAGTGGTTGTTTTTACATTTGGGAATTGGTTCTCTTCATACATACTTAACTTTAATGTCTGAAATTGATTCTTTTACATATATACACATATAATAACCATAGGAACATGACTAAATATGTTTGCTATGTTTTCTTTTTAATTCTTTCGCACAAGTGAAATGTCATTTCTATCCATTCACAAGTTCATCTGGAATCAGAGAATTGAGTATGGATTGAAGTATATTTCTAGCACATAACAAAAGCACGGGCTTTCTGAAATTGTAATACGTTCACAACTTTTTTCTGTAGATCAGATTTATAATGATTTATCAATAATATATGAATGCTTGGAAACATTTAATGACAACTATTCTCTTAGTCATCTTCCTTTCATCAATATGATTTCATAATCCAGTACATAATAGTCTACTATTTACTTTTCCCTTTTCCTTAATAGTGGCTTTGTTGGTTTATAGCATAATGATAATAAAAGAATATCTAGTTCTTAGCGCCAACATTAATTTTGCATTCTAACTATCTTTTCATTTTTGGCAGATTGACAGGAAATAACTTATCATTATCTGTCAATTTGCATCCACATATATCTGTTCTAATCCAAATGGAGAGACTGAATAATTGCAACGTTCTAGTTGTTTGGAGAGGCATTGAGTTGAGTGTGGATGTTAACTCAAACTCTAATGTGAAGGAGTTTGGTCAGAAGCTTCAGGAATTGACTCATGTCAAACCTGACACAATGAGATTTTTTGTTCCACAAACTAATAGTAAAGGATCAAGGATGCTTAGTCCATTTTCTGATGCTCATTCCATGTTAAGCTTGCAAGAAGCTGCTATTCTTCAGGTAAGATATACATTCTTAATGCAACATAAATTGAAGCTGTTACCTAAGGAAATATGTTTGCAAGAAATTTGCTGCCAAGTGGAAACCAATAATCTACTTTCTATTTCTTCATCATCTATGGTTTATATATGTGTGTGTGTGTGTGTGTGTGTGTGTAGGATAGTAGTTATCATTCTTGGAGAAACAAGAAGCATGTGCTTGACTTGCCTTTCTTTCCTTCATATTCTTTGTAGGAAAATTCTCTACCATTCCCATTTGTTGGATTTTATGGACCTGTATCTTCTTGTAACATTCCCTTGCAATAAGTTCAAGAAGTAAATGAATAATTTGTCAAACTATCTTTATATGTGTAGGTGATTACAATTTGACATAAAAGTGATTTCATTTACTATTTCATCACGCTTTGAAAAATATTAGGTGATTATTCATGTTGGTCAATTTGACACTAAAGTATGATTGTGAAAGATTAGATAATACCTAATCTACTGATATGCAGATAGCAAAGCTGTCCTCTAGTCTTTAGGTTGAATGCTTATTGTTTCTGGACCAAGTCTCTTTTTCCTCGCTGAACAAACACCTCATAAGCATGTTGTTCTTTTTTATGGTGCATGATATTTAATTTGTTTGTCTTTGGAGCTATCACATGCTTAATTTGATTCCTTATCTTATTATTATTATTCAGGGAAAACCAATCCGGATGATGGGTGTTTTAAAAGATGAGATTGATGAGGTTTCTCAAAATAGTAAAAATGACCTAAGGATAATTGGGTTTGATGAAGAAGAAAAGCGATTGAAACAAAGAGCAACTTATAGGCCTCAATCTTCTCTAAAACTTCCTCAGGGAAACTACATTTTCTGTGAATTTCGGACACTACAAATTCCAGGAATACAGGTATTCTTTTAAGCAAAGCAATATCTGTTGCACTTATTGTCTGCCTGCAAACATGTAAAACCTGAAAATTTATGGACTACTTTCTTCTCTTTCTCACATCCGGCCAATTTTGTCTATGGTAGTTAACTCCACCACCTTCTGAGGCATTGAAAAGAATGCACATGCTTGCCTGTGATCCTGGGATTATTGCCATCATGAATAAGGTAATGACTCATTTCTCTGAAAATGATAGTTTTATTTAACAGCCTATAGTCATCTTATAAGATGCTTTTTTTTATTCTCTCAGCATCGATGGCGGGTTGGTCTTATGACTGAAATGGCACCAGAAGGATATGTAGGAATAAGTCCAGAATGCATTCTAGGTTTTAACAAGGTAAGCATGCTTCTGTATGGTTTACTTCTTTTGCTAAATTCTTAAGCAAGTCCCACTTTCTCGTTGTGCAGAATCACGGGGAAGAAATATCCCTTAGACTACGTACAGATGATCTCAAAGGATTTAGGAAATATGAAAGCATAAAAAAAACACTGCTACATGAACTTGTATGTTCTTTTCTGTAACTTGAGTCCTTTGTTTGTGATCCTGTCATATTCATGTAACCCCGTCGGTGAGGTTTCTTATGGTTTTTCTTTCAAAATTCATTTCAGGCCCACATGGTGTACTCAGAACATGATTCCAATTTCTTTGCTCTAAACAAGCAGGTACATCATAAAACACATGAAACTAAGTCATTTGTTGATGTTTATTTGCTAATGATTTTATTTGACCATAGTTGAATGAAGAAGCTGCTAGTCTAGACTGGACAAAATCAACCAGCCACACATTGAATGGTAGAAAATACACTGACAACTATGAAGAAGATGTTTATATCAATGCAAGTAGAGAGAGTCTTGGCCACAAACTCGGAGGAGCAATGAATTCGTTTGCTTCTGTTCGTGCATCGTCTGTTGCAGCAGCCTACGACCGTCTTGTAAATGTTTCAGCGAAGGAGCCCTTTCTTGTTGACAATAAGTCTGTGGGAAATCAAGTTAGTTTTGACTCTGAACCTGACCCAGATGATATGGTGGCTTCATTGGGAAATGCTTCCATTCTTGAAATGGTGAAAGACATTAAGGCATCATCTTCTAAGTCATACACGGTTGTGCATGATGAGCCTGATTACGATGATTCCTTAAATAATGAGAATGTGCTCGAGCCTGATCCAGATGATGCTCCCACTATCAGAGTTCTGACTACTGAGAGCCAAACTGTTCCTGTAGATATTGTAGCAACAGAGAATGAACATGATCCTGGTAACAACCTATCTGTTGATGATGCTAAAACCATCATGAGGCATGATACTGCAGGTATTGTGTCGAACAAGTTAGATACACAGCGGCAAGGAAATTTGGAACCTGGTCCCGACGAGTCCACAAGTAGCAGAATAATCCTAGATGTACAAATGGAAGAAATAAATCTCACAAAACTCCATGGAGAGCCTGATCCAGATGAATCCACCAAAGATATGCTTTCAGAAGCCCAGGAGAGGTTCCGACAAAGTACTGAAACTTCACCAATTGCAGATAACTCCATGCAAGTTGATGATGCCTATGATTTAGACAATCAAGATGTACAGAGAATTGAAGAACCTGCTGCTGTTTTTTGTTCACGCTTCCAGAAGGCCATTGATATTCTAAAATCAGAGGCAACGCCTTCACAAGCCGCCACAGCTCTTCAGACACTTTTCAAGATCGTCAGGTATTGCTTCGTCAAAATTTTCATATTTTTCTACATCAACTTCAAGCTTTCACCTCCAGTCGAATTGATTGGTTGGTCCCTACTGCTCATAGGAATGTGATAGAACACCCAGGGGAGATCAAATTTAGAAGACTAAGAAAGGTATTCTAAAATAAAGTCCCGCTTTAATAGTTTATCCATTGTTCCTTACTATTTATCTTCTGATCCTTTAGGCCAATCCTCAGTTCCAAAGGAATGTGGCAAATTATAAAGGTCAGCGCTCTTTAACTTTCTTTGATTTTTAATCTCTTACATCCTCTTTTCTTTCCTTTTTTTCTTTTTAACCTTATCTTAGACTAATATTATATGTTAAAACAGCTGCAATGGAGGTTCTCGCATTGGTAGGTTTCTGTGAAGATGTGATTGCTGATGAAATTGGGATGGTGGAAACGTTTTTGGTGTTGAAGAGAAATGATCCCGGTTTATTGTGGCTTGCAAAATCTTCTCTGGAGCTGTCTATGGCTTAGTGCAGGTATCAACATCATATCAGTCATCAGTGTACATTGTACATCCATGTACTGTTTAGGTTAAACAGTGGAGGTTGTAACTCTTCCTGCTTTCCTTTTAGCCACATGTATTAAATTCTGAACAAAATAAATTTGTAATAAAGCTGATACCTTTTGTCTTAATCGTTGTGTAGCTTGTGCTTTGATTTGCATGCTTTTATTATAGTTTTTATTATAATTGAACATGACCAATTTGAGGTATTTTAAATTTTAATTGTATATAAATTTATAATTTTGATGACCTGCATATTAATTGCGAGATTAGCAAAAGAAAAGTGACTTGCAAATTTGTAGTTAAGTCATTCGATTCAGATGATGAATAAAAGTTTAATTTATAAAAAGTATCTCCAGTACGTTGCTTGTGACCAATTGGTAAAATATTCTAATAAATATTCTCAAGTATTGTAAAAAATTTATTAAAAAATATCTCATTTAAGATTTTTTGACAACAATATTTATGAAAAACAAAAAAAAATTGTGGCTTTTGCCAAAATAAATAAATAATACATGTCTCGGATAAAAACTAACTAATTCCGAACCAAGTCAATAAGACTTGATTATAAACAAAATTTAGGACTTTTTTTACTAAAACCCATATTTTCCTTTTGACCGAAAGCCAATCTGCACCGCCGCCAGCCTTCCCTCCGCCTCTCTGCAACCTTCGATCATCCGCGCCTTCTTCTTCTCCTCCTTCCTCGCCTCGCCGCCTCCCTGCTCCGCCTCCCGGTCGCCCCTCCGCCTCACGTACGCGCCCAGCCACTTCGCCTCCACATACTCCTTCCGCCGCCACGGCGGCAGCGGCATCCCGGCGCTCTTCATCGACTCCCTCATCGCTTCGCACATCACGCTCACCACGCGCCCCACGGTCACCTCCGTCCCGGCGAATACCGACGGGATCCGCCGTAGGAGGGCGGCGTAGGCGGCCGACGGCCGTGGGATCGCGAACTCGGCGGTGAAGTCTATCTCCAAGATGTAGCGCCGGCGGCCGCCGAGGTGTATCACGTCGATGAAGTCGTGGCGGCCGGCGACGGTGACGACTCCGTCGGCGGATCGTTCCCACGCGGAGGTGCAGAGCCCTTCCAATTATATGACACCAATTTAGATCGAGATTTCTTTAAAATAGGTGAAAATATTGATTAAGTGTGAAAAATATTTGAAGGATTATCTTCTAAAAACTACGATGGGGGAAATTTTTTTTGAAATTTACCCGCATCAAATCCCCGGTCTCGGAGCCAGCCCACGACTCGCATCTTCAACTCGTCGCCTCTCTGCCCGAATCCCACCGCTGCCACGGCCCGCTCCGCCTCCGCTCTGATTCCACTCGCCACCGAGTCCCCCTCCGATTCCTGCAGCGCCGCTTCCAATGCGCTCCAACCCGTGTCCTCCTCCTCTTCCTCTTCCTCCATCTCTTCCTGATCATCCTCCTCCCCGAAGTAGAACGACTCGACTAGGTCCGCCAAACCGAACGAGACTAACGACAGTTGCTCCGGGCTACGCCGTGCCGTCGCCGTCCGCCGCTGCCCAGTTAATCATCATCGCGCCAATCTCCTCTTCCCTCTCTCCGTGTATTTTCAAATATCTACAAAATGTATAAATAATATATATTTGAAAGAGAGAATACTTAATTACAAATCAAAAAGTTGTGAGAGCGAGGCAACTCGTTGATGGCTTTATAATCATGGGCATGCACGTCGTCGATGGCTCGCTACCACTCGTGTGGTAACTGTAATCAAAACCGGTCTAGGGTCAGTGTATCTGATTGGGAGCGACCAGATTCAATGTATCATTATACTTGTATGTATGTGGCCATAATCTCGGAGTTAGGAGTGTTCGATGGATAACGTAATTATATCGGTTTTTTACACGTGTAAAATAAATGTAATATTCAAACAAGCTATTACAGTGAGCAATACTGACTTGGGCTCAACTAATCAACGTACTAAATTTTTTATGGGGATAAATTTATTATTGTTATTTAAAATCATCAGAGAAAATCAACTAAATGATATAGTAAAAAATAGTATAAAACCAATATTTATTGGGCTCATCCTATTCGGGCCCAATATTGTACTGAGAACGATTTGACTTTGGGCCTAAATTTGGCCCAATAGAGTGAACATCAAGAACCCCTGGCTTCATGTTTGGGGCGCAGTAATTTCGCCATGTTTGAGACCTCGAGCCGCTCTCGGTGGGAATTGGAGGCGGAGCTCGGCGAGCTCGACCTCGACCCGGAGGACCTCCACCCTCTTGTCCCCCTCAAGAAGGTCCCAGCGGGCGACCTATTCGAGGCAGCGCGTGCCGGCGACCTCGACCGCCTCCACTACCTCCTGGAGTCCGGCGTGAACGTGAACGCTCGCGACGCCTGGGACTCCGTCGCGCTCTACTATGCGTGCCTCGCTGGCCACGTCGAGGCGGCTCGCATGCTTCTCGAGGCCGGCGCCATCTGCTCCGAGCGCACCTTCGATGGGGACCGCTGCCACTACGCCGCGCTCAACCTCCGGGTGAGGCGCCTCCTCAAGGCCTTCGAGGCCCGACCTCCGCCTCTCGCCCCGTTGCCCGCAGCACTTCGGGACACGTTCCTCGCCTGCGTCGCTAATCTTCGTGCCTACGTCGAGCAGTGCGAAGCTGATGCTGGCGCCGCCGCGTGGTCTTCAGGTCAGTTGCAATTCTATCGACTAAAAGTTTCAATTTTTATTTAAAAAAATATGCTGAGTTATTCGTCACTAAGCTAAATATTACTTATCATAGTTGGTTTTAGTCCATTCTTTTGGGCATATCATCAATCTCCTTATTGGCAAGATTGAAACATGTAAGCTTGACAGTGTCCATTGGTAACCAAGAATTTTGTAACATATTTGAATCTCCATAGACGCATTAGCCGAGATCTTGTTATCCAACTTCTTGAGTTTGTAGGTGAATGTCCATGGACTTACTGAGATTTGGTTATCTAATTTTAAGTTGTGTATGAGGGTTCATAGACAAGTTAATTCTATGTTTCTTAGGAGAAGCATGACCAGGTATAGAAGAGAAATATTTAAGCTAATATATCATAGTCATCAACAATAAACCATACTAGTATCATCTATTAAAGTTGGCTACATAGAATTTCATTCATCCATCGAATTACATGAAGGCTATAGACAATTCAGCTCCTCTACTATAGATTTTATAGGTCATGTTTGAACATGTTTATATAATCTTTTCATACATTTTTCATTTTATCATGACCTAATTGCTCTTTGATAATACTTGTTTTTTTCCTAACTGATCATATAACCCTTTTACTGTTTTAATGGAACACTATTAAATTCATATCATTTTCTAATGGAAAACATCTATTACATCCTTAGTAGATCTAATCTATAATTATATGCTTTTATAGCATTTCTAGATTATTTTTTTCACTAAAATCCACCACAATTATTGTGTATGGATTCTATTGTAACCTTTTCAAGTCAATAGAGATCATTTGCAAATCCTAGTCCAATATTTTGTTGTTTGTTGTATTGTAAAATAAATGACATTTATAGTTGCATGAATACCAAATTGATTTTCTGAAATATATATTACTTATTCTTCTCTCGATCACCCTTTCCCAAACCATATACATGTGTTTTTATTGGAAATTTGACCTTGATTAAATAGTTAATGGGAGTTGAAGAAAAAAAATACTTGTAAGACATGAGAAACTTCAATAGATTCTTTAAGATAATAATACTATGACTTTGGGGAGTACTAATATTGACAATAATAATGTTGTTACCTCATAGAAGATTCCTGATTTCAAGCATTTTGAGAATCATGCATTGTCGATCATCTTCTAAATTAACTCTCCAATATAAAATGTATCTAGAATGGCTGATTGTTATCGAACACTAGATAGTGTATCTGGTGATGCAAATTTACTGTTTGAATCATTCCTGACGGGATTACTACTGCATGAATAGGTTACTTTTCACTGGGTGGTGGATCCAACTCTCTTCCTTTCCCCCCAGATATTACATTTTATGTTGATGGCAAGCCAATTGAAGCTCATAGGGTCATATTAAGTGCACGGTCACCATTCTTCAGAAGGAAATTTGAGACAGATTGGAAGGAGAGGAAGGAAGTGAGATTCTCTAGCCAAAAATTATCTTATCATGCTTTATACAGTCTTATCCATTTCTTCTACTCAGATAGACTTGAAGTTGCAGTTGATGATATGGAGGATCTTGTTCACACGTGCAGAGCTTGCAAGTGTGATCAACTGCAAAACATATTACAGAAAGAACTAATTCATCAAAGATATGCTGAGTACAAATCATTAAGGGATGTAGACAACTCGCAGAAAAGATTCATCTTACAAGGTCTGTCACTACCAGAGGAAGATAGGCTTCCTTATGCACTGCACCGCATTCTGCTGGCTTCTCTTTCCAACTCTAGTATGGATAACATTATCAGCACACCTGAGTACAGCAATGACTTAGCTGATGTTTGCATAAAAGTTGGCAGAAGGATTTTCAGGTGTCACCAAGTAATCCTGGCATCAAGATCAGAATATTTCCGGGCAAGGTTGTCTCGAATGGCAGATTTTCGTGAAGGGAACAACCAGCTGCCAAATCTCATCCTTCCATTTCTTGAAGAACATGATTTAAGCACAAATGCCTTTGAAAAGATGATTGAGTATATGTAGGCAACAAAATTATGATAAATCTCTTAGTTTTTTTTAGATGCTGTTTGTTGTTTCTAATACTTCTTGTTAAACTTAGGTACACTGATGCCTTGGAAGACCTGGACCCTGATCAGGTAGCACGTTTATGAGTTGACAAATATGAAGGCCTGGTTTTTGTTCCTTCCAGTTCCTAATTCCAAGTACTCATACAGGCTGAGGAAATATTTGATGCTGCTTCAAGATACTTGCTATTTCCTCTTAAACGTGCTGTTGCGGATGCGCTGCTACCTCACCTAGAGCACGTTTTGCCTGCTGATCTTTGCCATTGGCTGGTATTATCGGACATGTAATGCATCTTCCTTTAATCCTAATTTGTCTACCTTGTTATTTTCTGCATTGTGAAGATTTTTGTCTACCTTGTTTCTGACTTCCTTACCTTTAATTTAATGAAAGTGTGTGCCTGTGTATGAAACTTAGATGCCCGTATTCTTTAGAGAGGTTCATACAACATGCTAGGTTAACCAAATGCAAATGTTTAACATAAATAATGGGCAAAAAAAAAATTTTATTTTGGGTGTCATGCAAAATGGTATTTAAATGCATATGTATGTCAAAACATAACATTTTTAGACTAACAATGGGATGATATAAATCCCCAAAGAAGAGGGATGCTTGAGAAAGGATGTGATGCAATGGGTACCCTGAAGATTTTGTTAGGCTACCTTATGCTTAGACTGCGATACTTGTTAAGAGTTGAAATGAACTATACTTAGCATTTGTATTTTCTTTAAGTTGCTTGATTTTGTGATTCAGGTATGGTGTTCTCAAGATCAGGGAATACTGCTTGGATGTTATTGCATGCAATTTTGAGACATTTGCTGATACTCGTGAGTTCCGCGCTATGCTCTTGACTGTTCCACCGCCATCTGGTGACTCCTCTTTGAGAACCACTTGCCCAAGTGCTCCAGGCTCTAGAGGAAAGTCTGATCAGGCTAACCTTCTTGACGATTTGCGAGAGAAATGGTTGGAGGCCGAAGCAGCCATGCTGGATAAGCGAGATGAAAGCGCAGCTCTATTTGACAAGCGACTTGAAATGCTTATGGCTGTCGCAGAACAAGAAGCCAATGAAACTCTGATGCAATAGATACATAATCATCCTGAAAATGCATCTTCAAAATGTAGCTTGTTTTTGATATCTGTTGTTGGTAAAGAAAGTAACTTTTCTTGCGATCAGTTTGTTGTTGTGTCAATGTATTGAGATAAACCACTATGCCTGTTTTTTAAATTGACAAAATAATGATTAAGAGGAGAAAATCGATTATTATTTTTTTGTTTCTAATTTTTCAATGGCATATTTAATTATTTTTTGTTGTACTTTATTGTGAAAAAAGATACGATGATAATGCAATATTGTTATTCCTACAAGATATTGTCTTAATGAGGACTAATCCATCCATCCATCCAAAAAGTTCTCAATTATTAATAATAAACCTTAATCTTATGATCTAACAAACACTACCAAATGTTCTTCAGTTAAACAACAGAATAGAAAACAAACAGCTAATTAAGCCTCACTCAATTTAGACTAAACACCCCATTAAATGGTTGAAACTCACAGAAAATGAAACACACTCAACGATATTTCTTCATTAATTATTTCTTTAGTTCTTGAATTCTTGCAAATTTCTACTGAAGAATTTCAACTGATTGGAAGCCATTCTCTGCGAATGTCAAAGGTGTAGTTGATCTCCAAGTAGCACTTGCCATCATCATCCACAAACTGATACAAGAGGTGAAATATGCCATCAGTAATCACGATAAGGATCAGAAATCCTCGTCTACATTCCATTGACCTTCAGTTTCAGGTCAACCAGTTGACTCGCCCAGTAAGATATGATTTTAATGAAACTTACTTTAGTTCTTGCAGAATATGTTCCTCTTGCAAATATTCCACAAGGAGTGATTTCTTCTGGTGTTTCGTATGTGTAGGGCTCCACTTGAGGACTGAAGGTGCCCAACATTTCTTTGGTTCTGTCCACTGTAATGAACGAACACATTAAAAGGAACAACTGATCACATTTCATTTCAAAGTTTAGAATGGATCGTTCGTGTTTAAATAGATCAGTTAGATAGAGAGGTTAACGACCTTTGATTCCGGTTTTCCAAACTGTGTTGGTGTATCTCAAACCGGAGACGATATTGTTACTGACAGAGAAGTTGAACTTCAATCTGTAGTGACTTCCTTCTTTCAAAGTAAACCACACGCGGCGATAGTCCGGCACGGCGAGAAGGGGGAGAACTATGTGAGGCCTCTCCGGGGAGATGATTGAGAGACTCAAAATCTTTACTTCTGGCTCCAAGATTTCTACCACAAAACCATGAAATGAACTTTTAATGCACGAAGATGGAGGACATTTGCAGAATTTAACTTAAAAAGTACCTCCCACAGCATTCAAATCCACACTTCCTAGCAGTTGCTCTTTCCACTTCCTTAGGCTCTCGTCCTCCTGCAAACCACCAAATTAGAAGAAATTATTAAAGCATGAAAAGGTCTCCAGTTTGAAATTTCTAAATAAGTGTAAGAAGATTACCCAAAAACAAACAAACAAACAAACAAAAACTGTTTGATAGTATCATTTTTTAGTTCTTCTTATGTTTCTTGATGAGTAAACTGAAATTAGTTCTATTTAATAAGTAGAAGACCATCATGCTTTTTTTAGTAGAGAAATAAAATACAGAAAATTAAGGGTCTTTTTTTTTACCTTGTCTTTCTCCATCTGATCTTTGAGGCTGACCTGAGGCCCCAGGTCAACGCTTGTAACACCTTTCTCATCATCATCGTCTTCTTCTTCTACTTCTTCCTCCTCTGGGTCACGAAGAGACGTCTTGTTCAGTTGCCTCTTGACCTCGTCCTCCATCGTCTCCGCTTCGTTCTCAGTCGCCGTCAAGATCCCATTTTTCTCGCATTGCTCGCTCTTCTGCTCCAAAGCCATGGCGTTGGAGCAGGGAAGTGTTCCAATGGCGGAATACATGACATGAATGATATGAACACTCAGCGACGGCTTAAGAGCACAAAGGAAGGGCTAGAAACCAAAAAGAGAAGAACAAGAGAGCCAGGACAAGGAGAGTTGACACAGAAATTAAAGGAGGCAAGAGCAAGTAAAGAACCAAAGAAAACAGGTTTAATTTTGAAGTGAAAGAGAGGAAGAATCAAAGAAGAGATGGAAAGGTTTTGAAGGAAAGCAACAGATTCCAAATTCAAAATGCCAAATCCGCAGTGGAAATTGGAGAAGATGGAGGAGAGAACGTGAGGGGCACTTCAATTCTTCACAGGGCTGGAAAAGGAAACCGAGAGAAGACCGAAGAGGAGAGGATTATTTATTTGGTCGGAAGAAATCTTTCAGTAAATCTAAATTTAAAAAAAAATAATATTTTTTAATAAAGAAAAAATATATTTTTTAATAATCCAAATATTTAATGCGGAGGTGCGAACGACTATCTTCGGTTGCGATTGAACAGTAGATACTTAATTAATCTATTGAACGTCGGATAAGAAAATAATATTTAAATATTCATTTATTTCCATAATTAAATTCCAGTTAGGGTTAAAAAATTACATGTGAGAACAGATTGCATTGCCTATCGCCTGCGATAGCAGTGGGGCCCACGCTATGTCGTTGGCCCTGGGCCCGCCCAATCTAGATAGCCATGCGATTTGGCTCACTTTACCAAATGACTTTTTCTTTTTTAAGATAAAAATAAATAGTTTAATAATCAACCTACACGTGGTAGAAAACCATTGGAGAAATCTCCTTTTATTCAATAATAATAATAATTTAAATAAAAGAAACAAACTTCCTTTTTATTTGCATTATTATTATTATTATTATTATTGTTATTTTCTTTCTTTTTTTTTTTTTCAATTCTAACAGTGGAACGTGATCCAGCGAAGCTAAATCTTTTTTTATTTAATGCACCGGAATCTAATTAGCAAGGTTGGCCACAACTGGAATATTAATTCCTCCCACCAATTATTTTAATTAATTTTTTAGTGGAAAAAATGGATCGAATTCAAAATTTATATAAAAAATAAAAAGTTTACACTCTTACGTAGAAAGTAAAATAATTTAGATCATATAAAAAATTTAGATCATTAATCTATTTATCAAAGAAAATATATAACGGTTTTATTGTCAATGTTCTATTTATGAGCAAGAATAAACGTAAATATTTATTTAATTTTTCATTCTCTTTAATATAAATTTTTTGTTTCCGTCCATTGATAAATGATAATGAACTCGTGAATGAGTGACGAGCTTTTCAAGTGTCTTGGCGTGATCATGGTTGGCTGTTGGGTTCACGAGGGTAAGGAGGGATGTAGCCGAAGGTGAGACAACAGACAAAAACTGATTTAACTAATTCACGAGCAAGGACAGTAGTAGGCCCCATTAGTCATTTGAAGCATTGCCCTGGTCCCACTATTTCACAGCTGGTAGGGACCAACCAGAGCCTGCCACCTGTTCCTATCGTCCTTTTATAGGCTACGATAAAAATGAAAAATTACTGATTTTTTTTAGCATGAAATAATTTTTAAAAATGGAAAAATTTAATGCCATTATTAAATAAGCCAATTAACTCGTGGCCCACAAGCACGTGAAGGAGAGAAGCGGTGGAGTTTGAGTTAACATTTTTTTAAAAAATATATATATATTTTAATAATATTATTATTATTTTGATAGATAAGCGACGGGATACGTACGTATATGTTTGCTACATTATTGTAAAATTACTAATTACGAGGGGTAAAAAAAATAACGAAATTTAAAATTTAAATTTAACGTACGTAGCACAAGCTGTGCACGTGAGAAGTGTGGGGACTTGACGAGCCGCCACCTTCGCCTATCTGCTTCAGTCCATTATGCGAGCTGAGCTGGGAACAACTCGTCTCTCAGTGACTCAGTCTCGGTCGTCGTCATCTCGCTATCCTGCCGCGTAAACAGAAATTGAAGGAAAGATTTCCACTTTGTTCCAGCGGTTGAGCTTAATTCCGTACGTCGATTACGCTGCAAATTGTGGTTATGGTGCCGATTTGTAACCTTTTCATGTAGGAATTCGTAAAATAAAAGGCATACAACAACCAACATCGCACTGCTGTCCTTCCACCATTGCCCAGTTCCACCTTCCCTTGCTCCTCTGGACGGTGGAGGAGCCAGTTTTTGATCAGTCTCTTCGCGTGCGGGCGGGCGGGCGATGATGAAGAGGTCTGGTGTGGCCGTCCTCGCCGCCTTCCTCGTGGGGTTCCTGCTGTTGTTTCTGCGAGTGGGTCTCACCGCTGGCCAGAATACCTCGCCATGGCTGACCTTGAGCGGTATGCTCTCCCTCTCGCTAGCGACTGTTCTCTTTAATTTCTTGCTTGGTAAAGGCGGGATTTTTTGTAGATCTGTTGTGAGTTTTTGACTCTTGAGCAGGCGGGATTTTTTTTTTAGGATTTCCTTCTCGCTTTTTATTTATTTTTTTCCTCCAGGGTTATAGCGGATCCTTCTAGTATTTTTATTTTACTTCCTGCTGAAGATATAACTGATACAGTTGGTGTTTGCAGAAATGTCTAGTTGCTATTTTATCGTAGAAATTTATATTTCATGCAAAGCTAGTGTGCTATGAGGTTATGAACATTTGAAGCAAGTTCACCCACAGCCACAGGAAACGTTTTTAGGAAATTGATTCTGTGGAAAATGGAAATTTGACAAGAAAGATTTAAGAGCCTTCAGCAATTTTGATTATAGTTAATGCCGAGAGTCGTGGAAAGTTTCATCTTCTATCTACATTTATTTTAATTTGTTTCTTGTGCGTTTATTCAAGTGCTAGATTATATGTTAAGGTGGATCCTTTGGCTTTCTGCTTCCAGATGAGGATGTACACTGATACATTTGGTTTTTGAAGAAATGTCTACCTGCTATTTTTTGCTTGTAGAAATTTCTATTCGTGCTGAGCTAGTGGTGTGCGCTTGTGAACATTTGAAGCAAGTTCACTCCAATGGCATGAAATACAGAAAATGCTACCATTTAGATTTAGGGATAACTATGGCTATAAGTTGGACTTGAGTCTTGATCGGGATGTCAAGACTTAAGTGGGGAGATGATGACACCCCAATTTAGTTTCTCGTTATTTGTTGTGCTAACCAAGAAGCCTTATAAGCTTAAATGAAGGAGCTATTATTAACTGAAGTGTTTTGGCCTAGTTGTTCAATCTGATGAGAAGATGGGTTGGTTCTCTAAGCGTGTCATGACTAGTGATTGAGGGAAATTTATTAAGGGTTCTGAACCAAAGAGCTTAACAAGACTGGTGGTGTGCGTGGAAGAAAATTTGCTCGGTTTTGCAATTTGAACTTATCATACAATGCTGTTAGGAATCAGGAAATGCAGAATGACGTGCACCATTGTTAAGTTATCCATTGTTATTCCAGTGGCTCATATGAAGCTGAATCATGTTCCTGAAAATTTACAATCTTTATTTGGCCACTTTAGCCATGAATCACAATCAGTTAGGGTCATTATTTCATCACATGACAAAAGGTTAGCTATTATAATGATGCTTTGTTCAAGTTTGATTTTCAATCGGGGAAAAAGATTTGCAAAGTGAATTAACATGTAGAAAATGGATGCCTAAAACACAGTACTGTGGCCATGAACTAATACGGTGACTGATTGATTTATTTGACAAGTGTATGCCAGACTTATTCTCGTACATAGCCTGACAATGAGATTATGATATGCACAGTTTATTACCTTATTTAACTTCATAATGTATAATCTTCAGTCTATTTCTGATTTACTATGTCTTTTAGCTTTGTGCTGTGCCTCAACCAAGGTTGTCATATTTCAGGTAGAGCCCCTGCAATAATAGCTAAAGGAGGCTTGTCTGGGTTGTTTCCTGATTCCAGTCTCATTGCCTATAATTTTGTGTCACTTATCAGTTCAAATGACACAACTTTATGGTGTAATGTGCAATTGACAAAAGATGGCATTGGGGTTTGTCTTCCCGACATCAATTTAGACAATTGCACTAATATTGGATTTGTTTATCCTCAGAGTCAGACAACATACATGGTTAATGGTGTAAACACATCGGGCTGGTTCTCTGTGGATTTCACCAGCAATGATTTGTCACAAGTTTTCTGTAAGTACAAAATATGTCTGCATACGCATTGTTTTAAAACAAGCGTGAAGGATGATATACTCATCATTGATTATATTTTGATCAGTAACGCAAGCAATTTATTCTCGAACACCTAAATTTGGTGCCTTCCCCATTCTTCCTGTTGATGTTTTAGGGACACAAATCAACCACAGTGCTCTTTGGTTAAATATACAGGTAAACCTAAGTATCCTTTTCCATACTACTTCTATCAATATTGATACAACTTTCAAGCACAATAGCACTTTTTCATATAACTTCTTTTGCCATGCTCATAATGCAGCATAATGCTTTCTACACACAACACAACCTGAGCATGAGGAGCTTTCTTCTTTCTGCAGTGAGGCAAATCATTGTGGACTATGTGTCCTCTCCGGAGGTGGTTTTCCTTAGTGGCATAGCACCGAGACTTCGAAACACCAGAACGAAACTTATTTTCCGTTTTCTTGACAAAAGCATCAGTGAACCATCTACAAACCGGACATATGGTTCACTGTTGAGCAATCTCACATTTATTAAGACGTTTGCTTCTGGAATTCTTGTTCCAAAGAATTACATTTGGCCAGTTTCGAGTGATAATTATCTGCTACCTTACACATCCATTGTGAACGATGCTCATAAAGCTGGGTTGGAGATTTACGCAGCAGACTTTGCAAATGATAACATTTTGAGCTTTAACTACAGCTATGATCCAGTAGCAGAGTATCTCATGTTCATTAACAATGGAGTTTTCTCAGTTGATGGGGTACTGACAGACTTCCCTATAACTCCATCAGAGGCAATAGGTAAATCTTTCTCTTTCTTTTTCCCTGAAGATTTAATCAAATTGTTATTTTCTTGTAAGAGAAATTAATTTCTTCCCTCCAAAACACCAGCTGTGCAACTAAGCTTTTGTTCTTCTTCTTCCTTTGAACTATCTTCCATGTTCTTTTAGTTTGATAAATGCAAACAAGAAGTAAATGCATTCAGCCATCATTTTTATCGCTACCATGAATATTTTTTGACAGTGATAGCTAATCACATATTAGAATTTCCTGCTACTACTTTGACATAGTTGTAATTGTTGCAGGTTGTTTCTCTCAGTTAAACAAAAGCAATATCGATCATGGTATGCTGATTTCCTTTATAGCACTCAGCTTTAGACACAATTGCCGCTTATGATAGTTTTTCTCAATATTTTCCTTTAAAATTATAATACAGGGAAACCTTTAATCATCTCAAATAAAGGAGCCAGTGGGGACTATCCAGATTGCACTGATTTGGCTTACCAGAAAGCAGTCGAGGACGGTGCAGATGTTATTGATTGTCCTGTTCAAGTTACAAAAGATGGACATCTAATTTGCATGAGTGCTATAGACCTTACCGACACTACCACTGTCACAAGATCACAGTTCAGTTCTCAATTCTCCAGCATTCCTCAACTTCAGAGTACTCCTGGAATATTTACTTTCAATCTCTCATGGGACCAAATCCAGAAGAATTTAAAACGTGAGTTCATTTGCTTTCCTGATCTTTTCTTGTAGCTAGTAACTTGGCATGGAAGAATTTGATAGCTTGATATATAAGTTAGGGTACGTTGTTGTATTCAGAAATTGTTGTTTCTTCTGTAAAATCAATAATTCTTTAAATTTCCTAGTCCTATTGGTATGAGCAATCAACATGGTTGTGGATCTGTGATAATATCTACTTGGTGGGAAGGAGCCGAAATAGAAGGAGATGGAGAAGGAAAAGATGAAGAACAGTTATTTGCTTGGACGGAACTACAGAGAGTAGGAGAGATTCCTTCACCTCTCTTTTCCACCAAAATTAATGCACCCAAAAATTGGAAGGAGAGCAGGAAGAAAATGATAAAGGGTCAATATCATTACTACCTGCTAATTGCTACTAGATGTCAAACCACCATCGGACCATCATCAGGCCATTGCTAGTTGTCGCCGTCAGTGGCCATTAATTGTTGATGGGCCATCATCATTTGCCTGATATGATCGTCAATCACTGGCTGCCGATTGGTGGTAGACAGCCTTGGCCTTTTTGAATTGAATGGAAAAGAGGTTGAATAAGGGTGGAGATGGAGTTTTTCATATCCTCTTCTTCCTCTCCTCCACTTTCAAGGCATCCCATATAGAATTCTATATCATAAAAGATTCAAAGTAGTAATTTAATCTTTATAGACAGTTAACATTTCTTTTCTTCTATGTTTCTGGTATCTGATTCTAGCATAGTCAATATGCCTCCTTTCATCCTTCTATTGGATTGCTTGCAATTATCCTTCTTTGCTGCTCTAATCATTCATTTAATCAACATGCAGCGATGGCACATCCTTCTCCTTATTCCCAGCTCTTCAATATCGAATAATAACATTTATTTTTGCATGCTGCAGCATTAATTTCGCAGCCGTTTGCATCATTCACTATGGTGCGGAATCCACTTTACAAGAATAGTGGAGCTTTCATGACACTATCTGATTTTCTAACATTTGCGAAAAACAAGCCTTTGTCTGGGGTCTTAATCTCCGTGGAGGTGAGTAAAGAGACAGTCACTTGTACCTCCAATCCAAATGAATATCATCAAAATTCTTCCAATTATATAGTTCTTGAGATAGCAATGCTAGACAATATCTAATTTGCAAATAAGAATGTTTTATAGGATTAAGCCTTTAGTAGTTACTAATGCCTCCATGGTTACAGCATGCTGCTTTTATGGCTCAGCAATTAGGCTTTAGCGTAGTAGATTCAGTCATTTCTACCCTAAATGATGCCGGTTATAACAAGACAACTTTAGAAGTCATGATTCAGTCATCCGACAGTGCTGTTCTAGTGAAGTTCAAGCAGCTAACAAAGTATAAGCTTGTCTATCAAATTGATAAGTCCATTGGTGATGCTATCAGTTCCTCAGTGGCAGATATCAAGAGATTTGCCAATGCTGTGGCCCTTCAGAAACAATCCATTTATCCTTCATCCCTGCTGTTCACTACACGCGAAACGGGTTTGGTTTCTCAGTTTCATGAGGCAGGCCTTGACGTATATGCTTATGTCTTTTGTAATGAGTTTGTATCGCAACCGTGGGACTTCCTTTCAGATGCCACTGTCGAGATCAATTCATATGTCAATGGAATTGGAGTTGATGGGGTAATTACAGACTTCCCTGGGACAGCTCGTCGATACAAAAGTATGGATACTCTATAATTGTTTTGCATTCGTAAGACATGTAAGACTACATTTGGCTTTTGACACACATGGTTCTGCATATTCTGCAGGGAGTTCATGCAGGAACATGGGAAGCAATACACCAAACTTCATGCAACCTATTCAAGCTGGCCAACTATTACAGCTAATGCTTCCGAGTGACATGCCACCCGCCTTATCGCCGATGCTATCCTTGACGATTGCTGATGTGGTAGAGCCACCTCTGCCTCCTGCCTCTGTCCCTGTGGCTCCTGGTGCTGCACCGCCTTCTCCAAGGCCATCCAGCGGACATCATAACGTTGCACCACTGTTCTTTACATTGTTGATGATCTGCGTCTACCTTCTTATCTGACTGAGACCCAAATGATTTTCTGAAATTTGTTGTGGCAAGTAAGCAAGCTACTGTGATGATCATCTGGTCCCTTTTACCATTCTTTTTTATTTGATTTTGTTCCTTTTTTATGGTTCTTCATCCTTGTGTTGTTTATTCTACCCTGCTCAAGTCTAAGCTATCAAAACCACTGTAAACATTTCAATGTAGCATTTCATGGTATTGAATCTGTTTTGTTCTTTCCACATGTTCAGTAAATGTTTGATATTGGTCGGTATAATTTTTCAACTCTGAGGGGTAAAGTGAAAAAAGCTTGTTTCAATATTTTTATCTCTTTTTATAATTTTTTAAATTTATTTGATTGGTTAATATGATTAATATCATAAATTTATTTGTTTATTTTGAAAACCTCTTTATTTATTTATAAATTTAATATAAGGTTTGGATGGATCATTTCGTAATCTTTATTTAATAATTAAATAATAAATATATGTTCGAATTTATTTATTAAATTTAACGAGATATTCAACTTTCTTAATTTAATTAAACTGCCTTAATTGAGAAGTTTGTGTCAGCCGGTCCGATAATCGAACCGAACCGAGTTAGTTGAAAAGTTTCTAATCCGGCGGTCTATTTTTCCCGCTTATAATTCCCATTCCTTGCCCTATTCCCGTCTCCTCGAGGCTTCCTCCTCACTCCGCTCTCCTCCCCATCCCGGACACTCGATCGGCATCGCCGATGGCCGCCGATGCGGACGCCGCTTCCGTTCTTCTCGAATCTCTTAATGGCTCCATCCGCGCCGGAATCTACGATCGGTTCGCCTCATTCCTCCTCCCCTTGGGCGACTTCATCCCTCTCCATTCCCACAATCCTAATGCAGCTGCACCCACGAAGGCCGGTGCTACCGCCGCCGCTCCCAAGAAGAGAGGTGCTAAGAAGAAAACGTCGGGGCCCGACCCCATGGCGCTCCGCCCCCTCGCGAAACGATTCCTCCCCTTCCTCTGCCAAGCCCTCAAAATCCTGCCTTCGCTACTCCGAAAGAGCCCCAAAACGCTAAGTTCTACTGTCGACGACCAGATCGCGGCCGAGCTGCTCGGAGTGTACCGCCTTCTGCTCGACTGCTTGGCTTGCATTGGTCCTTGCCTCGCCGGCAAAGCTTACTCAGTTCACCTCCAGAAAGGCCATCTACTCTTCTGTTTGGAAGCATGGGAGAGGTACGCTGAAGCTGAAGAAGAAGCTTTAGTGCTTCTAGAGAACCTAAGATCGGTTCTTGTCGAGGCTGCACCGCTTCCCAAGTCGCGTAAAGGAAAAATTTCTGGTTCTGGTTGCTATTTACCTGATCCGGCACTCGTCGGAACTGATGATCCGGATGTCACCACACTGGTTATCACAGTCATTACCGTTCTTGTGGGCTCATCGTACAAGAGTAAAAATCAGAAGGAGGTGGCATATGATAGGATTTTAGCCTTGATTGATCAAGTTCAGCCTTGGCTTCGGTACGTGTTCTGGACAATTGCTTATTGCTGATTGCCTATCCAAACAATAATCAAATAAAAGGAAAAGTGGCACATGCAGGTTTTTAAATCCAGAAGGACTCCGGAGATTCCAGAATTTGCTTGACATTATGTGCAGGTGTTCGTTTTTTTTACTTGAAGAATACAGACTCTTTAAAGGAGATATGGTGCGTCATTTCTGCCTGAGGACATTGAAGGAATGTGCAAATTCTTCCCCGATAGACCACTTTTATAGAGTATGCTGTAATATGAAGTCTGAATATGCGCCACATTGGCTAGTTTTAATGGATGCTGATCTTTTGGATATTTAATTAACAGAGAGTGGGAAAACTATCTTCATCGGTTGACTTGCAATGGGATGATGGAAGCTCTCTTTTGCTCGATATTTTTAGATTAGCATTGCAATCCATCTTATGCAGCTGCAAGGTGGTTTTCTTTAATACTTTGACTCATTTTTTTGATCAGCTATTGTATTGTAAAACCAATCTGTTTGTAATCATTGTGAAAAAATCATATTAATCCAACCAAAGCTGCCTAACCATGTTATGTTCATTTGCTACACATAAATTTTTTATTAAATAAAATTGCCTTAGGTCTTCTTTCTATGAAAAACAATTTATTTATCTTTAAATTCCAAATTTGAATCTGTTTCTGTAACTCTTGTGCATCCTGAATTTATATCTATTCTAATATTTTTTATTGTATTTGCTCACGAACTACTAATAATTTTCAGTCAATATCAGTTTAACTCTAAATTTTCAGTTGAACTCATTTGTTTTGGAGGCTTGATTTCTTGAAAAGATCAGATAATTGGAAATTCCTATCCTAATTGACTGATTTTGAAAATCATGTATAGTGTTGATCCTCTATGGTTCTGCAGTATAAATATTAATATGGTCGTTTGAGATAGTGTCCTAGAAAATAGAAAAAAAACATTGGGTGTTTTTCATACTGTTATATTGATACCTATGAGGTGCCAGGCATACTAGGCTAGTTGTAGTTGACATGTTTTAAAATAGGTTGGTATAAATCAATACAAAGAAGAAGGGAGGAGAAATAACTAGCAACTAGATCATCATTGATTCTTTGCAATATTATCTGCTGATTGCAAGTACATTAGTAAAGTTGATAATGCTTACTCCTCTAGGGACAATCTAGCTTCTGCACATCAGTGCTCACCCTAGCACCTGTTACTTAAATGATAACATCCACTTGATGTCAATCATCTTCTTGTCAAAAGAAATCTACACAAAAGTAACATAGCGAAAAATTACTTATATTACTGTTTTTGCAGAATCAAAGGTATTCTATATCCTATATTCTTCCAGTAGTTTTTAGTATTTTGTTTCCTTCAAAACTATTCTATGTGCATTCACTTTTCTGCACCTTGTGCAGGTTAATTTGCTGAATGCTACAAATGAGTTTCTTGAATTTGTATCACATTTTGCTCGCCGAATTTGCATTTCCAATTTAGATATGTGCAGAAGTGCTGCAGAATTATTATGTCAAAGTGGTGGAGATATATGTCAGGTACATACACTTTGTTTATTTTTTTTGTAGCTGTCAATTCATCTTTTGCTTAGTGAAATGATGTATTTGCTTTTCTCAGGTGTCACTTCCTCTCACATCAATTTTAACTCTTTATGCTATTGGTTTGCACTTCAAGTTTAGTTGTATTCAGGCTAATCAAAGTGAAAATGGAGTTGATTTGCAAAACTTGTCTTTTATATTGGAAAAATTAGCCAGTTGCTTTGATATTATAAACCATAAAGATGGGATGGACTTTAGTAGTGAGATAGAAGACACAAGTAATGGTTTTATGACTTCTTCAAAATCTGGCACGAGTAATTCTTGTATGCAAACACATGGAAAAGTCTCATTCATTTCATACATTGATGCTTTAGAGTTTACTTGCAAGCAAATGGTGGAATTTGTGAGCATAGTTTGGAAAAGAATTGCTTCCGCACAGGAACCTCTTCTGGATTCTGATGGATTAAATTATCTCCAGAAGGCATTGCATCAAATTTGTGATTTGTTCCTCGATTCTACTAGGTATGGTTGTGAAGAAAAGTTTCTCAGGTGTTCCATCTGCATTCATATTTTTTATGGATGCTATTCCAATCAATTCATTTGATAGTTTGTTAAGCATGCTTTATTTATGAAATCCTTTTTGGGTTTTGATATTGACTCATGAACTTATAGATGTAGTGTCACGTTTAAGAGCATTGAGCAGAGGTTAGTGGAAAGCCAAGGAACACTACTTCAAATTGCATTATCAACTTTCAAAATCTCCCTTATAGCTGACAAAAGTTACGAGGTTATTTTTGATAATTAGATGTCAAATTTGAGAATTCTTGCTTTTTTTCTTGTTATTTACAAATTCACACTTTATTTTAACTTCAGAAAAGTCTACTAGTTATAAATGGTATCATTTCAAGTACACGGATAGAAATGCAAGAGCTGAAGTTTCTTATTTCATCAATAAATAATGTTGGAGCTGTATGCTACAATAGTGGATGGCTGGAGAAGGTATTATGTCTTTGGTATCTCTATTTATGTAAATTCTAATTCTCCTTATTGTATTGTTGTCTCGTTCTTCTTTCCATTTGAATGAAATGTGGCAAAGCGTGAAGTGGAATTGACTAAATTTTATTTGTTGATATCTTGGTTTCAGGTTTTTCACATTGAAGATGAATGAGGCATATACTATATGGTTATTTTATGTGCAGTCTATAACAAACAATTTAGTTGCACAACAATGTTTGCAAAATTCTTGAAAGCTTAATTGTCACAGTAGTTATTTTTTTGTAATTGTTTTGTTTGAAATTCTAGACTTGATCGAGGTTTGGTGTTTTTATTAAAGAGATTGAAACTATAATACTGTAGTAATTAACTTAGAAACATTTCAACTTTGGTGTTACAAAATACCACTAGGAAGGGTTTGTTCCAATAGTGATTATGTTGTTTCCTCTCTTGTGAGGTTAGCTATACAATTTGATGTTTGACAAAGGATTGCATTATTGGGTTGTATTTGATGATTGGTGCATTAAGTATGCAAGGTTAGTTATGCCGACTTGACCTGGTGATCGGCCTTGAGGTAGGTTGCTCAGATTGAGAGGATTGGACTTGAGAGTGGGTAGCTCAGATTGAGAGGACTCGGAGGTAGGTGATCCAAATCAAGATTGCACAAGGCAGCTAGTTTGAATTTTGAAGAAGACTGAAGACATGTGAACATGTATTTGTGATTGCATTTAGGGTCTAGCATCGATAATTAGGCACTCTGTCTATTCACCTTGCTCTTGTCAGCCATACACGGTCATACAATTTATTCATCAGATAATCAATAGATCAATTAGACAAAACTGTCGCAACTAAATATTGGTAACTGGACTAGATGAGGTTGCATACAGAGAACCTTTAGCATACTTCACATCCATTTTTCCTTGCAGGATAGCAACATGAAGCATTGAATTATTTAAAAGAGTACATCAACAATATACCTTAGTAATCATGAAAGATATGTCCACGAGGACATCCTCTAATTGTAGGGCACTCACATGAGATCAACCTAATGACAAAATTCTAATATGTTGTTTAGTTCTCTAAGACTGATTCAATATGGTTGTGAAGTTCACATCAACCATTTTGTCCCTGTTGTCAACTTGTCATAAGTGATTAGATGAATCATACCTCATTCAGCAATTGTAGTTGATTGAATGTAATTATCTAAAAATATAATTAGTCATTTCATGTCCTGAGATCTAAATGGTGATTAGATAAGTTTACCGGTAATCACATTGGATAAGTCACAACTTACCATTAAAGTAATAATATTGATTAACTTGAAGATGCAACTATTGAACCATGGGCAGTAGCAAGGTATCAGTTTTGATTATATCTGCATGATTAGTACTATATTTGCAACTGTGGATATTATTGACGTTGAGTCTTTCATATGCTTCTCTTTGCCACCAAATGGGTGCCTACTGGCTGTGCTTACTTGGAATTTCAGAATGAAAGTAAGTTGTTAATGTCATTATCTGCTCATTTAGAATTTTGTATTTTCTTTGTTGATATTTTTCTTTAGCATTGTTTCCATTTGAAAGAAAAGGTTTTCCACTATATTGTTTCTATCTTCTATTCTGTTTGTATTATTGATATGTTTAATTAGCAATTGCTTGATAGTAATTGAAACATTTTCGAGCTTTTGAAAAAAAAAAAATTCTACTTTGTTGTTGCCATTTTGTCATTTTCCTTTCTGCTTTTGTTATTGATATATTCAATGCTTCTGATAGTGATTCAAACATGTTCTGATCACAAGTCTTCTTTTCTTTTCAGGCATCTAAAGCATTTCAGCTGTGCCTTGAAATTACATGGAAATATGTGAGGTTTACTTGCAGTTTGCACTCATCGAATTCAAAGAAATTCCATAGTGATAATATTGACGAAGATGGTTATAAAGATGCCATTAATGATGCATTGACACGTATTTTAAAGATAATTGGATTTCTTCATAAATATGACACTGTAAACATAAAAGGCATTATTGTTAAGAGTTTATATGAATTCTCTGCCGCTGATGAGGCTCTAAATGACACTGGCTTATCAACCTTGATGCATCAATGGGTTAAGGTAACAACAGGGTTATTTGATAATTCTTATCTTTTTATAATTTACTTAAATATTGACCTTTTAAGTTCAGATCCTTTGTGAAGAATTTAAGGATGTACATGAAGTGGGTAATGCTCCAATTCTCTATTACTTGCTTCTCGACTGTGACTTGAATTGGTCAAAGAAAATAATAGGCAAAATTCTTGAACAGGTTTGCACACCAAGTTTCCTTTTAAGTTGATGATGCTTTGTTTTCCTTTAACAAAATTTTATGATCTTGTGTTTTGCATTCTTGTAGGAACTTATTGCTTATGAAGTGTTCAAATCTCACAATCCAAATCTGTGCCAAAAAATGGAATTGAAGATTATGGACCTTCTGTTGAATTATGTGTATACATCAAAAGACTACAACTTGCAAAAATCGAGAATTCTAGTTAGGAAGGGAAAGAGTTTAAGAGCTCTTGGAACAGAAGGCATAAACAAATGTCTTGAATGCCTTTCTGAAGCGGTGTCATTACTTGTAAGTTTCTTGGTTACAATTTTCATCATCTAATTTTAATATGTTAAACTGATTAAAGTGTGTCATCTCCTCATTGTAAAAGAGATTCACATACAGTGAAACTTCTCAAGTTGCTGCTTCAGTTGCTCATCAGTTGGCTCTCACATACCTCTTGTATGCACAATGTGCTCAGGAGGCCAATCAAGACTCCAATGTAAGAGTTCCAGCTTTACTTTGAATTAAGAAATAGTTGTAGTTCTATTATTTGTGCATAAGCAATAATAATGGGAAATTTATTTATTTATTTTTTCTTTCTGACTCTTCTGTGTCCGGGGCAGGTAATTCTTGATAATGTTCAGTGTGCATTGAGTTTGTGGTCGGGCATCAATATCGAAGGTTATCCTTCAACAAGCAACAACTATGAGTGCCCATTAGCTGATACTTTACCTATCTTATGCTCTATAGTTGATTTGCTTTCATTAAAGGTAAACTACTAAAACATTTTTGGTGCATTTATTACTTCTCAACTGTCTTTCCTTTCAATTCTCTGGTATATTTTATGAACATCAGAGTGTTCACATTACTCTTCAGGGTTGCCTGAAATTGCAAATTGAGATATGCAAGTTGATAATCAAATTCTGCTTGTCAAAGAATGTACCATTGGAGCAGTGTATTACCATGCTGTGGAATAACAGAAGGCTAAACCATTCTCTTTGTCACAGTCCAATTCATGAAGGGTTTGTTTTCAGTATGTCAGAGAAGTATGATTCAAATGCCAACTCTTTGGATTATTGGATAAGTTGCATGAAAGGTGATCAGCCAACTCTCTGCACATTTCTGCAGAAGTTATTGCCAACAGATTCTCATTTCTCTGAACCAAAAGGGTGTTCTGTTACCATGCCTTTTGGTGCTCAGATGAGCACTCAAGAGGTTGAAAAGGTTGCATCGTCTCTAATCTCAAAGGCGAGTTAAATTTTTGAAGTGACTGAAACTGTATTTTGGTTATTATTATTGATAAACTCTTTACCATCAATAGATCCTTTTTTGCCTTTTAGGTTCCTTTGACCAGTGAATCTACTTTCATGGCTTCATATCTTTACTATGACTTGTCTGAAAGGCTTTTCTCCAATGGAAGATTCATTCAGGTAATATACATGTTGTCTTTCTTACTTAACTCTTTATTTCTTGTAGTGTTAGTCCAACTAGGATATGAATATCTAACATGGTGCAGATCTGTGTTTGAAATTTGTTGTTTCTTAAATTTTTTAAATATGATTGATAGGGGTCTTGGGTGTTGACTTGAAATAACGATGCCAGGGTGTTGATGTTAGAGCTAGGTGTGCCGTCTACTGAAGAGTCCAATTTTAGAGATGCTTTTGTAACTTGAATCATAGATTGAGTTTCACTATGTGCTGCTTGTCCTGGTTTTAGTTCAAGTAGGGTCATGGATGCAACTTGATAAGCTGAAATGGATGCGTCCTTGAGGTGCTTCTGTTAGCCACTTTTGACGAGTCAATTTCCTCAATATCCAGATGAATAGGCATTTGGCAGGGAGGTTGACTCAGGTGTTTGTCGATTTCTCCAGATCATCATTGTCCAAGCATGCTGGACAATGACAGAAAGGTTCCCTTGTCTTTCTTCTCACCACTCTCTAGCACCTCATATGCTCTTTCTTTTTCTTTGTAACTACATCATCATGAGTTAACACAGACACAATGTACCATTCGTCTATGCACAAATACCAACCATTCCAGTCACGCCACCGGATTCAGGCCTTGACCCTCGATCAGAACTTTAATGATACATTATAACACAAAAAGTGATTTGTAGATAATTCCTTTATTGAATGAGTTGGTTGTAGATAGAAGTGATAATCTTAAGTATTTTCTATTCACAGCTAAGCATGGAGTAATGCTCTCATTTTCCTGTAGTCTAATAGTTTTCTTTTTTCTACTTTACTATGATACCATAATTCACCTGTACATGATAGAATTCTTCATTTTGAATCTCATTTTATTTTGTTCTGCTATCCTTAATTATCTTATGATGTTGTTGTGATGCTTAGGCTCTTTTGTATGCGAGAAAGGCATTATGTCTGAGGGACAAATTATTTAGGAGGAAATTTGTTTATAAAGTCACTGAACAGTCTGCAAAAAACAAGCTTGATCAAGCTATTCAATCTACAAATGATCGTATATGCCTCGAGGCAGTGAGCAATGCTATTACAGATGTTTGGCTGGGTGCTAATAAGTCAGGCAATTCAATTGATTCTTTTCATAGTGTATGGGGTGTTCTTAGGTGCTACCTTGAAAGCACATTGCAGGTTCGTTCATAATTTGTTATTCTGTTAATGATATTTTATTATTCATCTTTAGTTGTAATGCTGCATAAACTTGCATCCTCAGGTTGGCGTTATCTGTGAATCAACCGGTAATGGGGCTGAAGCAGAACATCTTTTTCGAATAGGAAAAGAAATATCCTGTTCAAGGGGCTTCCCAGTCCTTGCAATTACTTTCACAATATATTTAGGTATTTTACTTAATTATCTTCCCTATTATGCTGGTGTTTATCATTTTTTACAGGCTAAAGCAGATCTCTTGATCCTGTATTTGTCAGGTCAATTCTACTGTAGGAAACAGTGCTGGGACATGGCTGCAAATGAGATTAACTATGCCAAAAAACTACTTGTGGATTATCACCACATGATCTCATGCGACCGTTGTAAAATGACTTTTGAGGTTATGATTGACATGCAAGCTGGTGATTTATCTAGAAATATCTTCTCCAAAAGAATGCAAACCGAGTGCTCTGAAAGTTTGCCTGATGCACTAGGCTTGTATAGATCAGCTATTGAAAAACTGGAACAGGCTTCTGTTAGGACTTATATTAACATCTATCAGAAGCCAGGAACTTATATAATTGGGGAAGCCAGAAATTCAGCTCAACATCACACTAAAATGTGTTCAACTAACAAGGGAGTAAAATTACCTGTATGCAGTATTTGCCTTTCGCTGAGTAGCCATACAAATGTTCCCAATTCAGGACAAGGTAGGGAGGAATCTGACGAGCTAAGGCTTTTGGACAATTCATGGTTAAAATCACATGCCATACAAGTCAAGAAAACTTCTAAAAAGTTATTTAAATCCTTCGAGAAGGATCTCAGCCAGCAAACTAGACCAAGAAGAAACCGTTCTACTGCCCAAACTATTAATGTTGTGAATACATCTACCAATTACAATGGGTCTGATACTCTTGAGCTTAAACTATCAAAGGGACACTATAAGAGTTCTGAAGTTGCTTGTGGAAGTGAAGAAGAATGTGGATGCAACAAAATAAAATGTTGGAGGTGCCTCATTCTCCAAGTAGTGGAAAGTGGATTCATGCAGGATATTCTTTATCTGAAGTGGGAATCATATAGTCGGCATCTCACAACAATACTTCTCATCAAGATAGGTATTGAACTTTGGTATTATGTCTTGATTAAAATGCTGTTCCACCTTAAGTTATTCTTCTAAGTTTTCCATGATGCCAATTTTTTTATCAGGTATTGATATAACTAACTCCCTTATGTGCTTGTCTTTTTTGTTTAGCAAAATGTCTTGGTACTCACTCTGGAAAGCATGGAGATCATGAAGTGCACGAAGTGTTTGGTCGTTGCATTTCTGTGATGTTCAATTGGAAATCTCTTAGGTTCTATGGAACATCTGATTCCAGCTTAATTCACCTTCTCATGGATGAGACTTTTGGTGATTTCTTTCGCATGGAACGTGCAGCAGTGTTGTACAACATGTGTTGGTTTTGTTTGAAGAATTGTACATCAGAGAATCCCAGGTCATTTGGCCTTACAAAAGTATATAATTTTCCTTATATGATATAGTTAATTACTTGAGAAGATGACATGATTGTCATTTTGTCCTTTGCAGGACCAATTGTTGCAGTTTCTCCAAAATTCAGATGACAACTATATGTAGTTGGTTACTTAATGCTTTCATACTCTGTCGTGAAAATCCCCTGCTTTTTCACAAGGTTACAAATCATACTCCTTTCCAATATGAATAAAATTTGTTATTCTATTCATTGATTGCAGTGACATTTCCAATTTTGTATAGGCAATAAGTAGTTTATCACTGATCAAGCAGTTACTTAGAAGCATTTCTTTTGGTTCCCATTGATAATGCAGGTCTCTCGCCTGCTATCTTTGATGTTTCTATTCTCCACAATAGACTGCTCTGTTTCATTACCTGTGCAAACTGAAAAATCTCTCTCTTTAAACCATTGGGCTGCATATTTCCACCAAGCTTCAGTTGGTACAAATGTGGACAGTCAATACTTCAATAGTCAGCCTCTCAAGGTCTATTGTTAATTCTTTGTAATTCCTAGCATTTCTATCTGCTTGCACTGCTTGCTTTTCTAGTAATCTTCTTATCATCAAATTACTAACACAACATCTTGCCAATCATTTATGTAAATTTAATTTTTAACTATAACATTTTGTGTGCATAATTTATTTTTGGGTTAATCTTCATATTTGGGGGATAATCATTAACTATTTTGGTTTCAATGATTACTTAATGAGTCTTGCATTATAAGCTATCATTAGTTATTTTGTGCCTGTTAATTATGTCACACTTGTTATCTTGTCTTTTGTCTGTTTATTTATTTGATAAATGATAAAGATTGGACTGGGCTCACTCAAAATATATAAGCATTACAAAGTTAAGTACAGGTTGGTTCTCTTCATCTTTTTTGGTTGAACCACAATGTTATTGTAAAATGAGATCAATTTAATAATATTAATACCTTGTGCTAAAGTTATGTTTGTGTTTTGATTGCTTGGAAAATAATATCATTACTGTTCCATGTGATGAAATTGTCACATGAGCTATGCCTCTAAGTAAAAAGGTTCTCAGATTAAGACTAAGTGGTGTTTGGCTTGAACTATGTCTATTTCAAGCCTCATGTCCATTAGATTATGCCACTGAGGTCACCAAATTCATCACTGTTAATTTTCCAAATCCATTTTTAAAAGGCATTTCCACATAGTAAACATTCTATTTGCTGCATAGTGCATTTACAGTTGGTACTAAAATATTTATATTGATGAAATTGAGGAACATATATCCAATGAAGTATTCTAAGCAATCCATCCAATCCAATTCATAATTCCACATGGAAAAATTTATCAGTTATAACATATAAAATACATAATATTACAATGTAGAATATGTAGGATTTATTAGTAACCTGTATGTGATTTATGTGTTGATCACTTGCAAAGCAATGTTTATATTAACATATAAATTCCTATATCAAAAATTTAGTTTACTATGTTACATCATAAGAATTAATCTTCTTAAGCCAAGAAAAATTGTCAAAGGGACCTCATTAAGTTCTTAATCATTTCATGAACTGAATGAATTGTTTTCCTCTTAACAGTATAGATGGCCTGCCTAGCCCTTGTAGGTGTGAATTGTTTTCCCAAACTAACTAAAGTTATTGCTTACTGCTTTTAGAACACTACCAAATTTTCATGTCATTGTAGGGCTGTGGCTTCACTATTGCATAATGTTACTTAATTGCAGAGTACCATAGCATGGTTGCTATGTGTCTTGACTCAGGTTTGAAGTCATATTGGCCATCCCATAAAAAGGTTCCCTCTAGTTCAAGATTAGTTTATCTTATAGGTTATTCTGTCTGTGGATTGGATGATTGGACTAGGACATTTACTGTTTTCTTGTTTGTTTCTCAAAGAGATTTTTTTTCTCATATACAATGCTATACTCATGTTTTGGGAGGTGGCAATATCATTTCAAGGATAATTGTGGATTGTTGTCTCTATCTAATCTAAGACATCGATCCATACATAGAAAGATATGATTTTTTTTACCTCTGATGCTGCATGTTTCACACCTATTGCTAGAATTAGATATAATTTGTGAAAGATCTTTAAGGAACTATCTCAAATTATCCATACACATGGAGATCAGAATTTAATTTCCAAATTTGTATTTCCAAGGACAACCTTTTTAATCCAACACATTTTCAGGCGTGAAAACTCAGTGAACTAAATTAATTAAATGTGTAAACATAGCAAACCTGTTTGTTTGCCGGTTCACTACAGGATAATAATGGTTTATAATTAGTTATGGATTAGTTATTATAAATGCATATTTTTTGTCTTTTAGGTGTTTTCTGATGCTAGTATGATGGATGACACTGCAGAATTATCCAAATTCCTCAGGTTTGTGATATTTTTGCAACAACCTATTATGTATCTACACCAACACTGACATGGTTATAATATCTTCTCTCTTTGCTATATCTCTTTTGGTTTTAGATGTTTTCCAGAATATCTTGAAGATCTTGAAGAACATGTATGTGGTTTCTTCAAGAGCCTCCCTGATATTCCTATAATTTGTATAAGCATGCTTGGAGGTGATTATACTAACCTCATTGGTGAAATGCTACTTCTGCCTTCTTTTTTCCCTGCTTGGATACTTGTATCAAGACTAGTTGCTAACAACCAACCTGTTGTTATGTTACTGCCTGTGAATCTCATTGAGGAAGGTAATATTTCAAATGAAGCTTCTAACATTAACAGCTCTTTTATTTATTTTTTAAAATGCTGAATCATTTTATTTTTCTTCAATCAGACCAACTTGAAGTTGGCATTTCATGCCAAAAATTCAGTAGTGCTGATACAGAATCTGCCAAACAATGGAGTTGCCCATGGGATTACTCTGTTGTAGATTGTGTATTACCGTCTTTTAGAAAGCTTTTGGAAGAGAACTTTCTTTTTCTATTTAATTCAACCTTATCACCAGCTGATACACAAACAAAATTTGCTACTTGGTGGTCTCAGAGAATCAGACTTGACAACTGTTTAAACAAATTGCTGAGGTAAGATACTGATATGATATGGTTTGCCTAATTCTATTTGCTATTTTTTTTATTGGGGTTGATTATCTTGCATCCTGTGCATTATATTCGTTCACATCTTGCGAGATTAGTTCTGATTTATTTATTTTTACATTTTAATTTAGTTTGTTATGAGATCATCAGGATTTTGCATTTCTATATTTATCAAAATTCAAACTAAATTGATCTTTTTTATTTAATTTTGAACAGAAACATAGAAACATCATGGTTGGGACCCTGGGGTTGCTTGCTTCTGGGCGAGTATTCATCAATGTATCGGAATATTGACAGAAGGATTAACAAATTAATCAATGCTCTAAAATCCCATAGTAAACATGGAATAAATTATAGTTTGATCAGCTCTATCATTGGTGGTTCAAAGTCAATAATTGATGCAGAATCATGCATCCATCAGTTATTATTATACAATGGGTATTTTGGCCGAGGTGCCTGCTGTGGTCAAGAGAGATTTAGAGTATTTCCTGCAGCTCCTGAGATAGAAACTGCAATCAATTTCATTCACGATTTGGTTAGGGAAATGGTTACTGAATATGGAGAACATGTTGACAGAGAACCAGTGATTCTAGTGCTGGATTCTGATGTTCAGGTGAGGCATCTCAGTCATGTTATTTCCAACTTGAAATTATTATCAAGTTAAGCTGAATATTACTGTGCAATGTTATGAAAATTTGCAAAAATTCAACTTCCGAATCTTAGTTCAGCTTGCAGTCTTGTGTTAAATACATGCATTTTTGATGCTCATTGTCTTCATTTGCCATTCATGAAAGGTTACTATTTTAACACCCTCCAGTAGACTTTTAAATTCAACCTTTTTCATCATACGATTCATTGAAGAAGTAATTATTTTATCTTGTCATCATCGTTTGTTAATTATTACAACAGATGCTGCCATGGGAGAACATACCAATTTTAAGGAACCAGGAGGTTTATCGAATGCCATCTATCAGCAGTATCTTTGCAACACTCGACAAAAGCTGTTCTCATCATAAAAAGGATGAGGCATTTGGCACCATCATCCCTGCTGTCGACCCTGTTAATGCTTACTATTTGTTAAACCCAAGCGGAGATCTAAATGATACACAAGTGGAATTCGAGCAATGGTTCAGAAGCCAAGAATGGGAGGTGACTCTTGAAATCTTATATCAGTTTTTTGGTAAATGTATATGAATCTACAATATGAAACTTATCTTGTAAAATGGAATTACATTACTATAGGTGTTGATGACCTCACTTAAATTGCTTTCATTACTATTACCTTATGATTTGTTCATATGATCATGTTCTTATCCAATGAAATTCCTACAGGGTAAAGCTGGAGTAATTCCTACTGTTAAAGAGCTGAGATTTGCCTTGCAAAATCGTGATCTCTTCCTGTATTTTGGTCATGGGAGTGGTAAGTTGACTTGAGACTTTTTTCAATCTTTTTAACAACTTGGGTCTAAGACATTTATGATGCAGGAACACAATATATGCCTGAAAAAGAAATTCGGAAATTAGACCATTGTGCTGCCACTGTTCTTATGGGCTGCAGCAGTGGGGCACTTGTTCATAAAGGGTGTTATGCTCCGCAAGGTGCTCCTCTATCCTATCTGTTAGGTGGTTCTCCATGTGTTATTGCAAACCTCTGGGATGTGACGGACAAAGATATTGACCGGTTTGGGAAGGCCTTGCTGAATTCATGGCAGCTCAAAGATTCAGAACCTCTTGACAATTGCACAAGGGATGGCCAGTTAATGAAAGAGTTGAGTTGCATGAACATAAACAAAGAGGTGACCACCACCTCTGTAAAGACTAGAAGGAAACAGGCCAATGAAAAATTGCAGAATTTATCTGCTAATAAGCAAGGTTGCAGGAGGAACAGGATAGTGTCCATCATGAGCCAAGCACGAGAGTCATGCCGACTGCCCATGTTAATTGGAGCAGCTCCTGTTTGCTATGGAGTACCCACAGTCATTTGGAAGAAATTGCAGCCAGAAAGTTAACTATCCATCATCGAGGTATGATTTCAGCTGCATGGAGTTCTTTCCTGAATGCTGCAAGTTGTACTCCCAATTCTAAACAAGGACTTATTTCTTGAGTCACCTAAGTTTTGTTAGCTAGGCAGATCCTAAAATTTTTTATGTACCCTTGCATTTTTAAAACGTCTATTGTATTTTTAGAACGATTTACCGAGTTGTACAGAATGTGCCGATGCCTCCTCCCATAAATTTAGGAAGGGGTGGGATTGATTTTTTTTCACATATATATAATATATAAATTGCTAGCTAATGCAAGCCAAGCCTTGTATCTTTGTACATGCATCAGTGAATCCATTGTTATTACTACTTTACTGGTTTTGTGAAATCCATTGTTATTACTACTTTACTCCAATGAATTTGTGATCTATTCTTTTTTTCTTGCAACGCTGTAAGTATATCAACAAAATAAGCTAGCTCTCATTCAACGAAGAGGGATGATTGACAATCTTCTCAACTTTTTGGAATCCTTATGTACCTATAATGAAGTATATTTCTTCATATATATAATTCATATTTCAATACAGAAAGCTGCATGTTATTGGTTTAATGGTTGAATTGATGGATTAGTTATTTGAATCTCATGTGGATGTCGATATTTACTCAGTTACATGACTTAAATTCTGTTCAGATTCACATTGAAGGTTTGTTAATTTTATTTCTGAACTATAACTTTAAGTGATAAAAAATTAAAAATTATTCCACAAATAAATTTCACATCGTAAGAAATATTTCTCTTTTATTACATTATAAATTTATTTATAATAATATAAAGCAAAACATTAAAAATTAAATTAAACGCATTCCATGTTGATGTAAAAATTGCCAGTATATACATTATTAGTTTTAAATAAATGTAAAAAGGATACTATATATTCCATATGAATATATAGTTTTATTAATTTTTAATATGTTTATTATTAAATTATATTAAAATGAAATTGATATTTTATCTCAAATTTATTTTTAAAAATTATTACAAATATTTTAAAAACTGTCTGGCCAGTCGATTTTTTTTTTATAAAATCTCTTTATTTAAATGAAGAAGGAGATGAGTTTGACAGTGGTATATATTACTTTTTTTTTTCATGCAAGGCAACAAACTGCAAGAAACAACAATCTTTCCGTATATTCCCTCTTAATTCCTCAAATCATTCTTGTATTATTATCTCCTTTTGACAAGGACTCATCAATCTCAATGAAATAATAAACCGTACGACTTGTTCAAATCACACAATTCCTTTGCAAACATCATTACCTTACCGTTTTATATAGCTCAGAAATCCTTCTGAAACTGTTCTATATATATTCATACAGTTGATGGGCAAGGGACAGTTAATTCTCCAAACTAACATATTTGATTAGAAATTCTCTCTCAATCTTCAAGCCATGCAAAGATTATTATTTAAATAAAAGATTATTATTTAAATAATATTTCACATGCATCAAACCAACAATTAAGTTTGAAGTATATAAAAATCATTCAGTTTCAGCCATGATAAACATATGGAATTATTCCTCGTTAATTAGCTAGTGGCTGCCAGGCAGCCAAAAGTGCAAAGCCTCGAGACGAACTTGATATATGTTTTCTCACTGTTTGCCTTTTCCCAGCTTTAATCATGGAAAGCAAATTAAGCAAAAAAGATAAATCTAGCTACTTAATTGTGATGGCAGCTTGCTCGATCGATCAGCTCCTTGTGCACGTGAAGATTGATTGAATTATCAGCTGAGAAATGGTGCGTGTGTGTTAATGGTGGAGCCCTGCAGGGTTCTGAGCTAGGAAGAGGAAGACATGCGCCCGTGAGTGAGTGGGCTTGAATGTATATATGCAGTTGATGAGGCAGTGCAGTACTTGCTCATTGATGCATATATATATATATATATATATATATACACACACACATAAGATTCCAGGCACAAATGTTTGTTGTTTACTTACGTCGATATCAGAAATTAGGTTGTTTGATAATGTGTTATGTTGTTTTTTTCTTCCTCTATAACTGGCTTCTTGATCGAGGTGAGCCTATATATATATATATATATATATATATATATATACACACACCTATTTGATACGCAACGAGCTTGAGTAGTAAACAAGGAAACAAGGTGTACGATGAACTGACATTAATGCTAGTGTAAGGTCGAGAAATTAGGAGAAGCTGGCGTAAGTACATATATGCCTGAATGTAATTAAATGATCTCTTGGAAATTAAAACTAGCTAGAGGTTTTGAATCAATAAACTTTAGAAAATAATTAATTTAGTATATATTTAATTATATTATTAAAATTCTTGGAATTTCATCCAACAAAATTACAAAGACTTAGTCCTCTTTAATTAAGTTTCAGTAGATGTAGTTTTCTGACATATCATGTCCTTTAGGCTTTTGTGATGGAATTGATGGTAGGGTAAAGGTGGTGACATATTATCACTTTAATTTAAAAGTGAAAGGGAAGGGATCGGAAAAGTTAATTAAAGAAAAAAAAAAGAAAGCAATTAAGTCTACTTTATGATAATTAGGGTATATATATATATATATATATATATATATCCATAATAAAGAAGGTTTTTAGAAATTTCTCTAGTTAGTTATTTGCCTAGCTATACATTTCACTACCATTCCTTAGCTTTATATATCCATCTTAATTAATTATTAGATTATGAGTAGGGCCATTATAATTGGATGAGTACGAATCCAACTTTGTCATGAAGATCCAACCAAATGTAATTAAACTTGTCTAAAGTAGACTCGTGGTTGTTTATGTATTAATTTGGGATCTGCAAGGTGGAAGTGCTATAGTCGATCGAGGTGTCCAAAGTTGGCACAATTGGTATTAACATGCATGCCTAAATTCATATGAGAAGATCGTCTATCTCTAAGATTAATCGATCAAACAAAACTTGTACCTCTGAATTATAAAAACTACAAAGACAAAACTTTAAAAAATGTGTGGTCTTTCATCCATCAGATGCTTCTCGCCTTTTTTGTTTGCCTTGATGGATCAATCGTGAAGTGATCTCGACTGTTGGATCAATATCGTGGAGGAAATCGACGGACAAGTGAAGTTGGACTGATAGTGATTGATCATCAATGGTCTTGAACTCCCACTGCAGTTAACCAGAGTTTGTGCAGAGGACAACAGCAAGGCAATCATCAGGTGACTGATACTGTTTGGAGCAGTGCTAAATTCCTCTCTCTGTCCATGGACAAAGAGAGCTTGGACCACACTTTGCCCAAAAACAAAAGCAAAGGGGAAGAATGAACATGAACCAACTTTGGAAGTAGAGAATTTTTCAAAACAAGTAAAACTGATCAGCAAACTAAGGAGAGAATTGCCCTTTAATTAGTTAGGTGAACAAAAGACAAAGTTATGTGATTTATGGTGCATTTCATAGTTTATTAATTGCCAAGGAACAAAATACCAGTGTTGCAACTAAATGTCTTCTTAATATATACTTTGGAAATTATCAGTATGTTTTCTCTATTCTTATTACAAGTCATTATTAATCTAGTTAGATAGAGTTGTATATATATGTATATATATATATATATATATATATATAAAAGGTTGTAGCTGGGTTTTTCTTGCTGCAATTTATGAGCTCCAAAGTTGTTCTGGTAACGTGTAGTGGATCTGCTTTTGAATATCATATCCAAAGAGATATATGGCCATCTTTCTCTCAGAAAAGGGAAAAATTAGTAAAGAAAGTAAAGATTCTTCTTCCCTTTTGTTATGTTCATCAAATAGAGCTTCGCATTGTTTGGAGCTGTTCCCACACCATCATGTATGCTTCTCATTCATGTCATAATGAGAGAAACCTTGTTCTTGTCAAAAAGAAGGCTAAGGAAGGAGATCGATGCTTGCTCTTTTTGTCATCTTTTAACCATCATGAGCTTGCTTGTTAATTCCAAGGGATCATTATATTTTGTTGAGTGAATTCTAGCTAGATCGAAGCATTATCATCATATACTTTGGTTTACTATGCTACTGAAGATGTATGTGCATTTTCTTTTTGGCTACATTATATTAGCACTGTTATAAATTCATATAATGCTGTAATATATACATCAAGACAACATATATAATACACCAAATCTAAGTAATTAAGTAATGGCTTCATGCATGCCTAATTTAAAGAGCTTTGACAGTTAACAAGCGGATTAAATAGGTAAATTTTACTACTAAACAAGGAACTAGCTCCATTTAAATGTGTGTGTGTGTGTGTTTTTTTTTATTTCGAAAAGTGAAAAGAATCAGAAAGCACAAATATATATATTCTCCTGCGGCTGTGGGGTCTTCATTCATTGTCTCTTTGCATGGCCAAGTTTTGTTTTTGTGAGTTTCACTCGCAGTCATGGAATGTGTACAAGATATATATGCAGATGCTGCATGTAGAAGACAAGAATGAGAAAGATTTTAGCTCTCGAGATCTTGACACTTGAACTACCCAGGGAATTAAGGCAGTAAATTGTCGTCTCTGTCAATTGTACTATGGATATGCTTTCTTCCTTAATTTGCTTGACTCTTTTATTCTCGATTCAATATTCTTTGCTATGTAAATAAATAACTGGTAAAGTGTATATATATAAAGTGTTTGTTTATCAAGTGGAAGAGAAGTGAAAAGAAGGTGAAATAGAATGAAAAGAGTTTGCGTCACCATCTACTATCACTCTTTTGGCGGGAGAATGTACGCATGAGATGACTTCTTCCACGTTCAAAATGGAGACGACTGATCAAGATGATCTTCATTATATATACTATGATTTTGAAAGAGCCAAAGGTTATATATATATATATATATATAGTTTCAAATGTCTATAGGTACCAAGGTCGTTTTAAAAAATATCATAACTTAACATATTATTTTAAGATTTACATTTCACTATCAAATCATACATCAAGTCACAAATTTATAGCGGCTAGCTAGAGCCCTTCACTCCATTAATCTCCAGGCTCTATTAATTGACACATGAAAATCTAATGTATAAAAAAAATTGAAGGCACTACACATATCCTATAATTTTATATATTATATTTAACATACTTAAAAGTTGGTGACCACACAGAAAAAGGATATGGGTATAGAGAATGGAGAATATAAATGTAAATATTAATGATGCAGAGACTGAGAGGAAGTATTGAAAAGGACAAGTGGACAAAGCGTAAGGATCAAGTTTGGTGTAACCTCATCTGACCTCTGCATCTGCATGATCTGCATGGTGGAGCCTCTCACGTTGATATATATGCACATCAATGGCAGTAGCACTCCCAGTACTACAGTACTCCTACTGCTCACTTAGCTTAATTATATACAACTATATTATTTATATATACACACACACTTCTAGGGCTTCTGATATAATTATGGACTCATTTTGGACTGATATGACATGCCTCCTCTTGACTTGACTGCTTTCATGATCAAGCTCAACAAGCATGCAGCCTGCACTACTGTAGACGACTACGTATACTGTGTTTAGCTGTGAATACTGAAGTTTTGCAGGTGCCCATACAAATTAAAAACTATCTTTCATCCTCGACATGCATTAATTGTGTGTTTGTTTAGGTTTAGGGTAGATGAACCATACATATCCAATCTTGCCTAAACTTATTGTTGTAACATATATATACAAAAGTTATCTTTTCAAACAGCAAATTAGTTAATTATAAAATTAAACTTGACTTGTACATGATCATGCGTGCATATTTGATTTCAGTGCAACATTAAGACATACAATTACAAAACCAAGCAAACTAATTAATTATATATATATATATATAGCATGCTTCTAATTATTAATTAGAATTAGAATTAACTCATGATTAACCAATCAAAACGGTGCATGTTCAATCCCTGACGATGGCTCTCTCTCCTCCTCCACCACCACCTCCTCCTCCTCCTCCTCCGGCAGCGGCGGCTGCGGCGCCTCCAGAGGATTGAAAGGATCAGCGCCTTCGACGGCGGCGTGGCCGCGGCCGAAGGCCTTCACGTGGTCCTTGAGCGAGCGCTTGTGCTTGAAGTCGGAGCCACAGGCGCAGTACCAGAGCTTACCGCAGTTCTTCTCGTGGGTGCGCCAGTCTCCCTTGACGGCGAAGGCCTTGTGACAGTCGTCGGGACGGCGCCGGCAGACGAAGGGCTTGGCGCCGTGCTTGCGCTTGTAGTGGGTTTGAAGGGTGCGGAAGTCCTTGAGCGGCTTCGCGCGCGGGTGGTCGATGTGGTTCCGGCACCCGGCCGAGCAGCAGTAGCATGGAAGCCGGAGCATCGCCGTCGGTTGAACCCCGCGCAGCGACTCCGGGCCCCGCCGGTACTGCGATCCGTGACCCCACATATGCATCTATATATATTATATGCAGTTAATCATGAATTAATTAAGGAAAAGTAAGGTACTTTTGTGTAAATTAATGTAATGTCGTATACTCCAAGAGATACTATTGGGAAAACTTTAGAAAACTCTCTAACTTTTCAATTTGCTATCCTTTTACCCTTAATTCTGAATTAGGCACATGTGGTATATATCATATATATTGTAGTACTGTTAATTGTTGAGAATAAACGATTACATTAATTTTGAAATTTTTGAGAAGATCTTGGGAAAAAAACAGATAAAATCTGAGTGAATTGATTAATTAAATGTAATCCTATGCATAGAAGTTAACTAAGATCTATATTAACAAATGTATACATCCCAACATATATTTGAAATTTAATAGATAATTTTGCGTTAAAAATTATTACAACTATTTTTTAAGAAAGAAAGAAAATTTCCATCAACTTGTTAATTAATTTGAAAGAAATTAAACAATAGAATAAGGAATAGAGAAATATGAAAAGAATTAATTGTGGGATTTAGGGTTTATATATCGATTTCTTTTTTCTGCTCTATGATTTGGGAAACAAACATACTATCCATTGATTCATATGATATATATGCATATATATATAATCCTATGAATGCATATGGCATACCACTGATCTCATCGAATCAATAAAGAAATATTCCTGACATGATGAGTCTTTCAAGGTTAATCAATTTGCCCTTAAAGAAAATAAACACAGAAAATAATTAAGATATATAAACAAAAATATGTAGATTTGTAAGAAGCCTTGCATAGATCTCTCATGCATATATATAATATATATAGCATGTATAATATAAGATGAAAAGATGAAGTACACCTGCATGTTGTTGTATCTATTGAAAATCTTGTAGCAGACAGGGCAGGAGAACTGCGTAGGTCCAATAAGAATCTGCGCAGGGGTAGGGATCCAGTACTGCCCCTTGTTCAGCCTCCCTATCCCTATCTGGATCGAATTAGGGTGCCCTAGTTCCTTCTCTCCCTCCTCTTCCTGCTTCTCGTCTTCACTGTCACAACTATTCTTATCATTAAGATCTACCTCCACTCGATCTGCAGCAGAAGCAGCAGTAATAGTAGTTTTAGACGTACTACTACTGCCACTCGGAAGGCCGATGTGAAGAGTCACTGCGAGTGCTTTGTCGCGGCTCCGATCGCTCTCCACGCAGCAGCTGCCTGCTCCCTCCGCCTCGGCGTCGGGGTCGGGCGGGCAGAGGCTGAGCAGCGGGAGGGCCTCCTCCCGGAGAGGAGGACAGTGGGCGTACTGCAGATAATAAGGAGTGAAGAAATCAGTGAAGTGATCTGCCATGGCATGCAAAAGGAAAGCAAGGCAAGGCAAGGCAAGGCAAAGCAAAGCTAGAAATGAGAGGAGGAGGCCTTTTAATCTCTTTTTTCTAAAGAGAGAGAAAAGCAAGGTCGTAATAAAGGAGGAAAAAGGAGGATGATGATTTTTGAGTCGATTGCAGAGAAATAATTGAAGGTAACTCCAACAGTTTAATACTGAGAGACCTGTTAGATGTTGTCTGATCTGTGTAGATAATTAATTCAGAATATTGTGTTTCATAATCTTTAATTTAAACAAGTTCATTTTTTTTTCTTTTATTTTTTTGGTGAATGGTTTAATATCGCGTTTGAATGATTAAAATACGATGTGTGTGGTGGGGATGATGTTGGGGTTCACGGGGGGAAATGGCGTGGGCGGTTGAGCCGGACGGTCCGGAAGCGTGTGGACCAAGAGAGCAGTAAGTGTTACTCATCCCGGTGGTGAAATCCGCTATTTCAACAGCTAAATTCATGATCATCTATAAGAGACAAATCAAAAAATTATAGTTAACCACTATAAAAAAGAATATTATATCAGTTTTATCGAAAATTCAATTTTTGTCCACTACAGTAAATCTGTTCCATAGTAACTAATTTAATCATGCTCTAAGGGCAAAGGTGGAATCTGCCACCCTAACGCCTCCACACGGTTTGTCTCATGATCATCTGTAAAAAAGTAAATCAAAAAGTTATAATTGACCACTACAGTGGAAGATATTATCACTTCAACAAAATTCGATCATTATCTATACTGTTGATTGCCCCAACCACTAATTGCTTTGGTCATGGTGTAAAATGGTAAATTTTAATGATATTGTATAAAAAGTAATATTGGTTTTGTTATTATGTTGTTAGATGACTTAACTGTAATAATAATTAAATGTAAGATTATAAAAGTTTAAAAATTGTAAAAAATTATTTTAGTGATTTTTTATATTTCTAAGTTATTTATAGAGAAGATTTGTTTTTATGATAATTTTATTTTAAAAAGAATATTTTTTTAGTATTAATTAAATATTTGAGATATTTTTAAAAAATCAATTAGTAAATTTTAAAAATTTCTCTTGGCTCTTTGGTATATAAAAGGATATCGCCTAATTATCACCGCGATGTCTCCGCCTTTGCTGTTTTCTTTTACCCCCATTTTCTCCTCCTTTTCTATTCTCGTCTCGTATGCTTCCCTCGCCTCCTCCGCCCGCACCCCCCTCGAGCTCCGCCATCCACCGCGCGCCCGAAGCCTCTCATTGCTCGACCTCCTTCCAGCTCCGTCATCCGTCTCCCTAGCTTAGCGATCTCGAGTTGGCCGCTCGATCCAACCGATCATCAACCAATTTGGCGGAATCTGGCCGAAATGAGGTACTTCTGACACATTTTACTAGCAGTACATGAGGGATCTTCAATGTTGGATCTATCGGCCGATTCCTCGATTGATGTTTTCTATTCTACTTAGTGTGGCGCTGTTTAAATTTCCTAAATGACTCAAATTGCATGAGTAATATTAGACCTGAATTTCATTTATTTTATCATACAAACTGTCAATACGGTTTTTTTCCTGATCTAGCATTTGTACATGAGATACTGATTTTCTTCAACTTTTTGGCGTGTTGGATAACCTTTTTGTAATTAAGAACTTCGGTAATTTGAGTGGAACAAATTTCTGTTTGAAAAGAACCCCTGATAATTGCAATTTCGATTCTTTGTGTTGGGACTTATATTTCGGTAGCAGAGATTATGATTGTTATTATATGAATATTATAGAGTTTTCTAGTTTCATGAATTCCTGAGATTTGAATTTAGGAAATGAATTATTCCAGATTATAGAATCATAATTCCCATTCTCGTTGCTCACTGACACTGGAATTTGGTATAGTCTTAGCTACAGAATTTCATTCCATAAAACTTAATGGTTTTGAACACACTGCCAGAAAAAAAAAATCAATACCTCAATAAAAACAAAATAGAATGTAACACATACATTGCACTGCAATCATACACCATGTTGGAAAATTTAATCATAAAAAATATAAGAGTCTTTTTTTTTAAAAAAAAATAGACATTTGGCAAGAACTAAAACTCCCCACAAATGCCACTAAATGAAAACATCTCTCATTAAACCAAATATTATTAACTCTGAAAAAATAGGTACTTCATCAATTGTATACCAAGTAGGTCTAGTGAATATCTCAAAGGCTTATGTATTTAATTAAGAACATTTAAATTAATAGGTTATTAGGTGTTGTGGGTTTAGGTCCACATTTGTACTACTAAATTTCGTCTTCTATGACGAGTCCCATATATATCTTTATGCTAGGTTTATCTCATGACAATACAATAGAATATTTTCTTTTCCAAACTTAACATATTTGTTTATCCCTTGAGAATTTCAGAAGTATCATTTATTTTGTATGTCATAGTTAGCATGGATTTTGCATCTACATTTCTAGTATTTTCTCTTTTTAAAAATATTTTAACAACTAATACGACCTTTTTTCCTTTGGTTAATCTAGGACTCTTTGCAAATTTTATATGCATGGAGCATGTCTGAAGGGGGATCACTGCGAGTTTTCCCATGATTGGCAAGATCAAGCCAACAATGTAACTTCTACTTATATATCACCTTTGTTATCCGTTGAAATGTATTTATTTTTGGATGTGCAAATAAATTTGTATTGTCATTCCTGTCATAGATATGCACTTTTTATCAGAAAGGTGTCTGCTCTTATGGTAGTCGCTGCAGATATGATCATGTAAAAGTTTCTCGTTCCCGGTCATCTGGCTTATCCTCCTTTCGCTCAATTTTATCAACAAACCCTCATCCATGCATAACATCAGATTCTCAACAAGTCAGTCATGCTTCTGTAGTCCCTCTAACAAAACAATATAATTTGGAATCAAGCACATCCATAGATGTATTAGCAATGAAGTCAGAAAACAGATTTCCTGTTACATCTGCCTGGACAAGTAATTCTGAACCTGGTCCTTGTTTACATGATGAGCTCAGAACCCATCAGACATATTTGAGAGATGCTGACCGTCCCATCTGCTCATTTGCTGCTGCTGGTCAATGCCCTTATGGAGAAAGGTGCGCTCGCCTTCATGGTGATATGTGCACCATTTGTGGTAAGCATTGCTTGCATCCATTCCGTGCTGATGAAAGAGACGATCATATAAAGATGTGTCAAAAAAATAACATGCACCTGGAAGCTTTGAAATACAGTCAAGAAATAGAATGCAGTGTTTGCCTTGACCGAGTATTGTCTAAACCCACTGCAGCTGAGAGAAAATTTGGGTTACTTTCAGAGTGTGACCATCCATTCTGTATTTCATGTATCCGGAATTGGCGTAACAATTCTTCAACATCTGGCATGGATATCAACTCTGCATTAAGGGCCTGCCCTATATGTCGAAAGCTGTCATACTTTGTCATACCTAGCGTCATCTGGTTTTCCACAAAGGAGGAAAAGCAGGAGATCATTGATAGCTATAAAACCAAACTAAAGTATGTTATTCTTAGAATTATAGGCAACTTATGCAACTTTTTGTAAAATTTGTTATACCTAGTTCCTTGTTTTAGCTAGGAAAAGTTAGTTTAATGGCTCATGATTGATGCAAAAAACTAGTTCTACTTTCGCTTTCCTGGTTATACTGCTCTCTGTCATGCTAATCATCTACTCTTAATTTAAGTAGCTTATATGTCAAGCTAGGAGATTGATGGTCCAATGCAAGGTTATACATTGTTTTAACTTTTTAAAAAATTATTAGTTGGTCCTGTTTTGATCATTTTGGTGTGATATGACCCAACCAAGATATTTATTCTCTAGGTTCAAATCAATTGACATGCTATTGCAAGTCCAGGAATCAAATTACTGTATTAGAGCATTGAAGTAAATCTTCCATATACTCTTCAGTGATAATTTCACTACATATGCATCTCTATGATTTGTGGTTGTTCCTTGTGCAGAAGTTGGATCTATTATTGTTTGAAGTATGTTGCCTTTCTTGGCTCTATCTTGCCATTTCCAAGTCTAGGATCATACAAAGCTTCGAAATTCAGGGCCAAGTTTCTCTTTTGCATATAGTGGGTGCAATATTCTTTATTTCACATGATATAGAGGGCATTACTATAATAGGCTTAAAGCTAGATTCAGCTACTCTATTCCCTTCCTTTGACTCTTAAATGGAACCTATGTTCTTAGGTCTATGTATCTGTATATCTTATTTCCCTTTTGTGTTAGCAATAAGCTATATTTATTTACTGAAGAGAATTCAAAGTTCTTCATATATGGATAATTCTCTTCCTGAATTAGTACGATAACCCATATATGCTTCACATTTTGAATTGCTTTATATATGAATAATATTCTTCAGGAACCCATCTTATACCATTCTTAAAATGTCAACCCACAAGTGCTTTACATTTTGATTTTTTTCCCCCCCCCCCCCCCCCCCCCCCCCCCTGCGTTTCTTCTAGTCTAGGACTTGCTTAGTCTGGCCTAATAACTCTAATCTTGCAGGTCAATTAATTGCAAATACTTTGATTTTGGAAATAGGACATGCCCCTTTGGAACAAGCTGCTTCTACAAGGTTGAATGTTGCTTATTGAAGATTATGGACATAACCTGACTTCTACGTGCTTATATATTGCATCCTCCAGTCATTCTTTTTTATTTGTGGCTGATGGCTTACATTTTTACAAAATTACATGATCATGCTAATACATTATAATATCAATGTTAGGAATGCATCTGCAATTCTGTAGCTGGAAAAACTGTAATGGATATTAAGATAATGAATGGAATTCATACATGGTAAATATGCCAGTTATAGTCTTTTGAAAAATGCATCAAACAACCAGCTATTAATACATTTTTACTATTTATTGTTTTCATATTAATACATATGGTTTAGTAATGACTAATGATCTAATATATATCCATTTATATTATTGATCTACTATTACCTATATGATTATAAATAATGATAATAATATGTTGTTATTAATATTGTGATAATATATTTATATACTACTAATCTATCTTCATTAGTTCAAAATTTTACTATCTAATGGAACATAATGTACAATTTTATTATGATTATCTCATCTATGAAACTTTTTCCCCTTAAAGTCTATCAATATTGTTATCTGATAGCATGTAAACTTATTCCAAAAGCCAAAGACAAGTTAACTTCTTCAACCATGCAAGGAAGTAGTCAAAATCAATTTGATTTCATGTGACTCTTCATCAACTAGGCAAAGTGCACTTATCCTATTAAGTTCAATGCAACTCTTTATGACAAAGGCTAAATCCATTTGTCTTAGTGTTTAATAATGTGATGTATTAATTGTAGAAGGATGTAGAAGCATGAGTCCAAGTGTATAAATAGGGACCTTGTATGATGAACAAATGTACAACAAGAAAGTCTCTATTTCATTCTCTCTTCATACTCTCTCACAAGGTTTTCTTACACTCTTGTTAATTTCCTCATCTTAGATCCACCAAATTTCCAACAAATCTCCATTATTTTATTATTTGCCTTTTTTTCGCTCAAACTCTACCAATATTGATATCTCCAGTATTTCATTATTTGTTCATTCATAAGTCAGTGGTGAAAAATCTAAACGTCATTATTAGATTATTACTTAAAATTAATATAGGTTTTGATACTCTTTTTGAGTTTCTCATTGTGCAAATGTCATCTATCTTTACAGCACGCTTATAGAGATGGTCGTCTAGAAGAAGTTGTGCTACGCCATCTCGATGCTGAAGACGGGGGCACCATCATCGCTAAGAATATAAGGTTTTTACAATAATTTCCATTGTTTATCTGTTTATGTTGCACACAAATATATTTCTGGTTGTCACCTTTATCTTAATCGTTTTGTCAGGCTATCTGACTTCCTTGGCAACTTGCGTTTGTAGATTCATATTGCTTGTGTACAATAAAATGTAAGCATAGAGTTCAATGCAATTCTGTTCTTTAGTTGGTATTTTCAGATGAAATCATGATCATATATTCATCCATCCTTTCTAATGGAATTTCTTGTGAAGAATTTTTAATGGAATTACAAGGGAGTGTTCGTGTTTTTCTTATTCGCTGTAACTTTCATGGTTCTTATGATCAATGGTGGAGCTGTGGAATAGTATTGCATATTTGATATTATTATATGCTTTTTTCTGGAAAACTTTCCTCATAAGCTGACTATTTCCGTTGCACTGTAGGAAATGTTACCGTTCCAAGCAAGTTTGTTGTGCTGACTCCATCAGCACCGTAAAAGATTTGTCATGCCATTGGGGCAGTAATATCAAGGTAGTCTTCATTTCTGTAGCAGCCGAATGTTATGTTTTTCTCCCTCTAATTTCACTCATTATTTTCAAAGACATTTAAATTATACTGTCATAAGTAAAGTTTAAAATTTCGTTCCTTCTGGAGATTCGGTGCTCAGCCCAAATAAGAGTTTCGGTACTGCAATTAACACATGGTGTCAATTGTCAATGACAAATTACAGGTAGGATAGGTGTGTCAAGATGAAGATGAAGAAGAAAAAGAGAGGTGACATCTACTTGGAGGAGTGATTCCATTGCTTCTTCTCAGTTGATGAAAGATGCTCCAAACTTTGGTCCTTAGGAAGTTGTTTTTAAGTTCAAGAAAACACTCATGGAGCTCGTGCAGTCTTCGTGGAACTGGTTACGGGTTGCATGGAGGTGGTCACAAATCACCGTGATCCTCACAAAGCCGGACTAGTAGTTGTGAAGCAACAAAGCCTAAATTTAGCCCGATTAAGCCAAATCAATGACATAGTAGGCTTGAGTTTGGATGATGGTCATGGTCTCCTAGTTAGATGCGGGAGCCTACTCAAACACAAGGACGATCCTACTTAAGGCAAGTGCTACTAAGATCCAACTCAAGCACAAAGACAATCCTACTTGAACACTAGGAGTGCAAGAAACATGATGGATACTGGAACCCACCCATAGAGCGGAAAGGTCTATGTTCTGTTGAGATTTGAACTAGAATGGTTGGAACAGATATCATTTGAAGAAGGATACATGAAATAGTATACTGATAATCTGACAATAGGGAAATTAGATGTTTCATCCGTGCAGATAGTCTAATTGTAATTGTTTTCAACCACACATAAGGTCAATTCTCTGAATAAGACTACATTCTTATTAAAAAAAAAATGAATGCACTATATTCAAGAACAGGAGGACGCAAATACGATGAAGAAAAAGAGCGTATTTAATGTCAATATAGATGCACTTGGTCTTAATGAAAAAGGAGTGCAATTATTTTTGAATGTGATCTTTTTTGTGTATTAATTTCCACAAATTGTTTGTGCCCTTTTGAACCATACCTATCTCAGTGACTAATGCTATTTTGTTTCAGTGCAGAATTAGTTTAAGATTTGGAGGATAAGGAGATGGAAGATGCAAAGAACAAAAAACACCATTTTGCTTGGTTTAAATGGGATTAAGTTGTTGTATGTCACAAGTAAGGAAATTAATTACAAGAAAAAGGAAGAAAACTCATGCCACGTTTTCCATTTTGTATGGAATATAAATATATAACCGATTGTGAGAGACAACTATTAAGAATTTACATGCATCAACTAATAAATTGATGTGATTAAGTGTCAAGATTTTGTCTAGATAATTGCAAATAATAGTTTAGGATTTTGTTCAATTTTTAGTTTTTGAAAAATAACTTATTTAAGTGTTTTTTCCAAAAAAAATACAGAAAAGCTGGAGAGAGTAGCCCGTGAAATATGATTGATTGGTTTCCATTTGTTTCCAGCAAAAACCAATTTTTTAAAACAAAATTTATATTTTTCATCAATCAGTAAGAGATTTCTTATTGACCAAATTCTGCCGTTGACTAAACAATAAAACTAAATAAAAATACTTTTTAAGCCGTATTTTTATTAATAAATATGCCTAAACAACATTTATAATTATCTGACGTCTTTGCTTGCGAATTTCTATTTGACTCTCCAGTTTTAATCAAGTTTACCATCCCCTGACTAAGCAGGATGGTCTAATTGAAAGCTAATACTAATGATGAATACGATACATGAATTATAAAAAAACTAATGATGAATTAGTTTTGAAACCAAATGGAAAAAATATATATGTATCACATGGAGTTAGTTTCCATTTCATTTGTTTAATTATCTTGACAGAATTAAGAAGAAATAAATAATTTTTTGACTTTTGTCATAAAATTTAGTTTTGAACTATTAGATTTTGCTTTTATTTTTAACTATGATTTAAAAAATAATAATTTTGTAATCATTTTCCCTAAACTTGATAATTATTAACATTGAGTTATTTATTTTACAATAATTTGGAGATTGACCAAGTCAAAATGAATTGCAGAATTCCAGGGAGGCATTCATATATTCCTTGCGCGTGACCCATCGTCTCCGCCAAGTCCACTCCATCTCGTCTTCGTCGGAGTAATTGCATCTCTCTTGGCGGCTGAATGCGTCGAAGGCGAATCGGGGAGATCGAAAAGGTGGGCCTTTTCCTTCTCTTCCTCCAGCTCAATCCCTTGCCGTCCATTCCCCCGCTATCTTTCGCTAGGGCGTTCCCACTGTTTTTGGTTTGGTGCCTTAGTTTCTTCTTCTTATTAGTTTGATCGAGTTTATTGCCTGGTTTCATCATCGTGGTCTGTTGTTGATATGGTTGTTCTTGTTTGTTCTTCTGTCGATCTGGTGTTCAAATTTCATGTGTGGTATCTTTAAGCCAGCCATTTGGTCATTACTCATCAGTGTGTTCTCTGCACCTCAATTGTCGAAGGATGAGTAATTTGACCCTCAGATGACGTTCGTGGAAGTCTTGTTCTCGGCTAATAGTAGGGTTGTACTCGATTATAGTTTTTGTGCTTCAAGTTGTGATTTTTCTTCGTGGTTGCCCTCGTCTAGGGTTTTCAGTCCCTTTTTTCTAGCAGCCCATGCGTATTCTATTCTCGATTGTGATTCCTATATATCGAACTCCCCAGGATTGTGATTCCAGCAGTCATATTCTTGATTGCGATTTCTAACTCCTGAAGTGCCAGTAGCTGCTGACTGCCAGCCAATCAAACTTTTGTTTGAGCAAAATGGAATCGAAAGAGTTTGACCTTATTATTTTATCGAGGTAGAATTTCTAGCTTGTCTACTCTAGTCTTGATCAGTTCATATTATGATTTTCATATGGTTAAGAGGTTTTTTTTTTGTCCTAAAGTTGGCATTTTTAATTGTTACCCTCATCCATTTCAAAGATTGTTGATTTTCTTTTCATCATCGTTTTAATTTCTTCCTGTCGACTAATTAAATTAATTTTCAACCACAAACAGGTTATATGGATTCCAGTCCTTATCTATTAGGTGTTGAATCCCAAGTCCTCAAGCTGATTGAGGATTTGAAAAGCGATTCTGCAGATCTGCAGAGACGTGCTACCGGCGAGCTGCGCCTCCTTTCACGATGTTCAGAAAATAGGAACGTGATTGCAGATTGTGGAGTCGCAAACTTATTGGTCGGTTTGCTTCATTCATCGTACCCTGCGACTCGAGTGAATGCAGTGACGGTGCTGCTAAATTTGTCGATCGATGACAGAAACAAGATCTCCATTGCAAATGCTAATGCCATAGTTTCCCTGATAGACGTGCTTAGATCAGCCGACATCCCTGAAGCAAAAGAGAACTCTGCGGCAGCATTGAGTAGTCTCGCGAAAATTGAGGAGAACAGGGTTCAGATAGGCGAGTCCGGTGCTATCGGCCCTCTGGTAGAATTACTCGCGAATGGAACACTTCGAGGAAAGGAAGATGCAGTGACGGCGCTGTATAATCTGTCGAAATGCCGTGCCAACATGGTTAGGATCGCGCAGTCTGGAGCAGTAGCCCTTTTGGTCAGCCTTATAGACAGACCATCGGCAGCTGCAGGTTTGGTCGACAAGGCTGTGACCATTTTAGCAAATCTCGCAACTACATCAGAAGGAAGAATTGCAGTAGGACAAGATGGGGCATCAGCACTGGTGAATGTCGTCGAACTGGGATCTGCCCGTGGAAAGGAAAATGCCGCCGCAGCTTTGCTTCAGCTATGTCGGAGTAGTAGTAAATATTGCCGTGTAGTTCTGCAACAAGGCAGTGTGCCGTCGCTGGTAGCATTGTCGCATTGTGGTACGCCACGAGCTAAACAAAAGGTATTATTGTTCGATTGCATTTTCAACGTCGCTAGGCTTAATTTCTTAATTTGGTTTACCAATCACGAGTGCCGTATGAACAATGACGCACGTACATCTTTAATTTAATTTGTTCGCCTAACTGATTAATTTGCCCATTCTTCTGCATTAATTCTTTCAGGCTTCGTCTCTGCTAAATTATTTCCAAAAGCAACGAGAAGCTTATGCCGGCCGGGAATAAGTGATACATCTTACTTCACATTACTTCATTCTTTTCTCGTCGCAGTGTTGATGATGAAAGTGCTCATCCTGTACGAGATCACAGTTAGTTTTCTTCTTCTTCTTCTGTTTTTTGCCTTTTGACAAAAAGGAAAGGGGGAAAAATGAATCAATTTATTTTATCTGTTCAAAAAATTGTTAGAGCGAAATGGACTTGGTCTATGATTTCATTCAGATATCAAAATGGGCTTTACTTGACTGAGTAAATGTAAATAGAAGGAAAAGTGAATAATATTAAAACGCAGGAAAGAATCATTATGGATGTTTTTATATCGATCGATTTCCTCTCTGACAAGCGGGGGCTCAACATGAATAATGCATAGAATAAAGTAGAATAATCATATCATTTCAGTAAAAAATGAATCTGTCTATCTAACGGTCTCACACGATCAATCCTATAAAAAATAATCATATCATGTATCATATAATTGAGTCAATTGAGCTGAGCAACATGATACATGATATGAATTTTAGATCATGTATTTGGTGTTTGGTAAGTTATGTAAATCCTTTTGAAGAAAAATAAAATTAATATAGCGTACATGTCATTGCAAGAATATAATATTTCACTTTTTAAAAAATATATATTCTCATTAACTAAATTTAAATTAATGATGTTGACTAAATAGTATTCTGAAAATATCCTTATAATGATCTTTGATTTTTTAAATCATTTTTCTGTTGTATTTTAATATACGCGCGCGCGTGTATAATTGGGCCAACTGATAGCTTAATTGGGCTGTTCTATCAACTTAAATGGGCTGACAAATTAATAACATACTGATCCAGGGGAGGGTGATTTCGTAATTTGGTAAACAAGAATGCACGTCGTGTATATAACCTGGTCGATCTGCCTGCCCTAGTGTACTTGCAGAGGCCATCGGCAGCACCGCGGTAGCGAAAATGGTGGAGAAGGGGAGCAAGGGCAGGAAGGAGGAGGTGGTCGCGAGGGAGTACACAATTAACCTCCACAAGCGTTTGCACGGATGGTATGCTCTCCTCGTTTCTCTCTATTTTCTCGATGTTTTACTTCATTTTTTTCCTTGCTTCATCTTCCTCTGCTATCTGGATTTCTATAGTGTTCGTTTTTTAATGTAGATCAGCATCCTCTGGCGCCCACCTTCTGTTTCCCTTTGTGATCTCTGTCATCTTTTCGATCTTTCGTTAGCACATTAATTTCGTCTGTCAAATTTGCTAAGCTGCCAATTTAGATAGAGAAAATTTGAAAAGGAATTTTCTGAGGAAAGGTGAAACTTTTGGAATACTACTGATGACTGAGAGATAATTCCTAAAATGCATATCCGCTTGACGATCCCTTGTGTTTGATGCCAGTGCATTATAGGTTCGATAGAACGAATGTCTGTGTTCTCCATATGCTAGTGAGTTTATGAGATCTCAACCTGACAGAGAGTAGCTGCTCTGGATTTAACTGCATTTTTACTTTTGGATTGTAACTTTGAGTTCGTGTTAATCTCTTTGCAACTCATTATCGCTAGTGTGCGTATATCTGTTAAGAAAATGCCAGAGACTCAGATATTTGATTATAATATTTGTTTATCAACTATTGCCCTTTTAGATTTCGTCCACAATTAGTTGGCACAACTATAGGCTTGCGCGAAAGGAATTGATTTGCATAGTCGTCACACCTCTTAAATGTTATTTCGTGCTTTTCAAAATTTTGATCTTCATCGGATCAATTACTTCTCTTTTGCACAAATATAGGCATGGGCAAAAATAATTGATTTGCATACTCTTCATAGCTACCAAAAATTGTTATGTAGTTCGTCAAATTGTCAAGCTTTATTGGTAATAACCTAGTCATGTCCAACTAATACTCCATTCTATGACCCTTGTGATAAAGAGTTGATGACTGGATCTACATTGATGGGAACAGTATCTCCGTTGTAAATCCTTCAGTGTGTGCTCCATTCTAAGCTTCTCCTGGATCGTCAAAAATCTCATACTCTTAGTGAACCATCAAAAAACAAAAAGTGTCACAACAGTTTACTTTTTGGCAAAGCTTTTGCTGCCTTAAGTTATCCATCTAATGTAGTAGCAGGAATTTAGTAGTAAACTTATTTGCTTGTAATTGAGGAAGGATTTGTTCGTGCTTTTATTTTGTGAGCGTGATGTAGTCTCATTGCTTTCCTAGAGATATCAGGCTAGGATTTCATAACGCTGAGTGTTATGTAATGTTCTTGGATGTTTACCTTTTTGTTATGGTATCACAGCACCTTCAAGAAGATGGCACCCAAGGCAATCAAGGAGATCAGAAAATTTGCTCAGAAAGCCATGGGCACCACTGATGTCCGAGTTGATGTGAAGCTTAACAAGCACATCTGGAGCAGGGGTATTCGGAGCGTGCCGAGGCGCGTAAGAGTGAGGATCGCTCGCAAGAGGAACGACGAGGAGGATGCCAAAGAAGAGCTTTATTCATTGGTCACGGTTGCTGAGGTGCCACCTGAGGGGTTAAAAGGATTGGGCACCAAGGTGGTCGACGAAGCAGACTAAATGTTTGAGCATATCGTAATTTATAAACAATTTTGATGCTTCATTCATGTTAGAACTAGATATTGTTGTTGGAGAACCTCGTTATCACTCAACTTTGTGTTCATTGTCAATGCTTTAAATACATTTTAAACCTTGCAGTCAATAAGTTCCCACCTAACTTTTACCTTCTTACTAAGAAATTAATAGCTTTTTCCTGTCATTGTGTCTGGGGTTGTAAACAAGTTGAGTATGATGTTCAACTTTGTTTAATAAGATAATTGAATCAAGTCAAATCTAAAATATATTGAAAGAATTGTTGAATTTTAGTTTGATTTATTTTTTTTTAAAGTAAAAATGATTGCTTAAGTCGCAATTCGAAACAGGGCAAGGGCTAAAGAGATTTTAGAAAAAAAAAAGGATTTTTTTCTTGATAGTTCATTCTTTACTTGGGTTCGTGATCTGTAATGAGAGAATGCAGACAGAGACCATCACTAAAGAAACAAAGAGCAAACACTTTCCTTTTGAGACGGAGATTGATGTTGACGTTAGAGATAAAAGACAAGCCTTTCAATCTTTTGAAATGTGTAGAACATTTATCTTTATTAAATTATTATCTTTCCTCTTAAACTAATCAAATTCTCAAAATTATTTTTAAATTCAGAATGTTTATCAGAAAATCAATTAATTTTCTTTTGTAGAAAAAAGTAATATACCTTTTAGCACATAAAGTCATATTTTTAACCATAAAAAAATTTTAATTCTACAAATCAAATAATATTTGCACACAAAATCAGCCACCGACACTCCAGTCCAATGGATTTGTTAGAGGAGCTCAAAGATGGTAGCCCATCCACGTCAGCAACAATACTGCATCAGCTTTGCCTAATAGTAAGGTAGAACCCTACTCCAGGTCCCCTATGTTTCCCGCCTATTTTAAATTATTGCTTACGTGAGACTGTCGGCACATATCACAAGAAATAATTTTATATTTTTTATAAAATAAATAAATATTATTTTGCATTGTCCAGTAACACAAATAAGTGATTAGAATATAATGACGAAGATAAAAGAAGGTAGGTGAGTTTGGTTGCCAATTTATGACAAAGAAGATGAGGTCTTATAACTTCGAACCAGATGGACGTCCTTTGTTTTTATCCATTCCATGATCTGTTAACTCTATCGTAATCTTCGAACCAGATGGAAGTCATATTCAACAATTCACCATTAACGTATAAAATTGACAAAAAAAAAAAAGAAAAAAGTATGTATGCTCTTGCACTGGCCTACTGGTCTCTTCAACTTGCATCTTAAATAACCAACTTACATGTTCCTTAACCACCCAAACAATGCCAAAACACTGTACTTTATCATACTTAACCCCCAACAAATTTGCGATTGGGTTCCATTTATTATTATTATTTTTAATAAAAAAGATAAAAACTCAAATAATTTTCAATTATTCAAATTGATGACTTGCATAGTAATGACGACTGGTAGAGAATTAGCATTCAAGGTAGGCTCGCTCACCGGTGGATTTTGCACCGCCCACTAGCAGGTCGGCAGTGGGCCGCCGCAGAGCCCGTCGTTGCCATCAAAGGAAGCGGCGTCGAGGTGGTCGAATGGGGTGCCACTAGGAATGGAGCCGCGGAGCTGGTTGTTGCTGAGGTCGAGATGCCCCACGTAGGCCGCCGACGCCAGCGTCCTCGGCACGCGCCCAGTTAGCTGGTTGTGCGACAGATCCAGCGCGGTGTAGTACGACCACCCTCCGAACGTGTCCGGGATCTCCCCTCCGATGCCGTTGCGGCTCAGGTTGAGGATGTTGAGCCCCCGGCTGGCGATCACCGACGAAGGGATTTCGCCGGTGAGCTTGTTGGAGCCGAGGTAGACAGAGGAAAGCACCGAGGAGGATCCGAGGGAGGTGGGGATCGCACCCGAGATGCGGTTTTCTGAGAGATCGAGGTCGGCCAGACGGAGCATTTGGCCAGCGGAGGAGGGGATTCCGCCGGAAATGCGGTTGCGGGCGAGGAGCACGCGACTGAGCATGGCTAGGTTTCCAAAATCGGCGGGTATGGGGCCGGAGATCCGGTTGCCGCTTAGATCGAGGTGCATTAGGGCTGAGAGGGAGGAGATCGATGGCGGGATGGTGCCGGAGATCTGGTTGTCGGCGAGGTTGAGGACGGCGAGGCGGGAGAGGGTGCCGATGTCGTCGGGGATAGGACCGGAGAGGCGGTTGCCGACAAGGTCGAGGATCCGGAGGAGGGGGAGGGACGAGGGGAGGCAGGAAGGGATGGGGCCGGAGACGTGCTTCCAGTCGGCGAGGACGAGGGTGGTGAGGTGGTCGAGGCGGCAGAGATCAGGGGAGATGCGGCCGTACATGAGGGCACCGGAGAGGCCGGCGGCGGAGACGATCGGGTCCTGGGACTCGCCACGGAGAGAGATCCCGGCGACGCGGCCGGAGGAGGGGTCGCAGCTGACGCCGTACCATTTGGAGCAGCATTCGTCGCCGGACCACGAGGAGAAGATGCCAAGGCGCGACTCCGAGAGGGCGGAGCGAAATGAGAGTAGGGCCTCGCGGTCAGAGGCAATACACTTGGTGGTTCCTTCGCCGGAGGAGGAGGCGGCGGCGGAGGAGATGAGAATGAGGAGCAGGAGGAAGGCGGGGAAAGGAGCGGCCATGGATGGAGCTCTGCTCTGCTCTGCGCTGCTTCGCTGGGGTTAGTTACGCGCTTTAAATGGACAAAATAATTATTTAAGTTTGGGGAAACACTCCGTGGCGGACCATATGGTGCTAGTTTTATGGAAGGAATCATATTTTACCAAATGTTTTGGCCGTTTATTTCAAACCTAGACCGGGTTGTTAACCGGTCTAATCTGTGATTTGTTTACTTCAAAAGAGGGAAGGTAGAGGAGGGGAAGAACTGAAGAAGATCAGGTAGAAGGGAAACAATATTGTTTACTTAGGTATGTAGCAGGAAGAAGAAGTTTGAAAGGAGATTGAAAGGATCCTACCGTGAGACTATTGTCTCCCTTTCTTCCTCTTCACCACCTACACGCTGGTGAACCAAAGAGACCTCGTAAAAGTTGCGAAGAATCAAGCAAGGTCAAGGTCACATCACATCCCCTCGCAAAGAGTTATTCAGAATCAGCGTGGATCGATCTCACCCAGAGTTGTTTGAGCAACAAGTGGAGTTTGAATGCTACTCAGTCCACTCGATTGCAATGCGCATAGATGACTTCATCTTTTTCATGTCGTGTTCTTCGTTCTCTCTCTCGCTTAAGGTCAATTTCAGACAGGAATTTCTACCTAAAACAGCTTAATCCCTTTGGGCAATGGCATTTATTCAAGTAATCAAAGAGAGACCACCCTACATCCCTTTGCTCCAGCTCTCAGCAGCAGAAATGGACGAAGTGAATTGGACCTTTGCTCGATGGCTTGGAGTAACATTAAAGTGGAAATGGTCCACCTCGGTTACATAAGCGCATAATGGTAGAAAACATGACACTTTCATGAAAGGTTCATGTCGGCTAAGAAGTCGGTTTGGCAGCCAAGCATTAATGTCACGGGAATTTTTTTTTTTTTTTTGGGGGGGAAGATTTTAGTCTATGTTCTTTCTTAAATTATTAAGAGAATGTTTCTATAAGGATTGCATAATATTTCATCAAATGCTGGAGGTCACGGAATAGTCGGTGTTTTCGAAACCAGGCCAGTTAAACTGAGAGCCAAAATGGTTCATCAGTTAAGTTAGTAGAGAATTTCACGAGTGGAAATTAGAAGGAGCACCTCAGCTTCAAAGACTGTCAAAAGTCGTGAGAATTCACAAGCAGTACGGTTTCGGACAATCAAAGATCCAGCTATGCTAACAAGGATCTACCAGTGGCGCAGTACGGTTTCGGACAATCAAAGATCCAGCTATGCTAATAAGGATCTACCACTGGCCTAATTAATCAGTAGGGAATTGTCCAAAATGATGAATTAGCTAATTTTTGTCTGACCCACAAAAGACAACTTCAAATAAAAGTACTTGCCATGAGATTTAATCAGATTTTGATTTAATCTCGGACATTCACTTGCAAACTACAGAGTGTAAATCAGTCGAACTGTGCCGCAATACAGGGGCCCCTCAGCCGGAAATCACATGAAACCTCTTCACTTGAGTTCATTTCCCAAACAATGGACCAAAATTCGGTTAATTAAACTATGCGCATGATATGCCAATATCAAACAAATGTAGTTCGTTATGATAAGTCACCATGACAGTCCATGTTCCCGAAGCTATTGTGTATACCTTTGATATGATTGGCATTGATTCACTTGGAGTATAAGTCAATTCTATTGCATGGGAAAAACCAGAATCAGCTTGCACAAACACAATGTGGGGACTCTACAAGTGGTCGGGTATCATCACCAGAAAGAGAGGGTTGTTTAGTGGTTGGATCCAGATAGGTTTAAGAACAACTTCTGATTTGATGCCAAATCTTTGGGGATTTGAATTCTAGTCGGGGAGATTATCTCACTGCAAATGGCAGGCATTCTAATAAGGTAGGCTGATCCAACTCGTACACTACTGAACAAATCTTAAGGATAATTTTGACACATTTTGTATGTCTGCTGCTGTCTTAACACAAAGATGCAAAGTTTAACAAAGAACATCAACTGCAAATTTCGCTAGGATGTCTAGAACTGCCGGTCTATGGGATGGTTCTATGATACATAACCTCAGTGAAAAAAGACACATCGAGATAACATTAATAAATCCATTAAAACAAACACACTAAACCTAGTTAGTAATATAGCAACGGAAATTTCTACTTCAGGAAAAAAGACAAACATGTAAAATACAAAGTAATAATGCATTGACTGTTCATTAAGTTTTATGATATCCTTACTTGATATGATTGTAAGCCTCTATCACTTTTTCATCCATTACCTTGCTAACCTTATACAAAGTGCTTGATTTTTATCCTAATCCCTGATTTACTAAATTGAAGTCCATGTATTTATGTGTACATCTTTATCATATCTTACCCAAGTTGCACCGGGGAGCCAGTCACCTGCACCCCTTAGTCAGTAGTATAATTACACGGTATGACAAGATGATTAATCAATATGCCTAAGGGTGCATCTTTATCTTTTACTTACTGCACCTGCACCCCTAACCACTACTGTTCACAGTAGATGTCAAGATATGGATGCACCAAAACATCACAGGGCAGGATGGTAGGTACTACACGAACTTGGTTGCACAAAGATGATTATTCGCACTGATAATTACAATTAGAATATAGTCTAGCAGAAGCAATGAAAGATTTGATGATGATAAACACAAATAATTGCAATAAGAATATAGTCTAGCAGAAGCAATGAAAGAATTGATTATGATAACAAAATAAGCCAGATCAATACAAAAACCAAACTGATGGACAAATGTGATGGGTTAAGAGTTCTTATGATTACCCAACTTAGCTTGACCAGCTTCGCTATCCAGTCTAGAGTCAGCATATAACCACCCTATTAAGGCTTTCCTTGTCATCCCTATAATATATTATTACTCATCAATGAGTTTGTCCCTAACAAGCAGCACATCACTATAGATGGCAACAAGTAGCACTTTGTAGGAACTCACACTTTCCCAATTTTCTTAAATCGAGTTCATATAATAATTGAGTATATTGGATTTTAATAGAATGTTGTGTAGACAAATGGAGTTCACGATTGATTTGGTTTCCCACAAATTCATTGGCACCTGCATGTTATCCACATTTATATAGAATATTTGCGGATTTACATATCGATCTACCACATTCGGATAGGGATTAAACATAAGAATAGAATATTTCAGTATCCATTTATCATATTCAAATTTTTTGAGATACAATTTTGCATAGAACATTGATAGAGAGGGATAAAATTTATCTAACCAACCCTAAATAATTGAGACAGACTTGGCTTGGTGATGATAACAATTGTGTATCATATTCCAGCTTTTGTTGGGTTTGAATAGTGGAGAGTTAATTGAGTAGGGATAGTACCAAAAGAAATGCCAGTATTGATCCATTTCCATCCTTACACATAATAAAGCCCTACAAGCATTGATTGCCCATGCCCAATTCACTCATTTTAATTGGTAGGCCTAAGGGGGCCAAGCAAGTGAAGCTACCCAATTCACTATTGGATCTGCCATTTTTTTCATATTGTACAAGTTACTCATACCGATATTAAATTTAGTTATTCAAGCTCCATAATTCCCAACATTATATCCCTTTTTATGCGTCAATTGAGATTAGTCATCATGTACCAAACCACAACTAAGTAGTTACCTTGACTCGAACTCCGGCATTATCAATATTCAAGCTCAACAAACTTAACATAAGAGAAAATATGTAAAGTGAGACACTAAAAATTTGGATTTTCTTTAATAATTTGTTAAGTAGATAACATGACAAAGATAGTCTAATTAACTGTTTCAGCTACCAATTCAGGGAAGCAAAAGCTAGGTTTGCATCAATGTCAACCTAATCGCATCTCACAATGCACCCCCTTCTAGCAATTAGGCATTCTAGTTAACTACATTTTTAGGGCGAGAAAAGATTTCCATGGATTCCTAGATAAAATTAAAAGGGAAAGCATAAAACAGCAAAGAAAATTTCTCCTATTACCGCGAAAATGATGTAGATGAAGGCCTCTCTATCCAATCAGAAGTAGAGAGCCATCTGGATATCCTTCTCCTCGAACCCACACTTCTCGTAGAACGATCTCAGTTCAATCGAGCAGTCGAGAATGACCTTGTAGCACCCAGCCTCCTTCGCATAGTCTGTAAGGTGTCGTACCACCCGCTGGCCAAGGTGGCGGCCGCGGGCGGACGCATCCACGACGACGTCTTCGATATGGCCCACCTTCCCCGCGCCGCGGAGGAACTTGCGCTCCACGAAGACGCATCCCGTGGCGACGATACGTCCGGAGAGACGATCCTCAGAGACAACGACGAGATGGTCGTCACCGAGGGCGGCTAGATCGGCGAAGCGGGCCTGGAAATCTGCGTCGGAGAGAGGAGTGGAGGATGGGCTGAGCTGCGAGAGGAGATCCACGAAGCCCTTGGCATTGTCGGATATATCAAGGCGGCGGAGTGGGAGCAGGTCGTCGTCGCCGCCGTCGACTCTGGTCACCGCCGATCGCCTATCCATTCTGATCGATTCCGGGCTTCCTCTTCGTCTCTCTCGCTGGCTTCTCCCCCAAGCTATTATTCCTTTAACGGAGCGGGTCTGGAATCCGATTAAACAGGTTCGATTCTTCCGGATCTATTCTTCTAAGATCCGTGAGGAGCAAATAAAATTTCAATTTAGTTTTCATTAACAAAGCAAAACTAAACAATCCAAATTTTTATTCTTGTATAATAAAATTTGACATCAAAATTTTTTCGATCCATTTAATTTAGTAATAAAATTTAAAAATCATGTAATTAGTTCGTCTTAAAAATAATGTTATAAATATGATATACTTTAAATTTAATTGAAAAGCAAATGGACAATATGGATAAGAAGAGAAAATTAAAGAGAATGATGGTAATCCAATTAGTAATGAGAGAAGACAAGTTTGGAAGCAATTAACTTAATTGCTAGCTAGCTAGTACGATATCTCTTTGGATTTAAACTAACTAGGAACGATAAAACTCTCTGCTAGTGCTAACTACTCCGATCGAAGCTTAATTTGTTGTAGTTGATTAAAGCTCCTAGTTAAATAAATGGAATTCCTTGTAATTTACAGATGAGGGTTAATTTCTGTTTATCTACAATTAAGAACAGCTGGCTAGCTAGCGGCAAAGGTTGCTTCCTGCAAGCTTTGTGCAGCTGAAAAAACATAATAATAATAAGAAGAAGAAGAAGAAAAAAGAAAAAGAAGAGGAAAGAGTATTTAACAAGAGTAGTCTTGTATTAATGGTGGAAGAGCATTCCACGTACGAAACTCTTGTCTTCTTTTCCCACAAGCTAAACTAGTTAAGCTAGAGATGATGTGGTGATTCAACCAAATCAACATTGACTTGTTCAATCAATAATTAATTAATTGAGTAGCTTAACCTGCTGCAACTATATATAAAATTTACAAGTTGCTGTGGTATTAATTAATGAAGACAGGCGATAAAAGAAAGATGCAAGAGATGGTGATCATTTATAACTTCTATTTACTTTTTTTTATAGACGGTCTGTCTGGAGTCGTATTGAAGTGATGGATTTCTTTTTTCTTTTTTTCTTTTTTTTGCTGAAGAGATGCCGTGCATGCAAATATATCCACTCCACTAAGCCATGTATGGCTTCCACTGATCATTAGGCCATGCAAGCTGCTGTTATCTCGGATTTGAACTTGAACAATATCCAGGCGCCATCCTATTTACTCGAATATATATTAAAATACTAATTAAGAAATTGTGGATCTGTTTGGATGGACGGATATATATATATTCGAATGCAATTAATATATATATATATGTATATATATATATATATATATACAATTTTCAAATTTTGTTAGTCCAAAAAAACATGTGTATATATTCACAAGTCATATATACAATTTTCAAATTTTGTTAGTCCAAAAAAACATGTGTTATTAATTGAGACCGAGAAGTCATGTGATGTTACTTGAGACACGTTTCCAATCACCCAATATTCTAATGAATTAAACTGGAACGAAGAAATCAAAGGCGGCTGCGTACAAGACAATAACAAAATCTCTAGAAGCCATGTGATTGGCCAAATTTCAATCCACTGATATTACAGTACGTACGTTTCATTTTTCATCTTTCTTTCACTCGATCGATAATCGGCTTAATCGTATATTGATATTTATTTTTAATATCTGGCCTAACTCATAATCATATATCTATAATATATATATATATATATATATATATATATAGTTAACTGGATGGACACTTCATTTCATTCTGGATTTATCAGGTAATAATTAATGAAAGAAAGAAAATCATCTATTTCTAGAATTAATTGAATGAAATTTAGAACATATAATAAAAAAAAATCATCACATGGAGAGAATTCTGTATTCTTAATTACCTTCACACCTTAATTATTTAATTAATGTGAAATTAATTAATTACTTTGAGATCGAAAGCCGCGAGGTTAAATTATATATTTACCTTTCCATAGTCTTTATATATAACTACCCAGCTTGTGCTTGTCTCTGATTAATTCCCATTTCCATTCACATATATATATCTGCAGTACGATTAAATTAAAGCCATACATACAATAATGTTGCCAAAACCTCCTCCTCCTCTTGCTCTCCATTGCAATGCTCCTCCACCTCTCCCCTTTCACGGCGCCGACCGCCCTCTCCGGCCGAGCCATAATCCTGCAGGCATGCAGCCCTCTGGGGTGCGCAGGCACACGAGAAGGTGCCGTGGCATTACCATAAGCTGCACCAGCGTGAAAATTTTGAAGGAAGGGGTAACCTTGTCTACGGGGGACAACCTCGGCGGCTCCCTCACCGTGAAGGCAGTGGTGACGGTGCAATCGACGGCATCCGGCGTGCTCAGCAGCCTCCTCGGGTTCTCCAAGCTGGGCGACGGCGTCAAGGACTTGCTTGGCAAATCTCTCCTGCTCGAGCTCGTCAGTGCACAGCTCGATCCCAGTGAGTTTAATTCGTCATTAATTAACTTCCGTATAGTAGCTGATTATTTGCTCTGTTAACTATTGCTAGTTTTTTTAAATTATTGCTAATCTCTGGCTTTTAGTTTTTCCTGTTGAATATTTTAAGACCTAAAGTGGTTAATTAGGATGGCTTCATATAAGAAATTCAAATTGGGGCCAACTAATCGTGATGGATAAGAAGGTAAAGTTGGCCATATATATTTTTTAAAGAAAATAATAAAAATTGGAGTTTTGTCAAGAGCATGCATGGACCAAAAGTTTTCATCCATTTTGTTATTTTAATTCATATAAAAAATGAAATAAACAAGGGGATATTTTTTTTTATAAAATGCATAAATATCTATTTACTCCAACGATTAGCTAATTAACAAGAAACTTAGAATTTATATATATTAGAATAAGAATTTATTAAAATTTATAAACACGTGCATCTATTTATTCTTTGTTTATAAAAAAAATCTAATAACTTGTAAGTTTAGGAGGGAGCATAGTGGACTTGCTCGCCCTAAAAGTTTAGGAGTGGAGATCTTCATACGTAAACGATAATACGATCTATTCAATTTAAAGTATAATTTAAGAGAGATAAAATCTATTAATAAGAGAATTTATTACTAAAAATACTAATGATTTTTATATCATATAACTTAATTTTTAAACAAGCATTAATTTTGCATATATATTGTAAAATTATATTATAAAAATGTATATATTAATTTTATATTATATATCAGTTGTCATTCCCATGAAAAATTTTATAATTGCACACAAAATCAAATTATCAACCTCAAGTTTTTACCGATTAAGTTCAATTGATGATAAAATCACTTAGGAAGTTTAAAAATTTTATGATGATAAATCGTTGATTAGAACTTATCTATATTTTTCAATTACTTTGGTTGATGAAAAAGTTTGGATCAGTCAACTATAAATTTAATTAGGTAAAAATTGAATAAGATCAGAAATTATACAAGTGAGACATCTCAACTACTGAAACACATGAGAAACAAAGGGCCAGCCACATTAACTCGGCGATCCATGTGCTTGAATTGGATTATGCGCCCAACTTGCTGATTGTGTGGGACCCAACAATGTCATCATTGTCCGTGATCTTCCAAGTTACCTGCAGGCTTTGCACAATAAAAAATTTAAAAAATTGCAACAGTTCGTGCTTGCAATAAGGAGGTAAAGCATCAGTAACATCATGTAAGCAAAGGTGGAACCGCCACCTAGCGGCCTGGTCCCGGCCCACAAGTGTCCAGAGGGAGTAAATCACGGACGGCCATTTTGGCCTTTTTCTCATCATGGCTAGCGCAGGGGAGGGATCGAACCCAAAGCCTCCAACTGCCCTGCGCTAACCATGCGAGCAAGCCCGTGAGGGCAAAGCATCAGTAACATCATGTTCTATATTTGAGTTGCATACCTATTTGATGATCGTGGAATAATCAAGAGTTGCATCCACCTGTTACATAAAAGAGTTACATCCCTGTTCATACATTGTTTTGAGTGAGTTCACAAGAACCTATATGTCATAAATCTAGTTATATATGATGCAACAAGAGCCTTCCATCCATGAACCTCATGCTACCACGGCTCGACAATACACATGATCAAGTCGTCCTTAGGAGGGAAAGGAAAGGAAAGGAAAGGATTCCCTTGTGCTTCCATCACATCGACAAGGGTTCTCTTCCTTGCTACAATTACACTAGAAAGAATAAACTTAATTGCAAATGCCTTCATCAACTGCTTGAATGACTGCCATTGAATCTTCTTGGGCATGTGATTGACCATTTGTTCTTGTGCATGTTCCAAAAATATTATGATTGAGAAAGAAACGGGATTGGAGAAGGAGACTCTGCCTGCCTATGCTCGCAAAGCGAGCAAAGAGGGCAACTTGATCACGTATGAAGCCACCTTTGAAGTCGGCGGGGAATTTGGCACCATTGGAGGCGTGTTTGTGACGAATGATCAAAGCAAGGAGGTGTTCATCAAGGACATCAAGCTTGAGACCAGCAATCCTAATGCAACTTTGCCTACTTTTACATGCAACTCCTGGGTGGCCTCAACGTCTGACAACCCGGAAAAAAGATTATTCTTCACCAACAAGGTAACTACAACTAGTATTATGAAATCTGTAATGCTTGAGCACTTAATTTTCATGGTCTTAATACTTGGGGAAGCAGTGTTACTTGCCAGCCCAAACCCCAGATGGCCTCGGGCGATTGAGGGCGAAGGAGCTGGAGATTTTGAGAGGAAATGGTCAGGGAGAGCGCAAGAGCTTCGAAAGGATCTACGACTATGATGTCTATAACGATCTCGGCGACCCAGACAATGATGTTGAGAAAACCAGACCAGTTCTAGGAGGGAGCAAAGAGTATCCATACCCAAGGCGTTGCAGAACAGGACGTCCAAAGTCGAAAAAAGGTATGCGATTTAAAGACTCACTCAATATATATGCCTGTCTATCGTAGTATGGATAAACACACAGGATCAATTGAACCCACTGACTATCTAAGAATCTAAGAAGCAATAAAACAGTTAAGCATATTGTGCAAATAACAGATCCCAAATCTGAAACAAGGAGTGGATCCTTCTACGTACCTAGAGAGGAAGCTTTTTCCGAGGTGAAGTCGGCCAATTTCTCAGTGAAGACATTTCGCTCAGTGCTTCGTGCAGTTGTTCCTTCGATCCAGAGCGCAATTATTGACGTCAATCTCAGATTCCCATACTTCACCGCCATTGATTCACTCTTCAGTGAAGGGTTGAATCTGCCAGAGCTCGAAAGGGCGGGCTTGCGGGGTGTGCTTCCCCGCTTGGTGAGGACCGTCACTGAGGGAAAACAAGAAGTCTTGCTATTTGAAACGCCAGAAATGATCGACAGTAAGCAGCAAACATCAGTATTAGCTAGCTAGTTCGACTAGGTGGGTCGAGTATTTACTGGAGTAAAATGTCAAATTGATTGCAGGGGACAAGTTCTCATGGCTCAGAGATGAAGAATTTGCTCGCCAATGCTTGGCTGGAATAAATCCCTACGCTATTGAGCTGCTCAAGGTAATCACAACTAGAATCTCTCTCTCTCCTAAACAATGAATGATCGATGCAATTTTCTGATAATTTTAGTTTGATGAATGTGCAGACATTCCCTATAGTGAGCAAACTGGATCCGAAGGTCTATGGGCCAGCAGAGTCAGCAATCACAGTAGAAATACTTGAGCAAGGGATCAAAGGTGTCATGACTGTGCAAGAGGTAATGTGTGCGACAGAAATATATTCATTATTCAAAAGCAAAACAATCTAACTTAACATGATCTAGCAAATCAATCTACAATATGATATACTAGAACACGGACAAAAGGGATATAAATTGATATCAAACTCACTAGGAATTTCACAAACAAACCTGAGAGGATCACCGGATCGAACTTCATACACCTGATCAGGACACCTCGAATTAAATTGACTTGGGGAAGAAAAATAGAGGGCTTGAGGAGAAAAATATGATGCACCCCTATTTATTGTGAAAGATCACAAATTTCCTCAATATTGGCAGACATACTTGATTCTACTTGGAACATATTTAGACTGACTTTGTCATCCATATGGAAATGATTTAGTAAAAGGGAAAAATGATGAATATACCTTGATTTCTCCAGGCGCTGGAGAACAAGCGGCTGTTCATTCTGGACTTTCATGATCTGTTCTTGCCATACGTGCACAAAGTGCGAGAGTTGAAGAACACCACCTTGTATGGTTCTCGTACCATCTTCTTCCTAACCAATGAAGGCACCCTGCAGCCTCTTGTAATTGAACTCACCAGACCAGCCTCCGCCACCAAGCCCCAGTGGAAGCAGGTCTTCAGGCCTTCTTCGGATGCAACTGGAGCTTGGTTGTGGAGGCATGCCAAGTCCCATGTCCGTGCTCACGATTCGTGCCACCATGAGCTCATCAGCCACTGGTATACCCATACAAAGAGCACCTTTTTAATTCACCGCAATTAGGAGTATTTCTGATTACCCATGGTTAAAATGGCAGGCTAAGAACACATTGCTGTGTGGAGCCCTACAGCATCGCAGCGCATCGGCAGCTCAGTGAGATGCATCCCATCTATCGTCTGCTGCACCCGCATTTCCGTTACACCATGGAAATCAATGCGCTCGCAAGGCAGGCCCTCATCAGTGCCGGTGGAATCATTGAGATATCTTTCTCTCCGCTCAAGTACTCCATAGAGATCAGCTCCGTGGCCTACGACCAGAGCTGGCGTTTCGACATGGAAGCTCTCCCAGCCGACTTAATACGAAGGTATGCAACAAGTACTAAAAGCGTCATCTTTCAGGGATTTCCTCGATCGATCTAATGGCGTGCACTGGCACAGGGGAATGGCAGTGGAGGACGCCACGGCCGAGCACGGCCTAAGATTGACCATCGAGGACTACCCTTTCGCAAAGGACGGCCTCCTGATCTGGTCGGCGATCAAGGAATGGGTGCGGGACTACGTCACGCATCACTACCCGACCGCGAGCGAGGTGGCGGGCGACGTCGAGCTCCAGGCCTGGTGGCACGAGGTGCGGACCAAGGGGCACGGCGACAAGCAGGACGAGCCGTGGTGGCCCAAGCTGGAAAGTCCGGAGGCCTTATCACAGACTCTGACCACCATTATCTGGGTGGCGTCGGCGCACCACGCGGCGGTCAACTTCGGGCAGTACCACTTCGGCGGCTACTTCCCCAACCGGCCATCGATCGCGCGGACCAAGATGCCGACGGAAGACGACGACAAGGAGAGCTTCGAGAGGTTCCTGAAGAAACCGGAGGCGTCGCTGCTGCGGTGCCTGCCGAGCCAGATCCAGGCGACGGTGGTGATGGCGGTGCTGGACGTGCTGTCGAACCACTCGGTGGACGAAGAGTACCTCGGCGGGGAGATGGAGGGGGCGTGGGCGGCGGAGCCGGCGATCGGGGCGGCGTTCGAGAGGTTTAGCGGGAGATTGAAGGAGATCGAGGCGCTGATCGACGCGAGGAATGCCGATCCGGAGCTTAGGAATAGATGTGGGGCTGGACTCGTGCCGTACGAACTCATGAAGCCCTTCTCGGAGCCTGGCGTTACCGGAAAAGGAATCCCTAATAGCGTTTCTATTTAAATATATATATTTTTAATTTAAAAATAAATAATTAAATAAAAGTAAAACAAACTTATTTACTTAATTCCATGAGAGATCCTAATTCCTAGCTAGATAACTGAAAATTAATTAGAAATGTAATAAAAGATTTCCATGGAATGGAATTTGATTATCCACTTATTTAAATAATATTTATGGTGAATTATTTAATTTGCATGGATAGCATAGCATAGCATGATATATGGAGTATGATGATCAATCAGATGAGATGGATCGATTAGCTCAGAGCGAGGAGTAGATGGGGACCCCTGGGAGAGTGGTGCCCGCATCGACGATGAAAACATTGGCGGAGATGTAGTTTGAGGAATCGTGAAGCAGATATTGCACGAGCATCGTTATTGCTGGATCTGTGGTGCCCAATGTTTTCAATGGGACTATTTTCTCTACCACTGCACTAGTCCATGGCATCTCCATTAGGGAAGCTGTTATTTCGGATTTGAACAGTCCAGGCGCGATCGCATTCACTCGAATATTATAAGCACCCATATCCAATGCCATTGCCTGCATACAGTAGATATAGTACTTATTTAAGATCGTCATACTATCTCGATTGAAGCACGAACAAATTGAATTGGATTAAGGCTTGTACGTATACGTATACGTATACGTATACGTATGTATAATTAATTACCTGAGTGAGTGCATGAAGAGCTGTTTTGGAAGCATCGTAAGCAATCGCTCCTGGACTGCGAGGGCGAGGGAGTCCGACAATGGATGAAACGTTGATGACGGATCCTTTGATCTTGGCGTCGCGCATGAGCCTGCACACGTGTTTGGAAACTAACCATGTACCAGTCAGATTGGTTCTGATGACGTCATCCCATTCCTCCTTTGGCCAATCTACTGATGCATACACACCTCCTGCAGATTAATTAATTATTATTAATTAATTAGATCAGCTAGCACGAATTGAAGAAGAAATTAAACAGAGCATTTTATTAGTAATTAAGAAAGAGATCGATGCATGTTTTAATTTCATATATATATCGATGGCAAAATGAAGAATTCATAATCACCTAAACTTTAGTGTTTGTTTCCATCTAATTTAATTTGAAATTAACATTTGTTTTATTATATATATATATATATATATATATATATATATATATCGATCGCTGCACTGATGCATGCTAAGCGGCTGAATTTGATCAGGTGGTTTTAATTTGTTGGCTTTGACAGTTATTGCTTCGACTTCGTGCAGATCGGAGATTAGCGGTTTAATCAAATATTGTTAGTGGTCCAATAATTTGTGAATGATTTAATGGTATATATATATATATATTTTCAAATTCGATCGTATCACTAAAATTTAGTAGTAATAATCAATTAAATTTCAGTACCGTTAACTATAATCGATTAATTAATATTCGATGTGATTTTTTATATAAGTTTTATCGTTTGAACACTCCCGTACGTCGAATTTAAAAACTCCATTTGAAAATTCCTAAAAAAATTTTAAAAAAAAACATGTTCGCTTTTTTTCCCGCTGGTAGTTAAAGTATATATACCTCGAACTCCGGCGTTGTTGACCAACCCATCGATCCGCCCGAACGCATCCCACGCCTTCCGCACAGCGGCCGCGACGACCGCCTCCTCGGCGCTAACGTCCAGCACTACCGCGGCGGCGGCAGCCCCCTTTCCCTTTCGGAACGCGGTGATCTCCTCGCAGAGGGTCTTGAGGCGGTCGGCTCGTCGCGCGGCCGCGACGACGAGACAGCCGGCGCTGGCAAGGCTGAGACAGAGGTCGCGGCCAATGCCGGAGGAGGCACCGGTGACCATCACAACCTTTCCCTCCAGCTTCCCGCCGCTCGTCATATGATCGTCGTCGAGATTGAAAGGGGAAAAAAAAGGCAGCTTTTAAATGGGTGATCGATCAAGTGGAATTAGGGCGACTGCTTGTTCTTGGCAGCCTATTATAAATTAAAGCGAGCGAGCGAGGATTTTGATGGCGACGCATCTCCGTTATTAATTTGCATCTATGATCTATTTATCGTTTAAGTAAACATTATTTCCATTTTGCATCTATATATCATTTTTAATTAATCCTAAACCAAACGAAACTACTCGCAATGGCATGCAACATATATAAATAGTGCCGGCTTTCCAGGCAAATTAAATCATTTTCCATTTAATTTTAGAACAAATACACTTCACCTCCTCTCTTCTCTCTTCTAAAATATAATAAAATGAAAGCGAGATCATTTTTTTATTCAAAATAATAATAAAATGAAAGCGAGGTCATTTTTTTATTCAAAATAACAAAGTTAAATCTGTTTTAATATTAATTTTTATGTATACGAATTTAAATTCAACTTGTTTAAACCATAATACATGAAAAACAACACTTTTTTATATATGTGTGTGTGTGTAAAAGGAGATGTTCTCTCTTATATTTAAGAGTGCAAATTCAGGATTTATATTGCACTGAACTCAAGTGACTCCTGTACAAACGTACGTAATATGCACGCATCTAATGTTGAATCAGTCGAAGCATAATTTATTAAAGCGGATCAACCTATATTTTGCAACCCGAAATAATTTTTTCTGCTTGAGGAGATAGATGTTGAGCAAAAACTTCATCCTCCTCGTTTCCCCATTCTCCTTCTCTTTTGTCAGTGACCCTATTCGGTAGTTAGCTCTTATGTGACAACATTTGAGTGTTGGTGCAATCGACCTCAGGTCAAGATTGACTGAGTTGACAAAGTTCAAGTTGAGTTTTAATATTTGAACAATATGTAGGTAGTAAAGTGAGACGTCAAGTAAGTCAATATTCACCGAATACTCAACAATGTCGGAAGTCCAGTGTGGCATTGGTATGAGGCAAGAAAAGTTCAAGTGGGTCATGTTTGACAGAACACCTGGTGATCGGAAAACCAATATAAGTTAGCACAAAGATGAGAAGTCTAAGTGAGTCACTTGATACTTGACGGTCAAAAATCTAATAAGGAGTTGCGCATGAGAAGGGAAGTCCAAGTAGGTCATTGATGATCGGACACTTAGCATGAGAAGTGAAATCTAAGTGGGTCATGAAGGATTAGACACTTGGCATGAGAAACGAAGTCCAAGTGAATCATAGAGGACTGGACACTAATTAGTGATGATAGATGTCCTAGCAGGTCAAGGTTAACTAAATGATAGATAATAAGTAAGTCTCGACAGATCAAGGTTGATTAAATCTCAGACAACGGTGAAGTTTTAGCAGGTCAAGGTTGACCGAATGCTAGGTAACAAGAAGTCTCAGCAAGTCAAGGTTGATTAGATGTTGAGCTAGCAAAAAAAATCCTAGTAAGTTGAGGTAAATCAAATACTAGATAAGATGATAATTCAGCATTGGTAAGATTGAAACATGAGTATATTAGTCAATTGATTCAATGTATCGATCGATTGATGGACTTTAAATCTAGAAAATAGGATTTAAAAAGTTTTTATGGGTTGCTACAGTAATTAGGATTTATGTTACAATAGCTATGGTTTGCAACAAACCTTGAACCTCAAAAAATATAGCAATTAGGATTTCTGTTATAGTAGCTATAGTTCGCAACAAACCCTAAATCTCCGAAAATTGAATTTGCTATAGTAACTTATAAGTTTACTATATTAACTGAATTTAGTGTTTATTGCTACAGTACTTTACTACTATAGCTAGATAATCGATTGGTGGTACTATAACATTGAATAGAATACTTCAAAATCGATTAGTAGTTTAACTCGAAGCAAGTAATCGATTAGTATAGCTCACCAATCAATTGGTCAGGTAAAAAGATCATTTTGTAGATTTAAATGATCGGATCTAACATGACAATCGATTGATGATGATAATTAATCAATTGCCAAGTGAAAATTAGCTCAAAAGCAACCCTAAAAAAGAAAGTTTCATGGAGATTTGAAATTGCTGATTCTTGGAGGTTTTGAAACAAAATGATACTATATTTTCAAACCAACAAGAGACATTTTCAAACAATAAAAAAACATTTAAAATAAGTTTTTCATTGTAAAGGCATTGTCAATTTCATTTGTCTTTATATCTTGTTTTGCTGTATTTCTTGTAAGGGGTTTCTCCACCTTTGGAAGATGTTTGAAAATGAGAATATCATAGTGGTGGTAGATCGTATGAGAAGATGAATCTACTTTAAAGAAATTGTGTTAAACACAGACCTCGACAGTACATAGCAAAGAATCCCGCTCAGACTCGGCAATCAACAATCAGACAATTCCTGCATACATTCGTAATCGATCTTGATTGACACTTGAGCGACACTCTCAGGAAGCACTCAACATTCAACACTTAGATGACTCATTCAAACTTGAGTGACATTTGACACTCAGAGCCATTGAGTAGTCGGGCTCAGAGGAGGCAATCCCAATAGATAGAGACGAATCCAGGGGCGTTGCCCCCTCTCAATTTTTTTAGTACAATAGATGTAAAGGTATAGAAATTAGGGACAAAATGGGAGTAATGACATGCACAACCGCCCCCTCCCTTAACATAAATACACACCCTAAATTCTAAACCCTAAATACACATCTTTCGACTCTTCCCCTTCCCCGTCCCCGTCCCCGTCCCCATAATATAAAGTTTCTGATTCCATCCCTACCACTGGACGTACAGTCTGAATTTGCATTGCTCATAAGAATTTGCATTGCTCAGTCATCGATGTCCGGACATCAACGTCAAGGTCATCTTAACCTAGATAATTCTGAATCTCGATTGTATAATTTTAAATTCAGTATATATATTTCCTATAACTAACTCCAGCAACCATCTTAAATTGTAAGATTGACTTAATAATATCTTTCTATTCATAACTATTTGCATGACGTAGGTGGTTAATCTTCATTATTTAATTAAAATAATTAATTAAGTGAGATTGATACACTTCTGTACTGCATCGCGAAGGCTATAAAATTTATTAAGTATTAAGTACGTAATGTGGTTAATCTTCATTATTTAATTAAAATAATTAATTAAGTGAGATTGATACACTTCAACTGTACGCATGATCGCGAGGGCTATAAAATGTACGTAATGTGTATCACGTGGTAAGAAGATGCATGGTCTTTAATCTACACGCAATTTATTAAGTATTAGTGTGTGGGGGGCCACATTTAATAAATATTTAAAATGAAGCAGATTTAAATATTTAATAATTAATTATTAATTTTAAAATAAATATATTAAAATATTAGTAATTTATTTTTAAAAAATAAAAAACTGAGGGGCGGTGGCCTCTACCTGCCCCCCTCTGGCTCCGCCCCTGGTGTGTAGTATGTGTGCGAATTGAAGTGCGTGTTTGAAGATTACACGAGCAATAATATTATCTCAATTAAAACATTTCTAGTTCGATCAAGGTAATTAGGAGGATTTTCTAGTGGCTATATCAATAATAGTATTAATCCTTACAGCACGAAGAAATTAGTATTACTTGATGGATTTTGTCTACGCAACAAGTTAATTAGTCAGCAAAGCAGAGATTGACAGTACTATTGAATGGACCTACAAGTTACTTGAGCTTGGCATTAATGTCTAATCGAATCGTCGAACTAGACTCTCTTGTCGACGATTCGATTATAAGTTAACTATATATATATATATATAGCGCAAGCAACATTAGTAGTAGTAGTAGTTACGCTGAGCATCCTCAAATCTATATATGAATTACTTGATCTCTTGATTGGTATATATATATCCTCACAGCTAGCCAGCCTAGCCTAGCCTAATCTCATCGAGATAATTAATAAATCATTCACGATATATATCTATCATCAAATTAATGCAGGCCCTAAAAGGTCATGTCATGCTTCTATTACACTATAATTAATTAACTTTGGTCATATCTAAATCATTCAATCAATCGCCACTTAAAAGTCACTAGCTAGCTAGCTAAGCGTCTAATTGAATAGCAATTAATTTAAGGTTGAAAGTAGAAAGAAGGTGAGCGCTCACGAATCACGATCAACGACGAAACTGCAGCTAGCTGCAGATCTAAGTGACGCCACACATTAAGAATCAGCTAGCGACAATATAATTAATTACAGATAAGATATATGGCACTATCTAGCTAGCTAGGAATCAAATTAATTACCACACAATTAGATATATCTAGCCGGCTAGCTAGCTAGAGAGCCCTTGCTCGATCGATGGATCAATGAGGATGATGCATGGGGTTGGCTAACTAGCTCGCTAGCTAATTAGATATATAATTTTTTTTTCAAAATTAAGGAGAAGTAGCTAGCTAGAAAGAAGTGTGTGCTTTATATATATATCTATATGACCAGATCAGATCAGAGGGAGGAGAAGATGGGGACCCCTGGGAGAGTGGTACCCGCATCGACGATGAAAACATTGCCGGAGATGTAGTCGGAGGAATCCTGAAGCAGGTACTGCACCAGCATCGTTATTGCTGGATCTGTCGTGCCGAGCGTTCTCAATGGGACTATTTTCTCTATCACGCCGCTCAGCCATGGCTTCGACATCAAGGAAGCTGTTATCTCCGATTTGAACAGTCCAGGCGCGATCGCGTTCACTCGAATATTATAAGCACCCACATCCAATGCCATTGCCTGCATGCACTACTTATTTAAGGTATATATATATATAATCAACTCGATCGATCCATCGATCTCCATGAATTAATTAAATTAAATTATACATGTAATGTCATGGCTGATCGATCGAAGCACAAATTACCTGGGTGAGTGCATGAACAGCTGTCTTGGAAGCATCGTAAGCGATCGCTCCTGGACTGCGAGAGCGAGGGAGTCCGACAATGGATGAAACGTTGATGACGGATCCTTTGATCTTGGCGTCGCGCATGAGCCTGCACACGTGTTTGGAAACTAACCATGTACCAGTCAGATTGGTTCTGATGACGTCATCCCATTCCTCCTTTGACCAATCTACTGATGCATACACTCCTCCTGCAGATTAATTATATATTAATTAATTAGATCAGCACGAATTGAAGAAGAAACAAGATCATTTTAAAAGTAGTCTGATTGCTTTAAAAGTATATTTGGATTTCAATAGTATGTTAGAACATATTTATTTATTCAAATAATTTTTTTTTAAAAATCCCCATGTATCAATTTTAGTGAAAATTGTTGTTGGATTATATAACACAGTTTTAATTGAATTTTGATGTATTCTAATAGTTTTAATAAAATTATCATATCTTTTGTTTATATTTTATTTTTTAAATAAAATGATCCTGACTTTGTTTTATCTTATTATTCTTTAAAAATTAATCTTTTAACCTTTTTTTAAAAATGAACTTATGTGCCAATTTAACTAAAATTAATAATATTATTAATCAAAACTATACTTAAAACTTTTTGGTTTAAGAATGAAAGTTTTTTCATCAAAATTATTAGATGTTTTTTTTATCAGATAATTCTAAGCTGTCGGGTGGTCAATTTTTTTTATTAGATAGATGGATGATATAATGAATTTGGATAGATTTAAAGAGCAGTTAAAGATAAATTTAGCAGAATATTCTAGATTTTTTTAAATATTTTGACAATAAAAAAAAAAGTTCCCGCCGTTACTCAAAGTTTATACCTCGAATTCCGGCGTTGTTGACCAACCCATCGATCCGCCCGAACGCGTCCCACGCCCTCCGCACGGCGCCCGCGACGACCGCCTCCTCGGCGCTAACGTCCAGCAATACCGCCGCGGCGACAGCCCCGTTTCCCGATCGGAACGCGGTGATCTCCTCGCAGAGGGTCTTAAGGCGGTCGGCCCGCCGCGCGGCCGCGACAACGCGACAGCCGGCTCTGGCAAGGCTGAGACAGAG